>NC_090450.1:516200049-516503079 GCF_031143425.1 Pleurodeles waltl | reverse complement strand
CAAAGTCTCCATTTCTAATATTACCCATTTAATCCACCCATCTCCCAGACCCATCTGTTGCATGACCTCTGTTAGGAAGTCCCATAGTATGGAATCAAATGCCTTCTTGAGATCTACTGATATAATCATTGTGTCAGTCTGTGTTTTCACTCTGGGGTGGTACAGGACATGGAACAATCTATGCAAGCTGAGGGAGGTGCTACGGGTTGGAACAAATCCATTCTGGTCTTTCTGAATGACAGGGAGAATCTTATTTGCCAAGACCTTACTAAGGATTTTAAAGTCCATGTTTAGCTTGGAAAGCAGTAGTGGGTGCACCTCACACTATCATCTTAGGCAGTGGGATCACTAGCGTGTTTCTAGTAGAACATGGTAGCTGCCCTGTTTGTAACAATTCTACATAAAGTATTTCCAACTTTGGGGCCAGAATATCTAAATACTTCACATACAATTATGCTGGTAGACTATAAGGTCCTATGGTTTTACCAGCAGCCATTTCCCTAACCACATACTGAATTTCTGGGATGTCATTGGTCCCCCTTGCTCTGTTTTTGCCTCAAGAGGTAGAATCGGAAGGTGCACATGGTCTAGGAACTCCCTCTGTAGAGGCTCTAGAAGGGCTTCCAAACGACTAAAAAGAGCCTCGTAATACGTCCTCAATTCATCGATAATGGGCCCCAGCATGCAAATATTCATCCAGCTGCAGTTGTTAAATATGTAATAGGGGTGTTGTGCAGCTCTGGATGGATAAGTCATGCTAGTAGCCCCAAAATGTACCTTCTTCATCATGCGCTTTAGCTAAACATGTCTTATAGTCATGGCATCTTAACCTGTCCAAGATGGCATTGTGCTGTTTTTGGATATCTCAAAATCCTCAATGTATAGTGGGATCCAAACTTGGAGCTCTTTCTAATCTAGTAGCATCAAGTGTTTGTAATTTGCATGTATATCTCGAGAGACACCACTATTTGACCTAGGCACTGCACCTGTATCACAACTGTAATGGCCTTACATTCTATTAGGGTTGATGATGCACACCCTTGGTTAGTTTCATAGTATCCCGTGATAGCTGCGCACAAGGATTCTCTGTAGCTATTGTCCCCAAGCGCTGCTGCTTGGAGCTCCCACAGGGCGATTATTGGTCTGTCATCCAACAGGTCCAGTCCCAGGAAGAGAGGGCTGTGATCCAAGAGGGTGTGCCCCAAATACTCAGTGGACCTGACTTATTGGCACAAATTCTCAGAGCACAAAAATCTATCCAGTCTGGTGATCATGAATATGCAAAAAGTATGAAAAATCACGTTCCTGGCTGTGCCGAGGGTGCCGGACATCAGTCTTAGCTCAGTGCTGCAACCAGTCCCTAAACCCAGCTGCCAGCTTGTGTCTCAGAGCTTCCCGCAAAGGGTGTCAAGAACGGTCCAGGATGAAATCAGAATCACAGTTAAAGTCCCCTACAAAAATAAGGTCCCCTCCCATAATCATGCCCAGTGAAGGAGCACAAGCTGACCCTAATTTGAAGCACAAATACTCTCCAAGGTTACCTCTTTCCCCAACACCTTGCAGTTTTCTATCATGTATCTTCCCTCTTTATCAATGAGTGACCTCGTGAATTCAAGCTAGATCCAGGCCTTAAACCTTAACAGTGCTCCCCTAACATAAGAAGAGAAGGAGGTTGCGCAGATTTGTCCACACCATCGACGTATAAGTGTAATGTGGGTCTCCTACAACATTGCTATTTGAACTCCTCAGAGTCTCAGGTACAAATAACCATTATAGTGCTTTGCAGCAGATCCCATCCCCGAACAGTAGAGGTCATACAGACAAGTCCTTGTGTCCCAGTAGCCATTCACAATATCGCATTATAGACTGTAAGATTACTGCAGACCTCCCTGGAGCCCAGGCCCATGTTTAGTCCCCCCCACATGGCTTCCGGAGATGACTAAAAGTGAACAAATCCTCAACAGAGAACTCCCCAACCCCAGGGCCAAGCATCAATGGCTGTCTGCACAAACCAGGTATAGTCCATATAGGAAACAAAGTAAAAGCTACAGCTCCAACGGGCTCCTGTAAGGGATCAGGAGTTGAGGAAAGGATCTCTTAAGTCAATATTCAAGGTACCATTCTGGCCCATACGGTTTACATACATATAGTGCAAGCAGTGCCCAGTGCTCAGATTTTCAATTGGGCATCTTATAAAGTCTGTCAAAGACATGATGTGGAGCTTCTCCCCAGCTTCCCTACAGGAGGGAACTGCATCAAGGTCCAGTTCACTCACTTCTGCCAGGAGAACAATCCGCATGTTTGCACCATGCGTAATCAACCATCCACAGAATTCCACCACCATGTGGTCATGGCTTGAGAAGAGCTGCGTATGGGCATGGCATCAAATAAGTTCATCAACTGCCTGTAGGTTCACCACTGGAAGTTTTTCCTCCTCTGGAGTTGATGTTTCTGATTCGGAGTCAGCTATTGAGTGCCTTGAGACAGAGCCCATCTTGAGATCTGAATCATGCTGCAGTGCAAGGTCCGCCACCACCTGAAGTGCTGCCTCCCTGTCCTGGTTGACCTGTATCTTGTTTGGTCTCCTCAAGTAACCTTCACCTCTGGGTGCACATGTTTGTTTTTTAGTGCAGCAGTGGCCTTCTCTTGATCCTCATTGCTTCTCTACACAAGAAGTCCCAGCTTTAAATGCCTCCAGACAGTCCTATACCTCTCAGGGATCTTCAGAGAAATGTATTTTGCCATGTGATATAATTTTCAGTTTTGTGGGAAACACTAGAGAGTACTGAATGCCCTCTTCTCGGAGGGCTCTTTTCACTTCGGTGTAGGAAGCTCTCCTGGCTTAGACCACAGCTGTGTAGTCTGGGAACATGATTATGTTTCCATCATAATTTTGGTAGGGATCTTCCACTCAAGCATTCTGCAGTAGTGCATCTCTGTCCATGAAGTGCAATAGCTTGACAACCACTGTGTGTGGGGTCTGGGGACAATCTGGAACACTGTGGGCCTGTTCTTGTGCAAAAAAGGGTGTTAGCTGATTTGGGATCAGCCACAGACCTCATCCAATTTTCAAAGTATGATATAGTCTCCCTCCATCCTTTATGGGAGACCCGTGGTGTATAAGTTGTTGCACCTATTCTGATCTTCTGCACCTTCCGTTCGATGTTCCAAAACAAGCACTCTGTCTGACAGAGCCGCAACATGCCGAGTGAGGTCCTTCTGTGCCTGGTGGACTTTTTCAATCCCTAGTTCATCTTCTGGTACTCTGTCTGCAAATTTATGGTGTCCATCTCTCATTAATCAGAGCTCCACTAAAACAGCACTTATATCCTGCTGGAGTGCAGCCTTCATGTCAACAATGGCTGCCAATATTTTATCAAACTGCAATTGCCTGGAGGACGTCATATTGTCCACTCCCCCAGCCCCCACTAATGGGTTCACTTGAGAATCAGGTACATCCTCATTAACTTGAGAGTGTTTAACTCAAGGATTCCCTGTGGCTAATAAATATTATGACACAGCAATCCACAAGTATGGAGGAGTAATTGTTGGGACACAGACTGAGGTGAGCACTGCCACAAGCTTGCCCCCTTTGAAGCAAGCAGGTATCAAAGCGTCGTCCCTACTTGCAAGTTTAGTTTTTAGCACAGGACCCACCAATGTCTACCAGAATCACTTGCCTGATTCAAGATGTCCAGTAGGTCACAGGAGGGGGAGTTATAATCCTTCACAGGGCTGCACCAGCCATGATGCCTTCCGCCTCCTCCCAGCCTTCTCACTGCTCACGCCACTTCTACTGCAGGTCTCCTAGGTCGCAAGTCCCCACCTGACTAGTTATGATCCTAAGATCTCTGCTATTTTGTACCAGTAAGAGGACACAGGTACCATTCAGGCCTTCCACTCTACACTCTGTGAAGTTCTTGAGGCATTCAGTCATCGTGGACAGCATGAGCAATCTCTGTAGGGCTCCTTTACCAGACCCTGTGGTGTCCCACCAGTCCACCCATAGTCCTGTGTCTTTGGACTTCAGCTGAACACTCACCACTGTTCACGGCCCCACTGCTCAGGCTTCTGGGCTCCCTGAATGTGGCCCTTAAGGGTGGGCAAGCAATGATCTCTCAGAGAGTCCCCCGCTTGAAAACCAGTCAGCTCACCTCTGTCCTACTCCTCTGTGCTCCACCTGCTCACCAGGAATCTCCTTGGTGACACCATAACAGTTACACACCATAGGGAGCTGGTCCAAAGCTCCTCTATCTGCTCCAGTGCCACATTTGTCCCCAGGTGTGCCCCCTTCAGTTAAGTGCCAACCATCTCGAGTCGCCAATTCCACCACATTGCCAAAGGGCTGCTCATCAGCCCTCCAGTGTCGTCTCAGGTTCCATGCCTCCGCTCATGCATCATGGGCTTCCCTTCGGGGTCTTGGCTCAGTGCTCCACCCCGCCTTCTGCAGCAGGTTCATTGCTCAGAAAGCCAGCTCAGCCGTCTCTCGATGTACCAGAGGGCAAGCACCCCTAAGCGTACTCTGGTCCAGGGGTCTCACTCGGATTTCAGACCTCCTTAGTGCGTTGTGCAGGTCCGGCGGCCACAGGCTCTGACAGCAAGTGTTTCCCTGCAACAATACAGTTCAGTTCCTCAGCCCGGGTGTCCGTAAGCAGCACAACCCCTCAGCTCATTCGGCTAGGCACCCCCTGTAATGATTTTCGAGGATTAGTTATCTGGGCCAGAACGTGAGCTAAAATCAAATCTTTGAATGCCAAGCCATGCCCCTCACTCATTCATTTACATACAGCAAGCATTATCAATACTTACTCGGTGAAGTATTCCAACAGCAAGTACAATATACAAACAAGTAATTTGCAAATACATAAATGATAACCAGTGCCTAATTTCTAAAAGAATGAGTGACGGAGCACAAAGTTTTGCCAAAGCTACGTAATCTTGAAATTAAAGTAGGCCCCTTAAATGACTACCAGACAGTGCTGGCCCTTTATCGCACTCTTGCCCATTTCTGCTTTCTCCCTTCGTGCCCGTTTTTCCTTCTTTCTCTTTCCTTTTGTTTCCACTTTGTATGGTTTCCCCTCTCTTGCTCGCTATCAATGTCTAATAAGGACAAATAATTGCCAGACCCCAAAATATGACTGCCGTTAAACTCCACTGTCAACCTCTGGCTCACAGTAAGCCTCATGATAACCACTTCCTGGGAGCATTCAAAACAAAACACATAGTAGCCAGTAAAACATTTTGAACCTTGAATCCCATTACAGCCATGCATTGCACCAACCATCACCACCATAAGAAATACCACAAGTGAGGGGTTACCAAATTCACACTAAGCAGTCAGCCTCACTGATAGAAATTGAGTCTTTCATTGGCAGTAGGGTTAGCCCCTGTCCAAACAAGGATCCTCACTCTAGTCAGGGCAAAGGAGAAACACACCTTGTTAACCCCCACTCACCCCCTTGGTAGCTTGGTAGACACTACAAAATGACACAACACAGGTTTAGAAAAATAGATAATATGTATCTAAAAAAAAACAAGACTAAAACAGAAAAAAACCCACATACACAAGTCAAGTTATGAATTTAAAAAACCAAAGAGTCTTAAATCCTTTAAAAACAGTGAGAACGCTGTTAGCACACAAAAGTACCTGGGTAGCATCAAAATAAAGCCACCCAGTTGAATGTGCGTCGGAAAAGGCCAGAGATGCATTGATGTCTCACTCGCAGACGAGAACGTGAGTCGTTCCTCTTCCAATCAAGTTGGCGTGCGTCATTTCTTCTCTCCCACAAGAGAGCGATGTGTCGATCTGGACGGGCACCTCGGGACCAGGCAGGCTTTGTGTTGATTTTCCGTGCCCACCAATGTTGCATTGAAAATCCAGTCGCACGATATCAGAAAACTGTGCTGCGTGTTGCACGTCATTTCTCCAGCCGCATTGCGTCAATCTTCCAGCTGCGATGCAAGTAGAGCATTGATTGCAGCAGCGAAGCCGGCGCACATCATTTATCCACCTTCTCACGGAAGGTGCGTTGAAAATTTCTCTGCACGGCAGTCTGTGCGTGTATTTTCAGTTCTTGTCTGCCAACTTCACCTCTCAAGGGCCCAGGAACTGGATAGGGCATCACTTGGCAGGATTCTCAGCAGAGAGTCCAGGTGCTAGGGGAAGTCTTTGATGGCCCTGGGACTTCAACAATAGGTTGCAAGCTCAGTTCAAACCCTTGGAGATTCTTCTCCAGCAGAAATGCACAACAAAGTCCAGTTTTTTTATTTAATCCACATTCAAAATCCTGTTGACGTTTCGACCCCATTTGTAGACATAAATCAATAGTGAATCATCATTAGGACTGGGGATATTCTGTTCGGTAGCACCTGAAGATGTGGATTAAAATTGTAAAGACATTTTATGTGACTTCAGGGCTTCCTGGATTGACGGAGCTGTTAGAAGTCCATATTATTCTTAAACCACCTTCTGTACATATAGTATATATCACCATCACTTATTCGCACAATATTCACTTTCACTGTGTTTTTATTATCAGGAGCACCTACCACCACAAGTACAAAATTCTTTCTTGTTGCAAAAATGTATAATACATACTGCTGAGAATCTTTCAAAAAGAATTACGAAAGCAATAAAGCACAATTGAAGCAACATAGATTGGACATACATAATTGCTTAACCAATAATTCACAGTGGAAGTCTAGGAATACTGCCCCCTTTCTTGACCATAACGTTTACTTTTGTTCATTACCCTGGTCACGAGGGTTAGAGGGTATTGCCTTGTTGTCCTTTACTTCTTTCTAAAAGTGGCATTTTCAAACACCCAATCTAAAGACAAATTTTACTAAAAGATGTATTTTTAAGTAGTGAGTTCAGAGACCCTAAACTCCACATTTCCATAATCTCCAAAAGGGAATCTGCACTTTAATAATATTTGAAGGCAGCCCCCATGTTAACCTATGAGAGGGATAGGCCTTGCACAGTGAAAACCAAATTTGGTGGTATTTCACTGTCAGGACATATAAAACACATTTAGTATATGTCCTACCCTAAACATACACTGCACTCTGTCCATGTGGCTACCTAGGGCCTACCGTAGGGGTAACTTACATGTAAGGAAAGGGAACGTTTAGGCCTGGCAGGTGGGTACACTTACCAAGTTGAACTGGCAGTTTAAAACTGCATACACAAACACTGCAGTGGCAGGTGTGAGACATGGTTACAGGGCTACTAATGTGGGTGGCACAACCAGTACTGCTGGCCCACTAGTAGCATTTGATCTACAGGCCCTATAGTGCACTTTACTAGGGACTTACTAGTCAATCAATTGTGCCAATTATGGAAAGTCAATTACACATACATTTTACATAGGAGCACTTGCATTTTAGCACTGGATAGCAGTGGTGAAGTGTCAAGAGTATCAAAAACAGCAAAAACAGAGTCTAGCACAAATCATCAACCTGGGAAATGGAGGCAAGAAGTTAGGGGTCACCCCGCCAAGGATACCAAATCTAACAGGTAACTTTGCTTTACACTGACCTGAGAGCCAGGGTTAGGACAGGTTGCACAATTCCTTCCCACATGACATTTTTAGAAGGGCAAGACGGGGCTGTCCGCTGTTACCTTTACTTTTTGCCTTGGCCATAGAACCACTGGCGGCACTGTTCAGAGGGAGGTTGATGGTAGAGGAATTGTAGTTGACGGACAACAACATATAGGCCCTCATTATGACATTGGCGATAAGTACCACTTACCGCCATGCTGACTGCTGCCAACATACCGCGGCGGCGGATTACTGGTACCCATATTATGACACACACATGGCAATCTGTCACTATACAGCCACACACTCAAGTCCACCAGCCCAAAGGTCGGTCATAAACTGGCAGTATCCAAACCCACATCATTACAGCAACAGAACTACGCCCACAACATTATGGTCCACGAATCACCAGGGCGGACATTCAATGGTGGTAAACCATTGGCGGTACATACTGTTTTGCTCAAAATACACACACCCATCAAAACAACCCCACATTGGACAATTCAAACTACACCCACCTGACACACATTCACACACCACACCCACACCACTATAAAACACCCACCCACACTACCCACAACCCTTTATGACTACAAACAAGTGCCACAAGAGAGATAACAAGAACACAGACAAGACACACCACCATCACCTATACACCATCCACGCACCTTACATCACACACCCCAACACATCACCCTACACACCCTCAACCACACCACTCACACTACACCCATGGCACCACAACGACACCCCAGGATCTCTGAGGAGGAGCTAGAGGGCATGGTGGAGGAAATCATCCGGGCAGAGCCATTGCTATTCGGATCACAGGTGCAGCAGACATCCATTGCTAAGGAGATGGAGATATGACGGAGAATCGTCGACAGGGTCAATGCCTTGGAACAGCACTCAAGAACAAGGGATGACATCAGGAAGAGGTGGAACGACCTACGGGGAAGGTGCGTTTTGTGGCAGCAAGACACCAAATAGCTGTACAGAGGACTGGCGGTGGACCCCCACAACTAACAACATGGGAGGAGCATGTCTTGGCAATCCTGCATCCTGAGGGCCTGGCAGGAGTAGGAGGAGGACAGGACTCTGGTAAGTCAACTCTTTAGTACTTTCACCCCACCCCCAGCCTGCCATCACATACCCCCACTCTTACCCTCACTCTCATCACTCCAGCACCTCCCTCACACCCCACCATCACAACCCACCCCTCCCAATACCAATCCCTGCATGCAACACCAATGCATGGACCTCTATCACCTGCCTGCATGGATACCTATCACTAAAGCATGCACACTAGAGGGAAAGAGCTAGCTCACCAAATAACAACTCACACAAGGCAAAGCTGCCAGGGCAATAACAACCATAGAGTGCAACACACCCATGCACAAGATGTCAGACACAGAAACAATAACACTGCATTTACATCCCTACAGGTCCCCCAGCCAACGTCACCGGAGAGGAGGTGCCAGCAATATCCAGTCCCCCCCAGAAGAGGCCCACAGTGATGACAGCAGCTCTGGGCACCTAGATCTGGATGACCAACCTGGCCCATCAAGGATCTCCGGACAGTCCATTACCCAGGCACAGTCCCATACCACTACAGAGCCTCCCCCCTCTGGAAACACCAGCACAGTACCCACCAAGCAGGCCCATACCTCTATCCCCAGGACACGTCAATCAGCAGTGTGTACACCACTACAGGGACCCCAGGACACCCCACAAACACAGGCCGACCAGGGAACTGGGGTCAGTGGCAGTAGGCACACAGTTCAGGGGTCAGGGGCACAGGACAACAGGGAAGCTGGGAGGACTGCTGTGCAACAAGGGGAGGACAGGCCCAGGGAACCGACTCTCCGAGAGGCACTCACCACGATCCTGAGAGCATACCACCATTCCCAGAAGACGATGGGCCAGATACTGGACAAGATGCAGGAGAACCAGCGGCTGCAGGAGGGACAGTACCTGGGGATCAGGGAGGACTTGAAGGACATCAAAACCACCCTGGTCAACATTGCAGGGGTGCTGGCAGACATGGCCAACCCCATGAGGGAGGCAGTGGGACATCACCGGGCCCATACCACTGGCCAAACCGATGGACAGCCCTCCTCCTCCACTGCCGCTAGTTGACAGGAGGTCCCGCCACAGGACCAACAGACCACCAGCACCCCTGCCCCTGCAGAAGGAAAGCCACCCCACAACCGTTCCCTGCGATCCAGGCAGAAGCCAGAGACTATTGCCAAGACCTCCGCCAGGAAATAAGACACTCCTGAATGTCACCCTTGTGTCCCACTCAGTCACCCTGTACACCTTGAACTGCCATTACTCCCCTTCCTATGCCCCCTTGGACAATGCACCTGTGATCCACATAGAGTGGACTCTATCCTGGACTTTCCTCCACCATCACCCCAGCCCATTGCACATCCCCCTCTATTTATTAGCACTTAAATAAACACCCTATGAAAAAATACAAGTATGGAGCATGTCAAATGATTTAACTATGTATTCGTTTAACAAGGTTTAAACACTGCAATACAACTGTACAGTAATGCATACATAGGAATGACCTGCAGTTGGCTGCAGTCAACACACCAGGAGCGATAGTGGGGCACAAATATTTGCAAATAGAGATTCCAAAGGGTACAGTGAGTGGCCATAGAAGTGGGAAAATCAGCCTCCCAGTGACAATGTCAAACACAAAACTTTCAATTAAAAGTGAAGTTACACTGTCATACCTGTGTGTCATTGGAAGTATTGACAAATTATTGCACTTCTGTTGTCCTCATCCTTATCCTCTGCCTCCTCATCTTCACCTTCTACAGGGTCCACTCCTGCCACACGCCCATCTCCAGCCTCATCCTCCTGCAGAAAGGGCACCTGGTGACGTAAGGCAAGGTTGTACAACATACAGCATGCCATGATGATCTGGTAGACCTTCTTGGATGAGTAGCACAGGGAACCACCTATGATATGAGGCAACAAAACCTAGCCTTCCGTAGACCGTATTTCCTCTCTATAATTCTTCTTGTTCACCCATGTGCCTCATTGTAATGTTCCTCTGCCCTTGTCCTGGGATTCCTCACAGGGTTCACTAGCCATGAGAGGTTGGGGTAGCCAGAGTCACCTGCAAATATCGAGGGACACATGTTAGACACACACTAACCCCTAGGGCCCACCCCAGACCCATACACCAACATCCACTGGGTGGGAACCAGGGCTCACCTATTAGCCACAACTGGTGCCTCAGGAGTTGAGCCATCACATATGGGATGCTGGTATTCCTCAGGATAAAGGCATCATACACAGACCCAGGATACATTGCATGGACATGGGAGATGTACTGGTCCGCCAGGTACACTATCTGCACATTCATTGAGTGAAAGCTCTTTTGATTTCTGAACAGCTGTTCATTTCTCAGGAGGGGGGGGGGGACAAATGCAATATGTGTACCATCAATTGCCCCAATAATGTTGGGGATCTGTTCCATTGCATAGAAATCAGCTTTCACTCTGGCCAAATCCTCCACCTGTGGGAAAACAATGTAGCTGTGCATGTGTTTAATCAGGGCAGACAACACTCTGGTCAGCACTATTGAGAACATTGGCTGTGACATTCCTGCTGCCAAGCCCACTGTCACTTGGAAGGAGCCAGTTGCCAGGAAATAGAGCGCAGATCAGACTTGCACAAGAAGGGGGATCCCGGTTGGGTGACGGATAGAAGATATCAGGTCAGGCTCCAATTGGGCACGCAGGTGGCCCTGTCCAATCTATAGGTGAGGATAATTCAGCTGTCCTTCATTGTTGCCAATTCCACCAGGGTTCTGTACACAGAGGAATGTCTCCATCTCCTATTTATCCGCAGCGGTTGCAATCTATGGGGCAAAACGGTGAGCAGCTGGTCAGTATCCCATATTTCCAAACACTGTACTTCATTGCATGTTGTGATTGTAAGAGTATATTGTTGGAGAGGTCCAAATGGTGCTTATGTGTTCTGTGACGCAGTTAGGTGCCATGGCCTGCACCCCCCCCTGAAATGGGGTCCACCTGTCCTCTATGGGGGACATGTGAAAAAGAGGTAATTCCGCTGACGTTGTGCGCCGTTGCAGGAGGCGGTAAAGAACCGCCGTGCAACTCCTCATTGGTTGTCATTGGGCCCTATGGGTTACAGTGGCCAGTGGTGATGTATGCCAGCAGTGACGGTACGCACAAGCAGTGGATGTGACCGCCATTTCCTATCTGTTCACTCACTTGCTACTTGACCCTCAATAGGAGAGGACCTACACTGCATATGCTGCTGTGACCTATGTCTGGAACCAAACATGGCTCGTGTCACTGGGGAAAGGGCCCCTGCCTTCACCGCGGTGGAGTTCGAGAGACTAGTCGATGAGGTCCTACTCCAGTACCGAATGCTGTATGGGTCTCCAGACCAACAGGTGAGTACACTGTGAGCACGATGTATGGGGCATGAATGCATGCAGTGATGTGTGTGAAGGCCTTGTGTGGGGAGCCATTGGTGGAAGTGCCCTGGGCAGCGTGCTGCATGTATGGTGGGCCATGCCTGTCATAAGGGGATGTGAAGGGCTATGGTAGGCCATGAGTGTAAAAGGCAGAATGGTCTGACTGATACCTTGTCCTATGTGTATTTCTCTGCAGGTCAGCACCCATCAAAAAAAGGGCATATGGCGTACTATCGCCAAGGACGTGTGGACCCTGGGGGTCTATGGCAGGCGGAGCACCCACTTTCGGAAACAGTGGGAGGACCTGAGATGCTGGGCATGGAACCCAGTGGAGGCCCAGCTGGGGATGGCTTCCCAATGACGAAGGGGTGCCTGACGAACCCTGACCCCCCTGATGGCCCGCATATTGGCAGTGGCCTATCTGGAGCTGGGTGGGTGCTTGGGGGCATCACAGCAGCCACAAGGGGGTGAGTACAGTGCACTAATATACTACATGCGCGTGGTGGGGTGGTATCCAGGTGGGGGATGTGGGCCTGTGGGTGCCCCTAGGCCAGGTCGGACATTGCAGGGTAGGTCCCATGTTGGGAGGGTCTGATGTAAACTTCCTCCAACCAAGCTAGTAGGCATCCACTACTGGGCAGGGGTCTGTGGGTCTCAGGTATGCTGCAATTGACGTAAGGTGTACCTGTCCATGCGCTGGTGACTAGCATTGTGACTGGTAGTGCATTGCCTAGTGTGTAGGACTGTTCCCTCTGTGTGTGTGTGTTGTGTACTCCAACAGTGGTGTTGTTGCCGCCATTGACCAAGTGTATCCTTTGTCTCTCCCCCCTTTTTGTTTTGTCACCCTATCCTTATGTACATTGGTCTCATTTGGCGGAGGAGCAGAGGCACTGGTGACAGAGGGCGCTGCATCCCACAGGGCCCAGGAGGCCGAATCCACTGACGGTGAGGGCACCAATGGGACAGAGGGCAAGGGGTGCACCGCTGCGGAGACTGGAGGGGACAGTTTTGACAGTGATACCTCCTGCGATGGAAGCTCCCTGGTGGTGGCAGACACATCTGTGCCCACCCCAACTACAGGTACAGCCTCCTCCCCATACAAGCACTGCCCTCCCAGCAGCCCCTAAGCGTGTTTCCCGTACCCGCTCACCCAGGAGGGTGGGCATCTCCTTTGCCCCCGGCACCTCAGGCCCTGCCCCAGTTAGCCCTACTGCCCTGTGTGAGGAGGCTATTCACCTCCTGTGATCCATCTCTTTTGGGCAGTCAACCATTGTGAATGCCATCCAGGGGCTGGCAGTCCAAATGCAACAGACAAATGCATTCCTGGAGGGCATTCACACTGTCAAGGCGGCCCAACAGAGATCAATCCAGGCTCTGGCCTCCTCTCTGATGGCAGCAATTGTCCTTGTTTCTACCCTCCCCCCTACAACTTCCTCTACCCAATACCATTCCCCTCAACCCCAACCTATCCCAACCACACAGGCAGACCAGCATGCACACAAGACAACACACAGGAGTGGTTCAGGCAAACACAAGCACCACACATCATCACACAGGCACTCACACAAACACCATCCAGATGCAGACATACCAATATCTACTGTCTCCACTGTGGCCCCCTCCTCCTTTTCATCCACCTCCCTCCCAAGTGCGTCTACACTCACACCTGCATGCACTACTTCCTCATCCACTATCATCACCATTACGCCTATCACTACACACCCGTCACTGGCAGTCACCACCCCCACATCCATGCACACATCCCCTGTGTCATCTCCCACTGTGTCTGTGCCCCCTCCTCCCAAAGTACACAAACGCAAGCACTCAGACACTCAACAGCCATCCACCTCACAACAGCATCCAGCCCATGCACCTGCACCAAAAATCAGCAGACAGACACCTCCTGCAACCACTTCCTCTTCCTCCACTCCCAAACCTTCACCCTCTTCCTGCCCCAATCTCCCTAAGAAGCTTTTCCTCTCCACCCTTGTAATCTTCCATCCCACTTTGCCCCCGTCCTTTATGTCGGGCCAGAGTGGTCAGAACCCAGGTGAGCACCTCAGCCACCCGACCACGGCCACAGTAGTGTTGACAGCTACTCCAGGTGGGAGAGGATACCGGGCACTAGGCAGCCACACTGAAAGGGTGCCTGCACCAGGTGCTGCAAGGAAGGCCAATGAGGCACCACCAGCTGCTTCAAGGAAGGGCAATGAGGCACCCCCCAGCTGCTTTAAGGAAGGGCAAGGAGGCATCCCCAGCTGTGTCAAGGAAGGGCAAGGAGGCACCACCAACTTCGTCAAGGAAGGGCAAGGACGCACCACCAGCTGCATCAAGGAAGGGCAAGGAGGTACCCCCAGCTGCTACAGGGAAGGGCAAGGAGCAATCTGCTGCTGCTGACAGGAAGGGCAAGGGGCCTGCACCAGCAGGCAGGAAGGACAGGAGGCCTGGTGGTGGGACTCATTCGGTGCCTCGACCACCAACCATGGGGGTTCAGCCATCCAAGGCTGCAGGTGATGGGCTGGAGCCTCCCCCCAATGCCACCAGCACCACCACTGCCAGCACCACTGCCACCAATGAGCAGCCTTCACCGCTGGCGGACAGTGTGTGGTCCTGCAGCCATAGGCTGTGGGTGTGGCCCGGCCCCTGCAAATCCAGTGGGTCTGACACCCAGGTGAGAGTCTGTGACCTTGCAGTCCCCAAGATCTGCATCACAGGGCACAATGCCCCCTCCAGAACCAGTGGAGAAAGCCATCCACTCACCCCATCCTTCCCAGGATGAAGCACACTGGTCACTATGCCCCCTCCAGAACCAGTGGGCAAACCACCCACTAGAGAGACTGTGGCCTTGCACTCCCCAGGACCAAGCAGTGGGCAAACCACCCACTTGAGAGACTGTAGCTCCCCAGGGCAGTGCACAGGGCATGTTGCCCCCTCTAGGACCAGTGGTGTTATACCATCTTCCGACTGAGGTGCCCCCCATTCCCCGTCCCCCTGAGGTGCCTGTTTATTTTCGACCTGATGCTCCTGCAGTGTTCTCTCTGTGTTGTTGCAGGAGTGAGGTGGGGCCTTGGCCTATGTGTTGTGGCCCTGTGGCCCACAGACATTGATGACTGGGCAGTGTCCCTACATTTGTAAATATGTATATACGTTTGGATTTTGATGCACTTATTCAAACAACTTGCAGCTCGGGCTCCATGGCGTCATGGTAGTTCACTCAGTTTCCACATGTGAGTTCTTAGACTTCTGAGATCTGTTACCGCCAGGCTTTTGATGTTCTTGGTATCGCCCCGGAAAAGGTGGCGAATAGGCCGGTCATAATAGAGTGGGCGGTACATTGTCTTCCGCCTGGCTGTTAGTGTTTAACGCTGTGGTGCTTGTTGATTCTGCCCTGGCGGTCGGTGTGTTAAAGTGGCTGTCTGTCTGAGCGGTTTCTGCCATGGTCATGATTCCATTTTTGTTACTGCCGGCATTTTGGTGGTATTACCGCCGCTTTATCACCGACCGCCAGGTTTGTAATGAGGGCCATAATATTGTAATATGCAAATGACCTTCAGATGGCCGGAGAGAAACACATGACGTGATCGCTCACCTTGATAAGTTTGGGAAGGTGTCTGGCCTGCGCCTGAATCGTACAAAGATCTACCTGTGTGAAGGACACTCCGTGCCCGCAAAATATACCCACAGGACTTAGGTTGGCACCACCTCATTTAAACATCTAGGCATACAGGTACAGCATTCTATTGAAGACTTACGTGAGGGAAACCTACAAGGTGTATACTACTCTCTTAGGGGTTGTGTCTCCTTCTGGAGATCCCTGCGATTATCACTAATGGTGCGGATCACCATCTCTAAAATGGTTATGCTCCCTCGCTTGTTATATTTCTTTACAAACCTGCCAGTCAGGAATCCTGTGGTGTGGTTTAGGCAGGTTGATACTAAGCTTTATGAACTAATTTGGGATGGAGGAAGGCATAGGGTGTCACTTGAGATATTATGGTAACCTCTTGAAGAAGGTGGTGTTGGGGCACCAGATTTCGAGCTTTACTTCCTAGCAGCATAGCTGCAGTGGATTGCCAAATGGCTTCATGATTCCCAGCGGAGGTGGTTATATGTAATGGGCTGGGCTCCTCATCAGGGCCTTCTCCTGCCTTGGTTGCTGCAGAGTACTGTGAACATTCCACACCCAACTATTTTGTTAGGGGTGGCCTTGTTTGTTTGGAGACACTGTCAGGTGCAGACCTGAAAGACGCTTGTGTATGCACCGGTGCTGCCATTAGTGGGCCTACCACATGGCACTCTGGTAAATGGTTTCACTGCTGCTGGACTGTCTGACTAGACAGCAGCAGGCCCAGGGACGGCAGGGGATTACTTTCAGATGGGCAGTCTCACACCACTGGGGGATCTCATTGAGCAGAAAGCCTTGCTAGGAAGCCAATTTCTAAATTATGAAGCTTCGGTCAGGACCTTTACGGACCTATGGAATTGCAGGCAGGAGACACCCCCTACACATGCTACCTTATATTTGTTGCTGTCTCTGGGTTCAGCTCCAAGGTTCATTACCTGGTTCTATCTATCTTTGAGTGAAGTGGGTTGGAAACCTGGGGTGAAATCCTTGGTAGGGAGATCTCAGACAAGGAATGGAGCAAGATAGTGGCATATCCCACAAAGGTCTCCCGTGAAACTAGGCTTAAGTAGATATATTCTAACTTCCTACACATGGCATGTCTAATGCCTCATAGACTCCAGGTCATATATGGTGGTGACTCACAGGGCTGCCCGAGGTGTGGACACCTTGATGCAGATTTTTGTCACAATATGTGGGGCTGCCCTATCCTCTGGATGTTCTTGCAGGCAGTTCTACAACAGTTACTCCCTACACTTGGATGCTATGCTCTGTATACCATGGGGACTTGCTTGCTGGGGACCTTCTCTAGACCCAAGAAATGCATGGTAGGCTCTAAATTCCTGGATTTAGCCCTAGCCAGGGTCAAGCCTAGAATAATGATGGCTTAGAAGTCCAATAGGGGCCCTGTGCCTGAAGTCTGCATGAAGGATGTTACGACATGAGCATTGGCAGAACAAAGGGCACATCGGAGGAAAGACCCTAGGGGAAGCCCAATAGCTGAGCACTGGACTGAGCTTCTGGGAGCTTGAGAACACCTAGGGGGGGAGACACTGACTCGGAGTGGGATGACCAGACAGATGCAGAGGCTGAGCCCTTGAGTGAGGGAACTGAATGTGAGAGTAGATACGGAGAGTCGGAGGAATAGCTCACTTCCCTAGCCTACATGATCTATGACATAGTGACACTGCCGCCACCCACATCCCAACCCCGGACTTGCAAATTCTGTTATTATTATATAATAAGAGTAGTAACTACAATTTGTCCATTACTGAGTATGGAGTTTCACTGACCTCTACTACTCTCGGACACCGCTTGCTTCACCTGGGACGCATTAGTTTGATATTTTTTTTATATATTTGTTAATTTTTGTTTGCTATGGTTGCGATAGTGATGCCCTCGTTTCCCCTGCACCTACAATGCTTATGGTATATAAATAGTTCAAGCTCCACGCCTTACCCCATACCACTTCTGCTGCACAGTCACCCAAGATATGCCCGTCTACACCACACAAGCACCTATAGAGTATTCTTTTCTAAGCTTGGCAGATCAATGCAGAATGAGGGTGGGGGACAAACGTGGAATCGTAGGCTGATGTCTATTACTATGAATAATTGTTACGCCATTCCAAAAATGGTGAATTGATATTATGATACCATCATTGTGTAACCTCGGCGTAAACTTTATAGTTCCAAAATGCCAAAGTTTGTTTTGTTATCCTGTTGGTGATGATGTACAAGATGAGATACTCAAAATGTAACAAGATTGAGAAAAGCTAATAATGATATTTAGAAAAAAATAATGAATGTGTATAAAAAGTGCAAAAACTAATATAGCTCTACTGTGAAAACATTCTGGGGCATATTTATACTCCGTTTGCGCCGGAATTGCGTCGTTTTTTTTTTACGCAATTTCGATGCAAAACTAACTCCATATTTATACTTTGGCGTTAGACGCGTCTAGCGCCAAAGTCCATGGAGTTTGCATCATTTTTTAGCGTGGACACCTACTTTGCGTTAATGAGATGCAAGGTAGGCGTTCACGTCTAAAAAATCGACTCCGAGGCATGTGCGTCGGATTTATACGCCCGGGAGTGGGCGGGTAAAAAAAAATGACGTACGGCCGCTTTTGCGCCGTTTTTTAGCGCCTGCAAAAGGCAGGCGTTAAGGGACCTGTGGGCTCAGAATGAGCCCAGAGGTACCCTCCCATGCCCCCAGGGACCCCCCCTGTCACCCTTGCCCACCCCAGGAGGACACCCAAGGCTGGAGGGACCCATGCCAGGGACATTAAGGTAAGTTCAGGTAAGTGTTTTTTTTTTTTGTTGTGGCATAGGGGGGCCTGATTTGTGCCCCCCTACATGCCACTATGCCCAATGACCATGCCCAGGGGACAGAAGTCCCCTGGGCATGGCCATTGGGCAAGGGGGCATGACTCCTGTCTTTGCTAAGACAGGAGTCATTTCTATGGGGGTTGGGAGTGAAAAAGAATGGCGCAAATCGGGTTGAGGCGAAAAAATTGCCTCAACCTGACTTGCCCCATTTCTTGACGCCCAAGCCCCATATCCCCCTATGCCGGCGCTGCCTGGTGTACGTCGTTTTTTTCCACGCACACCAGGCAGCGCCGGCGGCTAACGCCGGCTAACGTAATTGAATAAATACGGCGCCCGCATGGCGCTTCAGAATGGCGTTAGCCGGCGCTAATTTTTTTTACGCAAAACTGCGTTAGCGCAGTTTCGCGTCAAAAAGTATAAATATGGCCCTCTGTGTACTGATGAACGCCGTGCCTCGGAGCCCCAACCCTTTCATTGATATTTCCTTCGTCACCTCGCTAGACCCATCTGAAGCAGATTACGAAATGCCAAGGTAATGTTCAATTCTTCTTTTTTTTCAAAGCTGGTTCTATGAAACCGCCCAGGCAGAGCTTTTCCTTCCAACTGATCGCTTTGTTTTACAGAGGTTCCAGAATGCGAATCTACGTGAAACAGAGCAAGGAAACAACACATCTTACTCCTCACAATATATACACTTGTACAAAATAATAAATAATAAACATCTTATTATAAGTATAACCTGCCATAAAACAATATAAATGAAAATGATAATAATTCTGCAAAAACAAAGGTAAATAATACATTAACTCATACAAAACATAATCTTCAAATCTGCATGGTGGATTGGTCCTTGAGTACCAACCCCTACTCTATTCTCACACACAGTTCTGTCTACTCTTTTCTGTTCGTTTTTCTCTAATAACTCTTTCAATCCTTCTTCAGTGTTTTCTGCTCTTTTTACCATCTCTATAGCTTTAGTCAAAGTCAGGTTTTCCGTTTTAAGGAGCCTATCTTGTGGCTTTTTATTGTTCACATTCAGTACAAGTTGATATCTTAACATCTCATCTAAAAAAATGTATAATCACAAGTAGCAGCAAGAAACCTCAAACTGGCTACATAACTTTCAACAGATTCACCAGGAAGTTGTTTTCTTTTAAGAAATTTGAATCTTTCCACAACAACGTTTGTTTTTTTTTCCCCAAGTTTTCCGACAATTGTTTTGTCCCTTTATCATATTCATCTCCCTCATCATCAGAATGTTCCATATCCGGGACATGTGGAAGATGTTTTCAAATTCTCCTTCCTTCCACACCTAAACAATGTTTAGTACAGCTAACTTCCTAGAGCTGGTGAATATGTCCCCACCAATAGCCAATATGTATGGTTCAAAACCTTCAATCCAAAAATTGCACAAAAGGCCTGGGAGCAGAGCTGCTCCAGAAACAGGGAAATGACGAGTGGTCACCTGTGGCACGTGCGAGCTAGTCATTGACTGACACCGAGCAACGGTATTCGCAAATTGAGAAAGAGGCCATAGCTGTGCTCTAGGGTTGCAAGCATTTTTATCTTTATGTCTATGGCCAACCGTTCCTCTTCACAAGCCGCCGTAGGCCCCTGATTCTCCTATTCAACAGGACCTCATCAAAACCCCTACCCCAGATAGAAAAATGGCTGCTACAATTGCAGGACTATCGATGTCGTTTGGAATCCCGGCCTGTGTCAGATAACCCGGCTGACTACTTGGCTCGCCATCCGCGATCTGCCACAGAGGGCCAGATCCACGAAGCCCGTGAAACTGAAGAGTATGTGAGGTATGTGTCTGACAGGTCTCAACCATTACCTTTGTCAACGGAAACAAGGATTCAGGCCACAGCGTACAATGATTGCCTTCTGAAAGCTATGCAAGCTATCTGTTCAAACCAGTGGCACGCTGTAAGGAAGCAATTATCCTCGCTCACACCCACCTCCAAACGAATAATGGAGAGCATGAGAGCAGTAGGCACACAGTGGACACCAGGGCATGGTGAAAAACTAAAAGTCAATTGAAGACAAATGTGTGGATTCCCCTAATGGATGAGCAGGTCGAGAACATGGTGCAGATGTGTGAATGGTGTCAAGCCTCTGGGGACCCCAGCCGGCCTGTCCTTGTTGAGACGGAACCAGGGCCACAACAACCATGACTTTCAGCCTATCTTGATTTTGGGAGTCTACCTGATGGCCAATACACCATGGTGATGATCGACAATTTCTCCAAATATCTGGAGGTAGAGATCACCCCCGCTCTCACTGCTAAAGTTGTGATTACCGGAATTGAGAAGATCCTAGCCACACATGGTCTTATTTCTGAGATAAAAACGGATCTGGCCCTCCATTTCAAAGTAAGGAGCTTGCCTCTTACTTTGAGACCACTGGCACCTGACACCGATGGATCACACCGCAATGGCTCCAAGCGAACGGGGAGGTCGAGAGATTCAGGTGCACTATAAACAAGGTTGTCGATTTCTGCAGCAAGTGGACAGTCGAGCAAATATGCCATATATTCCTTTTTACTGAACTATCAACAGACTCCCCATTCTACTACTGGCCAGGCTCCCAGGCATATCTCTCTAGGTAGAGCAGTTATAGATTCCATTTCTCATCAGTGGACGCCTGGAAACATTGATGACTTCCAGGTCCATCGGAGACGGGCTAGTGTAAATCAAAAGGCCAGTCGCCGGCGACATGCAAGATCATCAGACTTACAGGTAGGAGATGCTGTACTGCTGAAGGAACACTCTTCTGGAACCAAGTTCCGCCTGCCATTCGTCAAGAACCCTTGGACCATTGTACACCAATGGATATCCATGGTTGTGGCCCAACAAGGAGCTTCCACTGTCACAAGGAACATTTCCATGTTCAAAAGTTTAATTCACGACAGCCACACAGTAGAGATGAGTCCGATCCGCCATTGTTTGACATGGAGCATATGTCCATATCTGACTCAGCCAATGGTATCTCAACTTCGGTCAGTGTCCAGTCCAAATCCCGAGCCAGCTGCAACTGGGTTGACACCTGCTGGTGTTCCAGGGTGTAATCCTGGTCCCAACAGATCCACTCGTACCCAGTACAGTTTACGTGGCAATCCAGCTCCCTCTCAGCGACTGTGAGACCATCTGGTGTGAGCTGATGCCAGACCTACTTTGTGATTTTCAGTTGAGTTGCACTATTTGTTTTTGGAAAGAATGTTGTGTCGGGCAAGTAATGCAACTGCCCACGGGGCACTATAATTGCCGATAGAGTGTTATCAGGGGGGAGCCGCCCGACTCCCCTCAGTTTCAGTGTTGAATGCTGTTGACCTGCTGGTCACGTGGAGGAGGTTATTAAAATAAACGGGAGCCAGCGGGCAGGAGGAGAAATGACAGAGCTAAGAGGAGAAGCCACTGGCACCACAAAAACATGCGTGTGTTATTTCATGCGCTAGGGACCGCACATGTAATTGTAGTGCTAAGACACTACAGTCACCTTGGAAACTCCTCGCGCCCACGCCTTCAATCTGCACCTTCAAACTGCCAAAATGTGTGCCCTACAACGATAACAACGGGAGCTTGTCATTTACTGGAACCTCAAAACTGCCCTCTGCAACAGCACGAAACATGGCAGAGAAGATTTAGGAGCCGCAGCAGCACAAACTCCTAAAAACCTTCAAAAATGAAGGTTGCTCTTGCAGGAGCAGAAATCATATTAATGATTTTATTAATCAATAATGTACTGATCATTGATGGACTAATATGTGAAAAATGGGTGACTTTTGTAAATGGCCACCATAATTCATTTTGTTTTCTACTTAGAATAACTT
Source organism: Pleurodeles waltl (assembly GCF_031143425.1). Classification (NCBI taxonomy): domain Eukaryota; kingdom Metazoa; phylum Chordata; class Amphibia; order Caudata; family Salamandridae; genus Pleurodeles; species Pleurodeles waltl. Next base: position 516,480,786 of record NC_090450.1, on the reverse strand, counting down.
AAGCTAAAATCGCAGTTGTTTTCCATTGCTCATTGCTTACTTAAAAGAGTGTGATTAATAGCTTATAGATGTGTAGACAGCTTCTTCTAGTGGTTTGTTGCGTCATGTCTTACAAGGTCCGATTTATTAGGTCATTGCTCAAGTTTGACTGTCCTATTGTTTAGAATTGTTACTAACGTGTGGTTTCTTCCTTGAGGGTGGAAGTAGATGGAGAATTTGTTAGATGTTCCTTCCTGAACCTAAGATTCGGACGAGATGGAACAATGGATCCACAGACGAGACGGAAGAGGAGAAGAAATTGTTATAAATCGAGTCTAGCTAATGATTGCGTAAATATCATGTGGACAAATCAAAATTCAGTGTAGTTTGAAACTGTAACCTTTAGTTATCTAACTTTACTTTTACTTGCTGAATCGTATAACATCCCATGTCTTAACCAATCATGACTTTGGTAGAAAATAATATAATGTTCTGTCTCCTATTCCTGGTGTGGGAGTTCTTATTCTTCTTGGAGAGAGTCAGATTGGTAATGTGGGTTTAGCTGTCGATGCAGACCAGACCCTATGAGATTTTCAAGTGATACGATAGTCATGTAGGCTTGAGGGATTGTCCTACTGATGGTGTCCCCTTGCTGAAGCAATCTGCATGTTGTTGTTCTATGGGTAATGTATGAAATTGTATTGTTATGTGTGTCATTTGTTTTACAGGTACCAGCTGCAACTCACAAGTTAATTGCTGCATAATGGTAATACTTTTTACTATAACCGGAGATAGTATGTTTTTTCTAAGTTTGTGTTTCTAAACTGTTTTTACATGAAGCCCAACATGTTAATGCTAATTAGTGGTTAGTGAGGGAACTTGTCTTTACATGCTCATGATTTATATTGACATTCTTTGATCTACTGCGCAAAAGTATTATATTTCACTGTTGCAAATATGCTATATATTCCTTTTTACTGAACTATCAACAGACTCCCCATTCTACTACTGGCCAGGCTCCCAGGCATATCTCCCTAGGTAGAGCAGTTATAGATTCCATTTCTCATCAGTGGACGCCTGGAAACATTGATGACTTCCAGGTCCATCGGAGACGGGCTAGTGTAAATCAAAAGGCCAGTCGCCGGCGACATGCGAGATCATCAGACTTACAGGTAGGAGATGCTGTACTGCTGAAGGAACACTCTTCTGGAACCAAGTTCCGCCTGCCATTCGTCAAGAACCCTTGGACCATTGTACACCAATGGATATCCATGGTTGTGGCCCAACAACGAGCTTCCACTGTCACAAGGAACATTTCCATGTTCAAAAGTTTAATTCACGACAGCCACACAGTAGAGATGAGTCCGATCCGCCATTGTCTGACATGGAGCATATGTCCATATCTGACTCAGCCGATGGTATCTCAACTTCGGTCAGTGTCCAGTCCAAATCCCGAACCAGCTGCAACTGGGTTGACACCTGCTGGTGTTCCAGGGTGTAATCCTGGTCCCAACAGATCCACTCGTACCCAGTACAGTTTACGTGGCAATCCAGCTCCCTCTCAGCGACTGTGAGACCATCTGGTGTGAGCTGATGCCAGACCTACTTTGTGATTTTCAGTTGAGTTGCACTATTTGTTTTTGGAAGGAATGTTGTGTCGGGCAAGTAATGCAACTGGCCACGGGGCACTACCATTGCCGATAGAGTGTTAGCAGGGGGGAGCCGCCCGACTCCCCTCAGTTTCAGTGTTGAATGCTGTTGACTTGCTGGTCACGTGGAGGAGGTTATTAAAATAAACGGGAGCCAGCGGGCAGGAGGAGAAATGACAGAGCTAAGAGGAGAAGCCACTGGCACCACAAAAACATGCGTGTGTTATTTCATGCGCTAGGGACCGCACATGTAATTGTAGTGCTAAGACACTACAGTCACCTTGGAAACTCTTCACGCCCACGCCTTCAATCTGCACCTTCAAACTGCCAAAATGTGTGCCCTACAACGATAACAACGGGAGCTTGTCATTTACTGGAACCTCAAAACTGCCCTCTGCAACAGCACGAAACATGGCAGAGAAGATTTAGGAGCCGCAGCAGCACAAACTCCTAAAAACCTTCAAAAATGAAGGTTGCTCTTGCAGGAGCAGAAATCATATTAATGATTTTATTAATCAATAATGTACTGATCATTGATGAACTAATATGTGAAAAATGGGTGACTTTTGTAAATGGCCACCATAATTCATTTTGTTTTCTACTTAGAATAACTTAAGCTAAAATCGCAGTTGTTTTCCATTGCTCAGTGCTTACTTAAAAGAGTGTGATTAATAGCTTATAGATGTGTAGACAGCTTCTTCTAGTGGTTTGTTGCGTCATGTCTTACAAGGTCCGATTTATTAGGTCATTGCTCAAGTTTGACTGTCCTATTGTTTAGAATTGTCACTAACGTGTGGTTTCTTCCTTGAGGGTGGAAGTAGATGGAGAATTTGTTAGATGTTCCTTCCTGAACCTAAGATTCGGACGAGATGGAACAATGGATCCACAGACGAGACGGAAGAGGAGAAGAAATTGTTATAAATCGAGTCTAGCTAATGATTGCGTAAATATCATGTGGACAAATCAAAATTCAGTGTAGTTTGAAACTGTAACCTTTAGTTATCTAACTTTACTTTTACTTGCTGAATCGTATAACATCCCATGTCTTAACCAATCATGACTTTGGTAGAAAATAATATAATGTTCTGTCTCCTATTCCTGGTGTGGGAGTTCTTATTCTTCTTGGAGAGAGTCAGATTGATAATGTGGGTTTAGCTGTCGATGCAGACCAGACCCTATGAGATTTTCAAGTGATACAATAGTCGTGTAGGCTTGAGGGATTGTCCTACTGATGGTGTCCCCTTGCTGAAGCAATCTGCATGTTATTGTTCTATGGGTAATGTATGAAATTGTATTGTTATATGTGTCATTTGTTTTACAGGTATCAGCTGCAACTCACAAGTTAATTGCTGCATAATGGTAATACTTTTTACTATAACCGAAGATAGTATGTTTTTTCTAAGTTTGTGTTTCTGAACTGATTTTACATGAAGCCCAACATGTTAATGCTAATTAGTGGTTAGTGAGGGAACTTGTCTTTACATGCTCATGATTTATATTGACATTCTCTGATCTACTGCGCAAAAGTATTATATTTCACTGTTGCAAATATTGGTGTTATTAAGTTGTGTTATAATAGTTGAGATAATTTGTTTGCTTACTTTGATTAAACTCAGAAATCTGACGTTCTAATCAGCCGTTGATGATTTTATAAGCTTATCATTTACGTTTTCGTGACTTTAGTGTTGTTAATATAGGGGAAATAAATGTATAATCCTTCTTAATAAACTGGTGTGGTTATTGCATAGTGATTAGATTATTGATTTCTTGGTTATTGGTGTTTATTATGACATACACCCTTGACATCCCCTCAAATCAATGTTGTGTCAATCCATTGGCCTAAGGCGTGAAATCCACTATTTAGTTTGAGGTAATAGCTAGGGTTTCTTGGCGCTTCGGCACTCTCAACCAGGCGGTGTGCGGAAGATTCGATAGTCGTCGCCAGTAAAGCAGATCACAAAGCGCCAAAGCAGTGATTAATTCTTCTTTATTTTCATCATGCTGGTTCTATTAAACAGCCCAGGCAATGCTTCTCCTTCCAAATGATCGCTCTGTTTCACTTCTGTTCCAGAATGCGAATCTCCATGAAACAGAGCGAGGACACAACACAATCTCCTCTCATTCCCGCGATGGGCCTAAGCCTAAACATCAGATAAGTTTTGGCAACCTAGGCGAGGTATACTTTTTGCAACCTTTCTTTTGCATCCAGGTAGCTCCAAGCAAGCTTATTGTTATTATAGGTTACACACAAAGATTGATTTACGCTGGTGGTTGCATGAGTGGTCCACCCGCAATCATTTTTTAGGACCGGCACTTACTTTTCCTGGTCAGATTTTAGCTCATAGGATGCGAGATAAAAGCGCACGGTAGGGACAGAGACAGGAAGGGAAATACGGATAAACGGTACTAAAGCGAAAAATAAGTGATGAAAAGAACTAACAAGACTTGGATAAAGAGTCTGGGGTGTCTTGTAGTGGATGAAACAGACAGGAAGTGGAATCAGACATAAAAAGCATCTCTGATAGCACAGCCGCATCACTTATTATTTCACAAATTAAGCACTGGTTTACATCCCCCTAGCAAGGGTTGTGAACGGTGACTGGCTATACTGCCTGTGCAAATTGGTTCTATACAAAATAGGTGTTTTGTTAAAGGCATTTTTGGTTGTGTTGTCTTGTCCGTGTTTACGATGTTGTAGGGCAAAATAAATGTACTGTGCACTTGGGAAAAGATATCAGTTATTATAATATATTAAAGAACGTCTCTTACAAGTGTTATTCATGCTGATGAAATGGCAACATTCAAGTTAAGAAGTATTCATATTTTCTCTCACTGTCGCAATTATGACCGCAATCTCTGTTCCTTTGAAATACTTGGGTCTGCTGCTTTGGCATTTCTCCAAGCTGGAATTAAAGAATTAAAATTAGCAATCAGACGCATATCCCCCAGTATTTTGGCCTATACCGGGAGCTTAAAGCAGCCCCGTAATATGAGCCTCGGTATTGCACAAAGGGAGCAGGGAAAGCAAGTCCACCCCTTCCACATGACTATTTAAACAGAGCGAACTATACAATTTTAGCATACATTTTTTTTAAATAAAAACTTAAAAGCCTCTGTGTCATTAGAGGTTCGAAAGTGGAATTCATGAAACGTTTCAATTCATCAAGGTCTGGCACAGTACCCATGAGTATCATTTCCCGAAAACCACAAATCATGTTTGAGCCGATGAGGAAATGGTTTGCCGCCAACTCAGTCTGCTTTCGGGCTGATATGACTTGATGATCCCTTGGTCTACTCAGCCCTAAAAGCAGTCCTCATCCTAATAAGGGCCTTGTGTTGTTCCAGAATTCGGTATGGGCGGCCTAGGTTCACCGAGATGTGCAAGAGTTAGCAAAGCCCTTCAGATGCTGTTCATAACACCACTTTCTAGTTGGGGCTGGCTCATCACCAAGGAGACAGGCAACCTTTGTACATTGAAAGAACATGCTCTCCCTTTTTCACCTTTTCGTTTGCCCACCACAACGTATTTTTCGATCTTAGCTTTTTCTTTTTTACTATTATTAGTAACTATCTCTTTGTATCGTATAAAACTAGCTAGAATCACAAGAAGTATTGGTGGCAGGCTCTTGTGACCCCCCTTCTTCTTGTGTTGGCAGGTAATTTGCGCTATTTGTTTGGCTGGCACTAAATTCCCTTCCAGTTAATGCCACAAGTTTCAAAATACTTCTTTACCAGTGTACGGCAATACACCTATTTTTTGGTAATCTTTTCAATATGGGTCGGCTCAAAAACTGGGTCTAGCAGTTTCAGTGTATGAGCACAGAGGCCCCGAGCTAGCCTGAGAATTAGGATTCATTGGACACCTCCACCCCTCCCTGCCCTTTTCACTGTCTGCTGTCTACTGATCTGGATATAGCTACCTTTCCGAGTAGAGTGATACACGTTCAAAGCAATTGTATTACCTTTGTGGGTTTGGAGTAAATACCATGATTCTGTGTTTGGTCATAGATGCAAACCCCAACAAAAGATTCAGCCCACAAGACACTTGGAATTTTAAAAATCTGTGGAGCACAAGATCAACGATTAAGTGAAGCCTGGAATTGCATTCCAAAACAGGTGCCAATTCATTCCATCACACGATTTTGATTTCCCTTGAAACCATTGCTTGTGCTTACTCTATTTACCCAGGCACTAAATAACAATTAACAAAACTACAAAGAAAACGAAAAATTGTGACCCTTTTTCTGTATTATGGCAAGTCATCTTTCAATCTAATGTATTTTTGATGCGCTTTAAATAATGGTCACAGCTTTCTTATGGCTGTGGCTGAAAAAGGTGAATATGAACATTGTGAGCATCATTAAGCATCATTTAGGGGTTTGGTGGAATGGGGTAACTCCTGTAAATCAGCACCTTTCCTTCACCATAAAACCTTTCGCCCTATGATGAACTTAGATGTAGGGCATGTCTGTCTGATTTCCTGTGATGAAACAGTCTAATGCCAGAATATTGTAATTATGCTAAATTTCATCTAATAATATTGTCCTAAATCTTGTTTCCATAATATCGCCCCATTGGAGTTAATATTAGAAAATCTGCACTCTATGGAACAATATTTTTGTAAACAATATTTAGGCCAAGAAACTTATTTCCGACAATAGTTTTGTGGTTGATATTTTGACATGCAGCCAAAGGAGCATCAGCTGTCTCTCCCCTCGGAAAGCTTTCCTCAGCAGCCCATCTCTTACATATCCACTGAGATATTTTACCCACATTTATCCTTCAGAGAAAAGTATGAGACATATGTCGTTTCCAGTGTTGGAAATTTTCCTCTCTGCAGGGTCACCCTCAAACAATTAGCCTTTTTTCCCTCAACTTTTTGCTGAATTTGTTTTGGTTGGTCTTAGGTTACCACTGCTAACCAGTAGGAAAATGCTTGTGCTCGCTCTCTAAAACATGGCTTGACTGGCATGAATCCAGTTATCATATTTCATTTACTTAGACATTTCTCATAAAGAGTACTACATGTGCCCAGGGCCTGTGAATTAAATGGTACTAGTGGGCTTGCAGCACTGCTTGAACCACCCACTTAAGTAGCACTTTAAAACATGCCCCTTGCCTGCCATTATAGCCTGAATACAGTGTTACACTACCATGTTGACTTAACATTAAAAACCTCTCGCTAAGTCTTAAACTCCCCTCTTACTACATATAAGTCACACATAAGGTAGGCCCTAGGCAGCCCATAGGACAGGGTGTTATGTTATTAAAAGGCGGACACATACTTTTTAGTTTTACATGTCCCAGTAGTGAAAAAGTCCCAAATTTGTTTTTCCCTACTATGAGGTCTACCCCTATCATTGGGTTAACATTGTAATTCCTAATTGAGAAGGAGTAGACATGTCATGTTTAGCATTTATGGAATTGTAATAAGAAATCCTCTTTAATAGTAAAATACATTTATTGTTACAATTTTGAAAACAACACTTTTAGAAAGCTGGCATTTTCCTGCTCTTAGCCCTATGTGTCTGCAACCTGTCTCCGATGGTTGTCTGGGCTGAGTGACAGCTAGAGTTTGTGCATTCCCTCCAAACAGCTTCATACACAGAGAGCTTAGGTATGATTGAGGGGCCATCAACATCTTGATGGACCATCCTGGGCAGGATGGGCAGGAGGAGCTGACACTTGCACCTGAATAGGCAGTGTCCTGCTTCAACACAAAGGGCTGTATAAACCCCTGTAGTGAGTCTGGAGCCTGTACAGTTCAAAAGGGCCTCTGTGCATTTCAAAGACCCTTCATTGAAGTCACCCTCACTTCAAAGCACAACTGGGTATAAGCACTGGACCTCTGACCCTACCACATCAGTATACCACTGGACCTGTGACTAACTGTGAGGAAGAAGGAATGCTGCACAGTTAGAAGGACTGACACTCTGAACTGCTGCTCTGGAAGAACTGCTTTTATGTTGTGCCGCCCTGCAACCTGCTGCACTCTGCCCTGCTGAGGAAAGGCTGGACACATCTCACTTGAACCCAGAGTGACTCCAGGGGCTTGCTGTATTGCCTCCTGTTATACTGAAGTCTCAGGGACACAAAAGACTTCCAAACCATCATCAACAGCACCTGGACTTTGCTTGATGCAACTCTTGTCTTGGCAGGTGGTGCCACTCCAGTCCTGGGCTCTTGAAATGGGTATAAAGTGCTGCAACTGCTAGTGCACAATCTGCACATCAACGCCATTCCACTGATCGGAACTGGCATATCTCCATTGGCACTGATGCATCACTGCTGCTGTGAGGATCAAGGCCTTTGCATAGCTGTTGATGCTGGCCCTGCCCTGATGCTGTGAAAGTCGGAAGCATCACATTGGAACCACATGGGAACAACAAGTCTTTTTCTTTGTGGTTGTCCCCGTTTCCAGGTACCTCAGAAGTGTTAGGAAAAGTCAACAGGGGTACTGGTGAATGTAGAGTGGTACACATTGTTGTGTAGGGGCTCATGGCAGGGTAGGGGTAGTCTAGGGAGGCATTGTCTGCCCCCTGTACTGTGATCTGAGTGGGGAAAACTTACATCCAGGCTTCATCAATGACACAGGGCTATCCGTTTTCAGCGGCGGGAGTAGGATTCCATGCAGGCCTGGTACTGGGCATATTTACACCAGTTGAAAGTGCATGCTGCGCCTCTGGGCCTAGAATTAGCCCCTGCTGAGTGGCAGAGTGGGAGTGTAATGTCCAGAAGTTGCAGACTCATTAATTCTGGAGGCATCTTGCCATGAATTATGGAGAGTGGAGGAATTCCAACTTAAGTTGCTGCTCTTGGTGGAATACTGCCTCTCATAGTCAGGGCCTATTAAGGAAAAGCAGAGACCATTCTTGTGATTTCCCATACTGCAACAAATGTCTCAACAACACCCATGGTCGATCCAGGTTTTCCTGTTGATGCATATTAATGTGCATTGAATGCATCTATATTTGAATGTGTGTACGGGGTCAGAATCAAAGAGACAATGAACATGTGATAAGATAATTAATTGGTTTCTGAGAGTGAAAGTGGACTGTTACTGTATCATGATTCAGTGCTCTTTAAAGAGGTGAGTTTTCAGGCCATTTTCCCATATTTGAGCAGAGATGGGGCACATGTGGTAGATACATAGACATAGATCCAGATCCTGTTTGCAAGGATATGAAGGCCTGTTGCCTTGTCTTTTTTTTCAACTTTTTCTCCATTTTGATAGTTCCATACAGGCAGAGGTACTGTGTGAACAAAAGTGTAACTCAAAATTGAGACACACCAGATTTTACCTTGGTCAGTTCCCACAGTTCACTGGATCAGAGACAGTGATAACCTCAACTGCATGAGGCAATATGCCACAGCATTAAAGCACCTTCCAGAACATCAAGTTCAGAAATATAACACATTTATTAAATGACTGGGCCCACTCAATGTTTGAGTTCTAGATCAATAAAAAAGCACAGAGGTTTTAGTATAAAATTGAAAAATAGGTGGTACAGTGTCAATGTAATGAGGGTTCTCAAGTGCAGAGTCATACCAAGTATGAACAAATCAGAAAATATTTTAAGTTTCAATCAGCAACAAAATCAGAAAATAATAAGACAGCATACACAGAAGAAGAGGGAAGTCTTCTGGGTCACCCCCATAATGAAGGGTTTTATACACACGTTTTGAATAGAAAATATGAACTTTTGCAAAATCGTCTTGATACGAGTGAATGTGTCTTTTCTTCAGCCAATCAGAGTACAAAAAATAACCTTAACACTCAAGCATTAACCAACTACATGAAAAATTATTCATCACCCTCTAAACTAATCAAGCAATGTTCAGACAAAGCGATGTACATTTACAGTGTCATGCTTTGTGAATAAATAGTTCTTAGTGAAGAAACAGGAGACATGGCAACATGTTGCAAGTTACATCCAAGCTAGAGAAGTTCAGAAGCAGACCAAGAGCAACAATGGAAATAACCTAATACAATTCAGCTTGATTGTATAGTGCAGAGCTGATGGGTAGAGGATGGGTACAGGTGGGCGAAGCACACAGTGAGTGACAGGAATGACTTTAAACTTGGTCAAGATAGCATTTCACACAGAAATGTGGCCTACTTAACATATTTAAAAAAATAGCTTCTACACAACATACAAACTCATCTCAAAAGCAATTGTATTAAATCAGTCTGTACATATAAAATTGTGTGTGTTAATGCAGACTGCAAATTGTTAATGATGCACAAAAATGTAAATCCATAAAATTATTTTAAAGTGCCAGTCATCATGGATTTGTAGATGATGCTGTTGTTTATAGGGGTGGGTCTACTAGCAGTGGGAGTCAGGTGTTATGGTTTTGTAAATGATACAGATGGTTTTGAAGATTGTGTGCCAGTTCAGAGAGACTATAGAGTCTCTATCAGGCTGGGGATGATTTGGTCATATTCCCCCCCACCGGTAAGCCATGCTGCAGTATATAGGATTTCCTTGTGGCAGAACAGTGGGCAATCTGGGAGACCTTGGAGACGGGCATTTCCACTATCCACATGTAAATATACAAGGGCTTGAACACCAGTTCTCAAGTCACTTTCTGAGATGGATATTTTCCTTTTATTCAGCACTGAGAACTTATACTAGGCTAGCTTGGTTTTCATGGTGATGTGGTCCTTAAAAATATGATGGGTGTTGATGTGCAATGGGTGTTTCTGTGACAAGCCCAAAGCAAAACACCCATTACATGTCCCTTACACACAAACAGCTGCGTGTGAAGGGGTCATATTTACAAGGTGGTGTTAAGCCACAAAAAGTGGCTTAACTCCACCTTGTAAATAAGGCACAGTGCTTAGTGCCACCGGAGCGTCACAAACAGTGACGTTTCAGTGGCGCGAGGGGCTTGTAAATATGCCCCTAAATTTGTATAGTATGGAGCAGCTAATTAAAAAATAAATTATTTAATTTAAATTCTAACTAATTGTTAATGAACAACTTATTATGTACTTGTTGATTAATTATTTAAATTGTTTTGTAATTGTAATATTAATTTATAATTTTTTAATGAACCAGTATATTTACATATTTATATTTTTGTTAGCAATGTATAATTTATTGGTGGGTTGTTAGGATTGCAGGGACATAGAGTGGAAAGGTATTGAAAGTTTAATATGTTATAATAATTGTTAGTAATATTTCATTGAATAATTCATAAATATATTTTTTTTATTGTTGGTAATGCTATGTTTATTATTTGTTTTATGTAATAATTTAGGGCCTGATTACTAGTTTGGAGGTCTATGAACTGCCATGGTGGTGGCGGCGGTTAAAGCGCCGTTGGATTGGCGGTCGGACCACAATATTACAATACATATGGTTCCATAGACCAAAGACTGCCACGATCCTGCAGGCACTGCCAGGCAGCGCAAATTGCAATGGTGGTGAGATAGGCCAATGAGGCCATCAGAGCCAGGGTTTCCACTGGACTGATTATGATTTGGACTTCTGCCAGCGTGACTGTGGCAGTCGAACCACCACATCCCAGCCTGCGAAAATGGAGATATTAAGGGAAGGAACTCACCTGCAGGCAGCATCACACGTCCTGTGTTGTCATGGAGCTGATCATACGTCTTGCCACTAATGCTGCTCATAGATGAAGCCTAAAATACATCCAACCGTGGATGCAACTGAAGGTAAGATCACACACCTATCCTTGTTCAGAAACTCCACAGCAGCTCATCGTGCAACCATCCATCTGGTACATGAGTTACACTATGTGGACCAAGTGCACTTTTTATGTGGCCCTGGATAGAGTCATTCATAACGAATGACCCACACACAGCCACATGACACCCCCTTTGGGTAGTTCACTGACACTGCACTGCCACACTCCACAAAAACACACGTCTGCTCATCCCAATTACAAGGACAGTGAAGTGTACAGAACGTTGTGTCACACAACAGCAACATCACATTAACATCACACATAATCAAACTCACACCCTCACATTGCTTACACACCAAGGATTGCCGTGATCTTGAAGACACGTATGTATGCATGTGCCATTTAACCAAAACACACTTTCCATGAAACATCCGTGTGATAGACCCACACATATCACCACATTGCAACACCATGGAAGGTCAATGGGTTGAACAATATTTTGTGAGACAAATAGCCAAAGCTCACAATGTAAACAATACATGCACACAAGGGATAGGGACATCAGGGGCACTCCAGGAAGGGTACTGCCCTTGGTCACATTTCACTTTGCACATGCACCTAAAACACCATTTGCACAGGAACTGGACATTCATGCACCTCAGGGACAACCAATAGCATTACCAAGTGACATGCCTATTTACCAAATGTGCACTTGCAAGTCAAGAAAGCAAGAACAAGAGCATCAGCATGGGTCACACATCTAGATGAAGTAGCTGCAAGGGACACACATGAAAATGGACTCATGGTCAGTCAAATGTAAAGGAAGGTAGCACAATTAAATACCCTCAGTTTGTGGACATATAAAACTCTAGCTTGCACAAATGTCCAATCCACATCAGGGGGACACATCTAACACAATACATGCTAATAATGGCCGAGCCAAGATGAAATATGCACTATATCAAATAAAACACAATTCAATAACACCCCAACTGGATTACCATCCACATACCCATCCAGTGAACATCTATCCTTGTTCTGGGTGACACCAGCACTGGCCACAAAGTTAGATCTTGCCAACCACAGCAAATGGATCAGTAATCAGGGTGCAATACACACAACTGTAGTCATACAACACAAATTACACAGGGACAACAAAAAGGTAGAAAGATAATGGGAGAACAAATGGGTACCCGATAAACAACAGCTTGGGATTAGTAACAGAAAATGATGAAGATCAAAGGCCATTGGCGAGTCCATATGTACGTCCAAGTACAGTACTGTGGATCAACTTGACTCAGATCACTGCCAGAGAACCTCCACAGGAAAGGGCATCAAGTGGGCTTGCAGGCACCTCAGGGATCATTCCAGGGTGGGGAGGGGTCGGATTTGGGGTGGGTGGGTTTCGGTTTGGGAGGTGGGGCTTTCTTCTTTGGGGTGGGAGGGAATGGCTGCTACAGGAGGTGGCAGGTGTAACAGGGGAGGACTTTGATGTGGAAGGGATGGGTTGGGATATGGGTGGGGCTTTCTTTGTTTTGAGAGGGGGATGGGGATCACAGGTGTGAGGGCTAGGTTAAAAAGGACACTTTCTTTAAGACAGGTAGGACCTGCAGAAGAGGTTGGGGTTAGGATGTTGAGGGAGTGATTGTCTTGCCTGTGGGTAATGATGCTGCTGGTGTCTGCTTGTGTGATGAATGCCTGGGTTTGGGCGGGGGCTGTTGCATGTGAGTGTGGATGTTTGTGTTTCTTGGGGGTCTGTGAGGTGGAGGTGCTGGGTAATGTGGGAGTGGTGGCTGTGTGTGGGTGTTGGGGTGGTGTCTGGGAGTATGGTGGATATGGTGGCTCTGTCTATAGGTGTTGGTGGAGATGGTGGTTGTGATTGAGAATCTTGAGGTAGTGTCTGGGGGTATGGTGGATGTGATAGATGTGTATGTGGGTTTTGAGGTGGTATCTGGGTGTATGGTGGAGATGGTGGATGTATCAGTGGGTATTGAGGTGGTGTCTGTGGATATGACAGTTGTGATGTGTGAGTCCTGGGGAGTGCTGTTGGTGGGAATGGTGGTTCTTGTGGAATGGGTGATGTTGAGTGCTTGCTTCTCAGTATCTTGTGGTGCTTGTGTTTATGTGTGCTGCCTGTGTGTGTTGAGGTGGGTGCATGCAGATGTGTCTGCTTTCTTGGTATAGGCAGGGAAATAAGGAAATTGAATGGGAAGAGGTATGTGGTGGGGAGGAAGATTCTAAGTATGCAACCATCTGCTGAAGCTGGCAGCCCTGTGCCCGTATAGCATTCAGAATGGTAGCCTGACTCACAGAGATACTCCTCAGGAGGTCAATAGCCTCCTCACTTAGGGCAGCAGAGGTAATGGGAGCAGGGGTGGAGGTGCCTGGGGAGAAGGAAACATTCACCCTCTTGGGTGAGCGGATGCAGTCAACCGGGTGGGGCGCAACAGGGAGGGTGGAGATGGAACCGGGGTAGCAGACAAGGATGGAGCAGGAGCAATTCCTGATGGGTCCATCACCACTAGTGAATGGCCACTGGAGGAAGAATCTGAAGGTGACGACATGGATCCTGTTTCTCCTGTGGCACTCCCCTCACTGCGTCCCTCTGTGTCACTTGTCTCATGACTGGAGGTACCGAGGCCAGTTACTTCCCTACTTGGATCCACCCGTCTCCTCTGATTGCCTGGGATAATGCTGAAATTGCAAAGAAAGATAGGGTCACCACATGTGCCTGATCACACTTGAACAACGCTGTGATTTCCAAACATTATCATGACGTACAGTAGCCACCAGCCACAAGATCCGGCAAATTGGCTCCGAAATTTGCCACACCATATGCATGCATGCTACATGAACTGTCAACTGCTGGCCACAGGAAATTCTGAATCACAGACAACTTCAATTTGCATATTTGAAGTTGTGCGATCATATTATCCAGTCAACAAGTAGAAGATCTCATCACCTTCGATGATTTGCCTCACGTAGCATCCCTCAATTACCTGTTGTCATACAATAGTAGAGCAATGCCAAGTTCTATTCCACAGATCCCACACAAGGTCATGCATACAGCTATTCTTCATATACACAATGCCACATCATGAAGAAATGATGGCTAAATAATCCAGCCATGTTGCTGATGGAAGTGCAGTAGCCGGAAGAATGTGACATGCAAACCCCATGTCACAGAGGAAGAAATCAACAGTGGTCACTTCACTATAAGTACATTGTCCAAATGGACTCCTGGAGGTTGTACTAATGTTGCCGGATAGATAACACATCTTGCACAGAAATGTACACTGGAGACGAGTTGGGCAAAATATCAGGGAAATATGTCTACAAAATCCACACCACAATGAATCGGGTGGCCCCAGGGAAAGCACCTCTCTTGATTGGTACCCTGGACAACACTCTGCATCAGTAAAAGCCAATAGTCCATTGAATGTTGTAGAGGCCCAGTGATTCTCATTTACATGTAGAAGGCCATTAACATGCTTCTCAATGGGAAGGAATTTCACTGTCTCCGTTTGTTATGCAAACACAGATATGCAAACACAGATTTCCTTGGATAAATGGTTGTACGCAACCACATATGATTCCCACATTACTGCAAGTCACTCTCTGATGCATGTAAACACTCAGGTAATAAACCTTTATCATTTAACATATATAAAGCATGTTGATAAATTAATCAACATCAATGGCTTGGAAAAGCACATTGTGAACAGAAACTGTAGTGCTACCTGTCATGTCCTTTATTGTTACTGCAGTTGTACATTCTAAATTACATGGAATGATGGGTGAGGGTATGTGTGAGCCACCAATCAATGGTGTCACACTCTTATCTGTAGTACCACATGTATTGTAGCCCTATCGCATATGTCCAATTCCAAACACATGTTGGCATGCAGACATATGTGAGGGAATCAGACATCATCCCATGAAGACAAGTGGACCATGCATGAAACAGCAGTGAAAATTATATGGCAAAAGTGAAGGGTACACATGCTAACATGAAGCCACAAGGAATGATGGCAACAGTGATGTCACCAAAATCGTAATGAACTGAAACTGCACCTGCAGGGTAGTGTATGCTCTGTCACATGTATGATGGCAACCTTCACATGACAGACAGAAGTGAGGCACCGGCACAGGCCACTGAAGACACGTGGCCTGTGGGGGACGGATGTTAATAGACTCACTGAGAAGACACATGGCTGAGTACAGTAATCTATTACTCCATGTTCTTTGGGCTGACACAGTGAAGACAAGTAAACTGTTGGGTACAAATGACACCCACAACAACAAACCACATGACCTGATTGAACGATCTACTAAGCCATGTTTTGGCCCTAGAGAGTGAATTGGTTGTGTCCTTCAACACTGGGTCAACAGGCAAGGCACGTCAGCATGCAACAACTAGCATACCTACACAATCACTCTTGAATGTCACTCATGGCCCATCTCCAATCAATCAGGAGAAGATGGCAGAATATAACACATTAACTTGGCAATGTAACAGGCCAGAATATGCACAGGACTCACCCCTTTGATGCTGGCATGCTCCACTCAAACATCATTCAAGCTCAGGGAAGGCCACGGCCAGAATGTGGGCCATTTGGTGTTCAGGCTTTGACCTGCGCCACTCCTGTTGGGAAGACAGTCCCAGCTGGACTTCAGTGATCTTTCGGGCCCAGCGTCTCAGGTCCACCCATCTTTTCCGACAGTGGGTTCACCACTGGCTATGGACCCCCAGGGTCCGCACCTTCTGAGCAATGGCTCTCCAAATCCCCTTCTTCTGATGGGTATTGACCCATATGGAAGGAAGAGACAAATCTAAAGGTTAAAAGTAGATTTTTTAGCCTAAATGGTCGTGTCACACACATTTCAGAAATAGCAGCCACAAAAATGTATTAATTGTAAACACAACACAAGTGTAAAGCAAACATGCTGATAAGTAAAAGGACATGACTACACACTTTTTGATTATTCTGCAGACTAACCCACTACACTGCTCATGGCCTACACTAACTAAGCAAACCTACTGATATCGGTTAGCCCAGGCTCAAGCAACATGCCCTGTGATGTGAGCCACAACGACACACAATACACCATTGTGGCCTTCTGAAGGGTGAAGTCCTCAGGCGAGCCTGGACAGACACATGTATATCCAGCAACATTGACTCAATGCATACAGTCCCTCCAGGCAACTACAATAGTACAGACCTCCACTAAAACTTAAGTGACAACGAAAGGGCTGCCATGGTTGGCACAGAAAGTCTCTTCCCTGTGCATGTGTGGGTATATTGGCTACCCATTGTTAACTCATACCACTTCAGGGTGGGTTTGTGCTGTATGTATGTGTGTCACAGAACACACCTTTTACCATATGTGGCAGTCCTACAAAGATGCCATCCAACATACTCAGATCAGTTTGGTCTGATTGGTTGCATGTAACCAATCTAATGAGTCACATGTCATGCCCTCCACAGACTCAACCAAATATCTGCACTGTTGGTTTGGCACTTGTACAATATGCATGTACTGGATTGATATAATGGAAAGGTGACAACAGAGCTGTGGGAGTAAGGTACCTGTCATAAGCCAATGAACCACATTGACAATGAGCCAAAATGCACATATGTACTAGGTCATGGAAAAACCTCAGTACACATCCCTAATGCCATCAATGGACAAAGGCCTTCAAGTCACATCTTGCCTCTGGAGTCTCTTTGTGGACACAGTAGCATAATCACAGTTCCTCTACCTCAGCCTGGCCTATTTCCCATACTGGCACATACATATGACAGTCCCTGGTCTCTACAGGCTCAGCATACAGAACCTACATGTCTCACATTTTCATCACTTCCATGCATGACAGCACATCATGTGCCTGTCCTCAATGTCAGTTCTGGCTTTTGGGGCACTCTAAAGGACATAGGTGGTCATTACAACCCTGGCGGGCAATGTTGAAGCGGTGGTAAAACCGCCAACAGACCGGCGGTAAAAAAAATGGATTTACGACCGTGGCGGAAACCAGCAACATAGACAGCCACTTTAACACTCCGACCACCACGGTGGTACAAACAAACACTGAGGTGGTAACCGCCAACAGACAGGCGGAAGACAAGGTTCCGCCCACTGCATTACAACAGTCCAATCCGCCACCTTTTCCGGGGCGGATTCACAGCGAACAAAAACATGGCGGAAACAGGACTTGGAAGGGAAAACGCTCACCTCTACACACCCCACGAGGAATCAGGACGCCATGGAACCCGAGCTCCAGATACTCCCAGCCTTTGTCTTCCTGCTCCTCTACCAGGAACATCAAAGACGGCGGCGAAGACCACGGTGAGTACTGCCCCTACGACACAGGGGAGGGGGAGGGAAAAAAGAGTGACACACACACGCAACACGCAACACTCCCACCCTCACCCACTACAACACACACACACAAGTACATATTGATACATCACATTTACAACCCCCAACTCCCCCTGGAAGAATGCAAGGTCAAAAGGAAATTAGTTGAACATTTGTAATCTATTAAAATACAGTAATCAAAAATATATATATATATATATTTACACTATAAACAAATATATACACCAAGAATACAAGTCCAAGGTATTCCACCATTAAAGTCCGTGGACCACTGGGCCCAAAATGCATGGTTGAGGCCCACACTCAATACCCGATCGAAACAGAGAGAACACTGCAGGGGCATCAGATAGAAATACAACAGGCACCTCAGGGGGGCACCTCAGCCGGATGAGTGCACAACACCAGATCCACGAGGGGGCTCCATGCCCATTGATGCATCCTCAGGAGTGCAAAGCCATAGTCTCACAAGTCTCTCCAGTGGGTGGGTTGCCCACTGCTGCATCCTGGAGAATGCAAAGCCACAGTCTCACAAGTTTTTACATTGGGTGGTTTGCCCACTGCTACATCCTGGGGAGTGCAAAGCCACAGTCTCACAAGTGGATAACAGTCTCCACTGGTTCTGGAGGGGGCTTGGTGCCCAGAGTGCTTCATCCTGCCAAGGACTGAGGTAGTGGATGTAATTCTCCACTGGTTCTGGAGGGGGCTTGGTGCCCAGATTGCTTTATCCTGCCAAGGTCTGAGGTAGTGGATGCCAATATCCACTGGTTCTGGAGGGGGCTTGGTGCCCCGAGTGCTTCATCCTGCCAGGGACTGAGGTAGTGGATGTCAATCTCCACTGGTTCTGGAGGGGGCTTGGTGCCCAGAGTGCTTCATCCTGCCAAGGACTGAGGTAGTGGATGTATCTCTCCACTGGTTCTGGAGTGGGCTTGGTGCGCAGAGTGCTACATCCTGCTTGTGGCAGCCTCCGTAGCATCGGAGCTTTTGGCACTCATTGGCCTGTGGTGCTGGTGGCGGCGGTGTCCTGTTCAGCGGTGCTGGTGGCGGCGGTGTCCTGTTCAGCGGTGCTGGTGGCGGCGGTGTCCTTGACAGCGGTGCTTGTGGCAGCGGTGTCCTGTTCGGCGGGGCTGGTGGCGGCGGTGTACTGTACAGCGGTGCTGGTGGAGGCGGTGTCCTACAGAGGTGCTGGTGGCGGCAGCAGTGCTGGTGGCGGCGGTGTCCTGTTCAGCAGTGCTTGTGGCGGCGGTGTTCTTGGCAGCGGTGCTGGTGGTGGCGGTGTCCTTGGCAGCGGTTCTTGTGGCGGCGGTGTCCTGTTCAGCGGTGCTGGTGGCGGTCTTTTCCGCCGTGCAGGTTTTCGGTGACTTGCCTATTTTTTGTGCCCCTTCCCCACCTTGGATGGTGGCGCAGCTGTCTTTCCACTCCCAACTGTACTCCCGGGAGAGGCTTTGGTGGTAGATGTTTTACCTCTCTCCCGCCGGGCAGTGGCCACCTTTTTGTGCTTTTGAGGTGGGGGACTGTCCATGGTCTGGCTCCTTGGCACACTGGCTGCCCTGCTGCCTGGTGCACTCCAGAAGCCGGTTTCTACTGACACCACTGTTCCCGCAGATGTTGTGGCTGAGGTGCTGGGTTGGGACTTGGAAAGGCGGGCCCTAGGGGACTGAAGGGGTGGGGGAGGTGAGGGGAAGAGGTCAAGGTTGGACAGGAAAAGGACACACTGGGACGGGTAGATGGAGGGGGTTTGGGAGTGGAGGAAGAGGTAGTGGTTGTAGGAGGTGTTTGCTGACTTTGGGTGAAGGTGCATGGGCTGGAGGCTGTTGTGAGGTGGATGGCTGTTGGGTGGGTGTGTGGCTGCATTTGTGTACCTTGGGGGGTGGGCTCACAGACACACTGGGAGAGGACACAGGGGATGTGTGAATGGTAGTGGGGGTGGTGAGTGCAAGTGAGCGGGTGTGGTGGTGAGTGTATTGGTGATGGAGGTAGTGGCTGAAGATGTAGTGCATGCAGGTGTGAGTGGAGACGAGACTGTGAGGGAGGAGGGACACGAGGAGGAGGGGGACACAGTGGAGGCAGTGGATGTTGGTATGTCTGCATGGGTATGGTGCATGCGTGAGTGCCTGTGGGATGTGTGGTGTTTATGTTTGCCTGAGCTTCCCTTGTGTGTTGAGGTGTGTGCATGCTGGTCTGATGGTATGCTTGGGATAGGCTGAGGTAAAGGTGTTTGGGTCTGGGTGGAGGAAGTTGGAGGGGGGAGGCTGGACACAGGGACAATGGCTGCCATCGGTGCTGAGGCCAGAGTCTGAAAAGCTCGCTGTTGGGATGTCTGACCAGAATGAATGCCCTCCAGGTGTGCATTCGTCTGTTGCAACTGCCTCTCTACACCCTGGATGGCATTCAAAATGGTAGACTGGCCAACAGTGAGGGACCGGAGTAGGTCAATGGCCTCCTCACTGAGGGCAGCAGGGCTGACAGGGGCAGGGACTGAGGTGCTTGGCGCGAAGGAGATGCCCACCCTCCTGGATGAGCAGCCACGGGGCACATGCTGAGGGGCTGCTGGGAGGGCGGTGCTGGTTGGTGGGGGTGGCGGCTGTACCTGTAGATGCGGGGGGTACAGAGGGGCCCGCCACCACAAGGGAGCTCCCATTAAAGGAGAAGTCTGTGTTGCTGGTTTCAGCTCCTGTCCTCGCCGTGGAGTTCCCCTCGCCCTCCGTCCCACTGGTGGCGTCTGACTCCGTTGTGTCGCCCTCCAGGGCCATGTGGTATGCGGCTCCCTCCTGCTCCGGTGCCACTGCTCCTCTGCCTGACAATGCTAATGCACAGAAGTACAGGGAGACCACAAAAAGGGGGGGAAGACAGAAGAAAGACATGTTCAGTGCATGCAATACCGCTACTGTTGGTGGACACTACAGACACAGAAGCCCCCTGCACTACGCCGTGCACTTTGAGTTCCCTAATTAATCACAGGGACATGGGGTAGAAGGCCTATGCCATATTGCTGCACACATGAAAGTCACAGGAGCCTGACTAGATGTAGTTGCCTCTGAACACAGGTGTGGTGGGGTGCCACATGTCCTGCCTTAAGAAGGGATCTTGCCTACTAAACTCGCCCTGGCCTAGCGGAACCCACAGCCCACCTCCCCCACCCAGACACCTACAATGCGCGCTGAATCAGCAGAATGAGAGTGTACTCACTCCCTTGTGGCTGCTGTGATGCCCTCAAGCGCCCATCCAACTCCGGATACGCCACCGCCAGGATCCGGAACATCAGGGGGGTCATGGTGCGACGGGCACCCCTCCCACGTTGGGAGGCCATCCCCAGCTGGGCCTCCACCGTCTTATTGCTCCAGCGGCAAATGTCCTCCCATCTTTTACGGCAGTGGGTGCTCCGTTTGTGGTGGACCCCCAGGGTCCGGACATCCTTGGTGATGGCACGCCAAATATCCTTCTTCTGGTGGGCGCTGACCTACATGAATAGTACAGGGGAAAAGGAGACGATATAACCGTCCGCACGTCACAGTCATTGGCCCGCATCCCTACCCTTGCCATGATGCACATGCACTCACTGTTGTTTCATGCACGCCTCATTCTCCCACCCCCCTATCTCTCATCCACACCACTCCACACAGGCATTGCCCATTCGGCATGATCACAGTGTACTTACCTGTTTGTCTGGAGGACCGTAGAGTAGCATGTACTGCGGGAGGAACCCATTCACTAGTTTCTCCAACTCCTTCGTGCTGAAGGCAGGGGCCCTTTCCCCAGACACATGAGTCATTGTCTCTTCCAGACTGAGGTCACACCAGCACTTGCAGTGTAGGTCCTCTCCTGTCGAAGGTCAGGTATCAATTGAGTGAACAGACAGAAAAGGGCGGTGACGTCCGCGGCAGTGCGTACCGTCACCGCCGGCGTATATCGTCATTAGCTCCTGGAACCCATAGGGTCCAATGTTAACCAATGCAGGATTGCGCCGCGGTCTTCGACCGCCTACCGCGACGGTGTACAACGCCAGCGCAGTTACATCATATCCCCTTAACCCACCTTATAGGTCAGGCAGCCGCCATTTCAGAGGACCACATGGCATTAATTTTGACTGCGTCACACATATCTAGGCCTTGCATAAACACTAATACAGGCATATATCGATTTACAAAAATTATGGAATAAAGTTGTGTTTACGTAGCTCAGTGTTGGTTGACTCTCTGCTCGCTGTTCTCCTCCATAGAGCACGTCCGCTGTGGCAGGTGAGGAGATGGCAGCATCCTCCGGTGTACAGACCGCTGGTGGACCTGTCGACAATGGAGGAGCGACATGTAATTGTCACATACAGACTTGATTGTACCACAATCCTGGAACTGTGTGCCCAGTTGGAGCCAGACCTGATGTCAGCTATACGCTATCCCACAGGAATCCCCCCTCTAGTGCAGGTCCTGTCAGTACTCTATTTCCTGGAAAGTGGGACTTTTCAAACAACAGTGGCCATTGCATCAGGGATGTCCCAGCCTATGTTCTCCAACGTGTTGTTCAGAGTGTTGTCTGCCCTGCTGAAACACATGCACAGCTACATCGTGTTCCCTCAGGTGGAGGATTTGCCTACAGTGAAAGGTGATTTCTATGCCCTGGGACATATTCCGAACATCATTGGTGCCATTGATGGGACACATGTGGCATTGGTCCCCCCCGCAGGAGTGAACAGGTGTACAGAAACCGGAAGAGTTACCATTCTATGAATATGCAGATGGTGTGTTTGGCCGACCAGTACATCTCCCATGTGAACGCCAAGTTTCCTGGCTCAGTGCATGATGCTTACATTCTGCAGAATAGCAGCATCCCTTTTGTGATGGGGCAACTCCAGAGGCACCGTGTTTGGCTATTAGGTGAGGACATGGACCCAATACAGTGTGACTAGGTGTCTGGGTCTAGGGATGTCCCTAAGAGTTAGTGTGTGTCTAACAGTTGTCCCTCGACATTTTCAGGTGACTCTGGCTACCCCAACCTGTCATGGCTACTGACCCCAGTGAGGAATCCCAGTACAAGGGCAGAGGAACGCTACAATGAGGCCCATGGGGGAACTAGGAGGATTATAGAAAGGACCTTCGGCCTCCTGAAGGCCAGGTTCAGGTGCCTCCATATGACAGGTGGGTCCCTATTCTACTCATCAAAGAAGGTGTGCCAGATCATCGTGGCCTGCTGTATGCTTCACAACTTGGCTTTGCAACAACAGGTGCCTTTTCTGCAGGAGGATGGTCCAGATGGAGGTGTTGTGGCAGCTGTGGAGCCTGTGGACAGTGAAGATGAGGAAGCAGAAGAAAATGACATAGACAACAGGAACACAGTGATTCATCAATACTTCCAGTGAGACACAGGTAAGAAGACAACACTACCTGCTACATCTGATTTAATTCTTCTACCTCTCATCTGTCTGTCACTTTCACCCAGTGTATGGACCCTGATTTGTCACTTTCCCTTTCAATTTCACAGATGTGGGTCCCACTGTGTGACATCTGCTTTGTTTCCACATGGACTAGAGCTGTGTGACATAGGTATGTTGACAATACATTGGAAATGGCATTTTTCCACAGTTATTGCAAATACACATTTTTGAAAGCACAGACTGACTCCAGATTGTTTTGTTATTTAAGGGTGTTTTTCTAAGTGCAAAATAGTGGAGGGGATTGTAAATTGTTCAGCGGTAATGGTGGAGGAATGTCCATGGCAGAGTCCAGTCTATTAGTCTCACAGGGGCATAGGAAGTGGAGCTGGGGTAGTTTGAGTATGGACAGGGTGACAAAGTGGGACAGAAGGATGACATTCAGGGTGGTCTCATTTCTTGGCGGGGGTCTGGGCATTGTTCTCTGTCTTTGTCCTGGATCTAAGGGACTGTTTGCAGGGTGGTTCTCCATCTGCAGGGGGTGGGGTGCTGGTGTCGTGGTCATGTGGTGGTGCCTCCTGTCAACTAGCGCCGGTGTAGGTGGTGAGCAGTTCATCATCCAGGCTAGTGTCAGGGGCCCCTTGTTGTGCCACAGTGTCCCTCCTGGTGTTGACGAGTTTCTTCAGCACCCCTACAATGGTGCCAAGGGTGGTGTTGATGGATTTGAGTTCCTCCCTGAACTCCAAATACTGTTCCTCCTGCAGCCTGTGGGTCTCCTGAAACTTGGCCAGTACCGTTGAAATTGTCTCCTGGGAATGGTGGTAGGCTCCCATGATGTTGGAGAGGGCCTCGTGGAGAGTGGGTTCCCTGGGGCCTGTCCTCCCCCTATCGCACAGCAGCCCTCCCAGTTCCCCTGTGTTCCTGGGCCTCTGTACCCTGAACTGTGTGCCCACTACCAATGCCCCCAGGTCCCTGGTGTTGGGGTGGTGGGTTAGCCTGGGTTCCCTATAGTGGTGGACACACTGCTGATTGACGTGTCCTGGGGACAGAGGTATGGGCCCGCTGGGTGGGTGCTATGCTGGTGTTTCCAGACGGGGAGAGCTCTGTAGTGGCCTGTGCCAGTGTGAGGGGAACCGACTTTCCCGAGGTCCCAGATGGGCCGGGCTGGTCATCTAGATCCAGTTGGACGGAGCTGCTGTCATCACTGTGGGCCTCTTCTGTGGGTGGAGTGGACATGTCTGGACCCTCCTGTCCGGTGACATTGGGTAGGGGTCCTGCAGGGGTGTAAAGGCCTGATTATTGCATCTGTATGTGCCATGGTGTGCAATGGGTGGGTGACCATGTACCCCAGTGCTTGCATTCTTGTGTGGGACCTTGTGTGATAATGGTTTGAGGGGTGCATAGGTATGTGCAGTGGCCATGCCTTGGTGATGGGTGTCCATGCTTTGGTGTTGCATGCAGGTCTTGGGTGGGACTTGTGTGAGATATTGGAGTGATGGGGGTGAGGCCGAGGGTGGGGGTATGTGATAGCATACAGGTAGGGTGGGGGATGAAGTAGTTAAGATTTGACTTACCAGAGTCCATTCCTCCAGCTACTCCTGCGAGGCCCTCAGGATGCAGTATAGCCAAGACTTGCTCCTCCCATGTTGTTAGTTCTGGGGGAGGAGGTGGGGGTCTGCCGCCAGTCCTCTGAACTGCAATCTGGTGTCTTGAGACCACGGATCGCACCTTCCCCCATAGGTCGTTCCACCTCTTCCTGATGTCATCCCGTGTTCTGGGGTGCTGTTCCACTGCGTTGACCTTGTCCACGACTCTGCGCCATAGCTCCATCTTCCTAGCTATGCTGGTGTGCTGCACCTGTGATCCGATTAGCTGTGGCTCCACCCGGATGACTTCCTCCACCATGACCCTGAGCTCCTCCTCAGAAAACCTGGGGTGTCTTTGCAGTGCCATGGGGTGGTGTGGGTGATGTGTGGGGTGGTATATGTTGTGATGTGTGGGGTGATAGTTAGGGGTGTGTTGTGCGAGGTGCGTGGATGTTGTGTGAGTGATGGTGTTGAGTGCCTGTGGATGCTAGTGTTGTTTCTGGTGGTGTCTCTCTCTGGCCTTCTTTCTCAATTTTTGTCGTAGGGGTTTGTCGTTGATGTGGGTGTGTGTTTTATATTGTATTGAGTGTGTGGGAGTGGTGTGTGTAAGAGTATCAGGTGTGTGTATTTCGATTTGTCCAATGTGGATGTGTTTTTTAAGAGTGTGTGTATTTTGAGCTCGGCGGTGTGTACCGTCAATGGAATACCGCAGTTGAAAGACCGCCGCGTGGATTCGTGGGTCGTGATAGTGTGGGCGTATTCCTGTTGGCGTGACAGTGGAGGTTTTGTTATCGCCAGTTTATCCCTGACCTTTGGTGTGGCGGACTTGTGTGGGTGTCTAAATTTTGGCGGATTCCGAGCTGTGGGTCATAATAGCTGTGGCGGAATTCCGCAGCTGCGTCGGTGTGTTTCCGGACTTCTTCATGGCGGTAAGCGGCATTTACCGCCAATGTTGTAATGACCCCCATAGTGATTTCCATATGGTTCTCATACAACAGTTTGCCAAGGCCAGATGTGAGCTCTGTGCACCATACACATTGCTAACAAGATCCTCAAATTACTCATTATAACAGTATACATACACAGCTCATGCTGTGATGCACATATATGTTGTTTGACATTTATAACCATCATGTCCATAGATATGTCATTGTATGGCTGTAAAATCTCATGCCTTGATACATGAATGCAACAGAAGGAGGATCTAGGCCTTAACACACATCACACAGCACAATGTTAATCTGAAATATATAGATGCTATTCTATACTACCTGCCCAATGTACAAGCTATGTGTGGCACACACAATGTGACAACAGGCACTCAAAAAGTCTAACTGGCATACAGAGGTACACTATAGCCTATGAAGAAGGAAAAGATGGTGTTGTACAGAGTCAAAGGTGCTTTCCTGCTCCTCTAGAGAGCCTTAGAGCTCACCATACAGAGGAAGGACCTACTCAACGAGCCTCTCCAGCTCCTCAGGAGAGAAGTCAGGGGTCTTTTCACCCACTTGGCCTGGCATTATTACTGCCAGAGGTGGCACACAGCAGCTGAAGTGGTGGAGGTGTTGATGGCAGCAGTGTCAGGAATGAATTTACAAAACGCCTGTCTCTGTCACGGTTGGAACCACCCACCACATATTCATCTTCTGCTGCTGTGAGAGGTTCCTGAGGTTCAGTGAAGTAGGTCAGGCATCCAGAAATACAGTTTTGGGCCTTGTTAAATTGTGTCACAACACCTATATATGTGTTGGTTCATCATAAACATCCTAAAGCAGTCTTGTTGTGTAGGTTATACTACACAATCTCCAGTATAGTGTGTTGCTGGAAATATATGGCATATGAGGGCGGTTCACTGTCCACAACTACTGACAGCATTTTTGGCAGTTGGAACAGACTGTTACATTTCGTAGGGCATTTGAGGAGTGGATAGTTGGATGTTGCACAAATCTATGTTGTGGACACATGTGTTGATAACCAAGGGGTCACATTTGACCCTTGTGTAGTTGGCAGCTGTGATGTGTATTGGGTGTAATGAATTTACAGTAAAAAATGCTTTATCACATGATTTTGTTGCTATACATCATATATGTTGTTGGGGACACAGTGATTAATGCTCCAACTCATGTATTTTCACACATACGTACCCTGGCAGTGGGGGGAGTAGACAGCCTCCAGTGTACCATCCATTCCAGAACTTCAAACCATGGAAGGACGTCTCATCATAAAACAGTACCATCTGAACAGGCAAATAATTGTGGAATTTTGTAGTTAGTTGGAGCCAGATCTGATGCCTGAAAACAGTAATCCAACCTGGATACCACCCACTGCTTAGCCACTGGCAGTAATGCACTTTCTGGCCACAGTTTCCTTTCAATATACAGTGGCCTAATGTGGTGGTATGCCCCAACCTATATTCAGTCTTATGTTAAGAGATGTCCTATCAGCAATGATGAAACACATTGACAGCTATATCAGGTCCCATGACGTGAGGATTTAGCCAATGTGAAGGCTGACTTCTATGGTTTTGCTTGCCTCCCACATTTGGTGGGAATCATTGATGGCACACATGTTGCCTTGCTGCCACCGCAGGCCAGTGAACAAGTCTATTGCAACAGGAAAAACTTCTATTCTATCAATGTGCTTGTCAGATCTCTACATCTCAAACATCTGTGCCCAGTTCCCTAGTTCAGCCCATGATTCCTTTGCAATGCGGAACAGCACCATACCCCTGCTGGTGTCACAACTGCAAACAAAGAGGGCATGGCTGGTTGGTAAGTCACAACTGTTCTGATTTTGTGTGATGAATGTCAGGTGCTACAATTGTAATGTGAATGACTTATTTCTAAACAGGAGACAGGATAGCCAAGACCTCCTCCTAGGAGTCTTAATGTGGTACAGGGAGGGTCACCACCAGAATTGTTGGCCTCCTTCTGTTGCTGGGAGGCCAGGAAACACACCTGGCCCCTTCGGTCATTCCCTTTTATCCTAATATCCTCCTTTGTGCGCAGGGTGGTGCCTACAGCATTCACTCTGTCGATGATCCTTTGCCACAGTTCCATTTTTTTATTGATAGAAATATACTGGACTTGGACTCCAAACAATTGTGGCTCTACTGTTATGATATCATCCACCGTGACCCTCAACTCATCTTCAGAGAAATGGGGATTTTTGGCATGTGACATGGTAGTCAACTAAAATGGGTGACAGGAATTTAACAGGGGACATGCAATAGGGAGTTAATGGTTAAAAAGTGTATGCACAGTGTTAAATAGAATGGTGAAGAAGTGCCTTACCTATCAGTATTAACAAAACACTGGTCTAAGGTGTCTTACTTGCAGGAGAAAGGCAAAGGATTGTGGTCTGTGAAAGGGTGTTTATAGTGTGATTTTTAGGTGTGTTCACAGGACCAATGTGTATCAGCTGTGTTGCTTTTTAATTTGTCCAATGTCCACTTCATACTGCAGTGGACAACCGCCATTGGCTAACTGCCGCAAGGGGACTACCACAGTGACTGTGTTTGTAATAGTCTCAATGTTTCCCCATGCGCTGACGGTGCTGTAGGTCGGACCACCTAGATACAAGACCACTGCGCCACTGGCAGTCTGCCTATTTGCTTGGTGAACGCCTGTTTCCATCATGATATGGCGGGCTAGGGACAGCTGCCATAGCAGTCTTTTTAGGATCGCCAGCATGGTAGTCTGGTGGTCTGACCGCCAAACTCGCAGTCAGGCCGTTAGTGTTAAGTGTTTTATTAATAAGATTATGCAATGCATTTTTTATTAACAGCTTTCTTTTTGTCAAAGGAACATTTGTTTATGACAAAAATTGTTTTTACTGTGCAGGTTATTTTTTGTGTTTCCTGTTTTTTGTGGTAGGGAGGTAAATTGCATTTACATTTATATTTATATTTCACATCTTGATTAACTTTTTTAGTACCATATGGTTTTATCTTTATATTCATAATATGAGCGAATTTTTTATTTACGTATTTACAGATTTTGTAGAACAAGAGTAGGAGATGTATTGTGTTTTTGTAGTCTCTAAATAGTTCCACATTTTCAGTACTCTTGGTTACAAGGGAAAGAGAATACTAAATCTAACCCTTTTGGAGTCCATCACTTGCCCTACTATTGTGCGTACTGAAATAAGAACTGTAAATCTACCCCATCCAGAGCCAAACACTTTTATTGCTAGTGTGTAGATCAGAGTGGGAATAGTAAATGTAACCCTCTAGAGTTCAACACCTACCCTACTGTTCCTTAGGCTGAAGTGGAAATAGCAAATCTAAACCCTCTGGAGTCGAACACTTTCCTTACTGTTGCTTTGACTGGAATGGGAATAGTATTTATAGCCCGTTTAAAGTCCAACACTTATCATACTGTTTAATAGAGTGGAGGTTGAAGAGTAAAATGTTTTTTTGGAAATTAAATTTAAATATTGTTTGTTAACCTGCATTTATCCTACATTTTTCATTGATATTTAATATTGTATGCCTTTATTTTTCGAATGATTAAAAAAATTGTTGAGAGTTTATATTAGTTTTATAATACTGTTTTTGAACGTATTTTTTATTTTTATTATATTAGTTTAATTGATTGTTATATATGTTTTAATGATTGTATAAAGAGTTAAATAAAACAATTTTGTCTATGTTTATGTTAATGTTTAAACTGTTAAAATTTGTGGTACATTTTATTTTGTTATATTTTAACTTAAATGTGCTTTTGCTATTTCAATTTTAATATATATGAAAGGTATGTAGTCTGTATTACATTTTATAATATTTTGTCATTCTTAATTTATTACAAAATTCGTAAATCATTATTCTTACCTTGCTCCTTCTTTATTATCACAATATTTTGCCATTCCTAATTCAGATTTAGCAATGCAATATTTTTAATAACAATATTTTTTGCTGATATTTATGTGTAACAATGGGCCTCATTTCGACATTGGATTCCGCAATGGCAGTGGGACTGCCACATTCAAGGTGGTCCAACTTCCACATTACGACCTGGTTCCTGATGTGGTAACGGAGGTTGGACTTGTGCTTAATCATGGTGGTGCTTACTCCCCTTTCTGTCAGCTTTTCCATGGCGAAAGGCCAGTGCAATGGCTGTGCTGTGTTATGGGCAGTGCAGGGCCTCCCCCGCCAACACCCTCGGGAATGCTTTGCAGACAGTGCCCATTCAGAGCGTGCTGTGGTGCTAGGGTATTGGCCTCGGCTCCCTTCGGAGCACTGTTCCCACCGGGCTGACTGGCCGGAATGTCGTAACAGGACTGGGAGGGGGTAGCCGGAATGAGGGCTGCCATCTCCCCACAGCTTTTTACGACCTCCAAGTCTTAATAAGGCCCAACATTTTAGTACTCAATATTTTTTACCATGGAATCCCTGTAGTAATACATCCAATACTCATCAGTGAGTGCATTTTGTGAAATGTCCTAATCTGTGTTGGCAAAATGAAAAGTGACTCCATTTCTCTTGGCTAGTTTTCTATGGATGGCTTTAGTTTAATGATTCCAATTCAGGTTTTTATCTAAGATAATGGGCCTAAGTGTGAGTTTGGTGGTCCCGTGACTGCCATGTTGGTGGTGGTGGTGGTCTGACTGTCAATGGTCTGGTGGAGCAGACCACCATATTATGAGTTTGGTGGTCATACCCACAGAAGACCGCCATAGGTCCACCGCCACCACCAGGCAGCATAAACTGCCATGGTCACCAGATAGCATAAACAGGCCGGCAGAGCCTGTGTTTCCACCGGACCCGTTCTGCTGGACCGTGGCAGTCCAACCACCATGCATCAGAAGGCGGAAACAGACAGTATAAAGGGAGATGCTCACCTGCAGGGAGCTACGTACATCCAGAGCCGCCATGGAGCCCTCTGAAAATGTCATGCCGCTGCTCATGCTCGCTGACAGACAACGAAATCAACACTGATGTGGACCAAAGCAACCTTAAGGACCAACATCTACCTGTACCATTACCTCTTAAAAATTGCATGTAGCACAGGCATTCACATTATGACGGGAACACCACGGGTAGTAGGAACATGTTTCATACAATACACACTCACTGACACACAGCAACACGGATACACACACAGTCAAAATGCGCACACATTTGGCAGCACACTCAAACTGCACTGCAACACCACACAAGTATACTCTGCCACTCAGCTCAGGCACAGGGACACTGAAGGCTATACAACATTGTCACACACAGCAACAACACACCTACAGCACATTTGCAATCACAGCTGACACACACACACATTCTACACAGGCCAGGGACTGCCCATACATACAACACACATACCTATCGAACTGGCATGCACCACAAACAACACCACCATGAAGCAATCCTGCGATAGACGCACACATGACACACATCACACCCCAATGGAAGCACAATGGCACACACAACAGATTAAATGGACAAAGTGCACCATACCAACAAAACCTGTACAGCTGGAATGCAACCATAAAGAGCATACATGGAAGGAAGCTACACTGGGACACCGTAGTGCTTTCCTCTTATCTAGTTTCTAAGCACTAACATAACACAACAGAAATGCACTTCTGAGGTCAAAGAAGACTTTTATTGTTGTTAATTCTTCCCCAACCACAATATTTATGAATGACGAATTAGTAGCTTTCAAGTCCGCGTTAATCAAACAAAATATATCAGTTGGCAATATACACAGCAGGTTATATTTATAAGATATTGAATGCAAAGCAAAACAAATACTTCACCGTGTGGGAACTATCTACAGCTTCATCTTTCTAAGGTCTGCAAGCTGATGACCCCTGTCAGCCACGAGAAAGAGAGATTCATCTACCCACACGGGATTGCTGGCAGCCTGCGCCAAGCTCCAGCACGAGGTCCGGCAGATTCGAATCTGACCCTCTGCAGCATGTTACATTCGTTACAAAGGTGTGCCCCCTCCTCTCAGACCTGGGAAACTGAGCAAGCCTTTTGGAGACTGGCCAGGTCTCCAAGATTTACTCCTGTTCCCAAGCTCAAGCAGAGAGAACAACACCCATGTACTCTCTCTTATCATGTCTAGTCTACTGTGAGAAAAAAATCTTGGTTCTCTGGTGCAAAAACACAGCTTGGAAAAATACAGCTTGGATTCTCAACTGCAATGTCTAACTCCACGTTAAAGGCAATAGGCAGCTAACCTAAATATCAAATGCAATGTCATGTTAAAGGCAATAGGCAGCTAACCTAAATATCAAATGCAATGTCTAGTGTCATGTCAAAGCCAATAAGCATCTAAGCTGAATACAAAATGCAATGTCTTATATCATGTCAAAGCCCATAGGCAGCTGAGCTGAATACAAAATGCAATGTATAATATCATGTCAAAGCCAATAGGCAGCTGAGCTGAATATAAAATGCAATATATGATATCATGTCAAAGCCAATAGGCAGAATATCTAATAGCATGTCAAAGTCAATAGGCAGCTAAACTGAATACATCATGTCAAAGCCAATAGGAATGCAATGTCAAAGCCAATAGGCGGCTAGACTGGATACAGCATGTCAAAGCCAATAGGCAGAATACAGAATGTAATGGCTAATGCAATGTCAAAGCCCATAGGCGGCTAAACTGAATACAGAAAGTAATGGCTAATGCCATGTCAAAGCCCATAGGCGGCTAAACTGAACAAAACATACCATGTGCTACTGGTGAACATTGAGCAACTAATATGCGCAGTGGTGAAACACAAAGTCATTGGTCAAAACAAACTCCATCAAATGGCAGTACATTCCGCCCTTTGACCAATTAATTTTTGTTTCACATATCTCCTGTTTCAAACAAAAACAAAAAACATCAGCACAAACAAAAAAAAACATTATGATCAAAGCAATCCCTGTAAAGCAATAGAAGTGAATTAACACATTGATTTCATAACCTTTCTCATCAGATACATCTACATAGAAAAGACTGGGCAATTTGTACTCTGAATGAGTCTCTAATTCAACAGTGTTAGCAATTTGATGTGGCATGAGTTCTACTCATGTAAAGATGCACGGTCCACCTGAAAGGTTTGCTGGAAGATAAGCAAAAGTCAGAGTTCCATACGAGAGGGAAAAAAAAAAAAACACAGCTTAGTTCCAGTGGAAGAATGCAATCAAACAAGTTGAACTTGAACTGAAGGCGCAGTTTGCGCAAAATGGATCCATGGTGCTGGCACTTTACTCAGCCAGGTTCAGGTTGGGGATTCGGTCCCTTCCCCGACCCCACACGCACACACCGGAAGGGGGACCACACAGCACACTCAGGGACAGTGGCGAAACGTGGTAGGATCTGCAAAAGAAACAAGTATGACTTTTCTTGCAAATAACATTTTTCATTTAAACTGCACCCTTCCTCTTTCTTTCCCTGTTTTATAATCAGCAGGACGTTTTTGGGGCCCTTTGTTATATTCACTGCAGGTTCTGGAGGATCACTTGGGGCTTCAGCCCACACATCAGTACTGAGGTTTTTATCTGCTGCGCCACAGCTTCCCTTTTCTTGCACTGTCACGAATTCAAATGGTGCACACAATTTCATTGGTAATTCTTTTATCTGTGGTACTCTAGCCCTGTCTTGCAAGTACCAGATCCATTGTATGATTCTAGCTAGGGGCACTATTTTCTTTCCTTGTTCTTGATTTAAATGTACATCAGTTTTTCCTTCTTGCACTGCGCAGAAACCTAAAGTCTGCATTATTTCATCTGCCAAATCACAAGCGCGCAGCTGCATATAATTTTTCACAGTGACCATATACAAAAGTGTTAGGATTTCACTCAAATGAGGGCTATTCTTTTTCCAAAAATCAAACAAGCTAATGAAACTCGGGGTGTCTTGCTCTAAAATCCTTCGTTTTACTTGTGCATTTTGCAACGGTAACTCGTAAATCACATTCTGGTCTCTCTCGTCCGTGTTATCAGTTAAGGAATGCATTTTGTCTGCCAAAAACCCTGGCTCACACGAAAACTCAGTGCAGCTCGGAGCTGTCTTAACCCCCTCATTACTGGAATGGGACAAGAAAGATTCTTCAAAAACAGCCCTTTTATAACTTTCAGTCGGGCTAATTTGCTCACGTAAATTCCTATTTTCATGTTCCAACTTCCTACATTTCTCCTGCATTTCTCTATAAGCAGATAAAGGTATCCAGACCTTTCTGTCATCATTACTTCCAAAAGACACGTTTTCTACATATGTACAACAGGAATTATTTCTCAAAACATTATCAGGCCTTTTAGCTACACATGCATTTTCTTCTGTAATTCCCCAAACAGAAAACAATTCACAGTTTTTCGTAGCACCATCAGGCAGTTTATCATCACATGTATTCTCAGACATGGTCTGCCGTGCTACTGTGATTCCCCCCAAAAAAACAATTTCTGTAATTCTCCAAACAACAAAAACAATTACACTTTTAAAGTGTGCACTTAAAAAATCTACCAACTCGTCAACACCCTCTTAATCACCTCTTAATGACCGACCCCACGACTCCTGGTACCAATTGTAGTGCTTTCCTCTTATCTAGTTTCTAAGCACTAACATAACACAACAGAAATGCACTTCTGAGGTCAAAGAAGACTTTTATTGTTGTTAATTCTTCCCCAACCACAATATTTATGAATGACGAATTAGTAGCTTTCAAGTCCGCGTTAATCAAACAAAATATATCAGTTGGCAATATACACAGCAGGTTATATTTATAAGATATTGAATGCAAAGCAAAACAAATACTTCACCGTGTGGGAACTATCTACAGCTTCATCTTTCTAAGGTCTGCAAGCTGATGACCCCTGTCAGCCGCGAGAAAGAGAGATTCATCTACCCACACGGGATTGCTGGCAGCCTGCGCCAAGCTCCAGCACGAGGTCCGGCAG
This sequence comes from Pleurodeles waltl, assembly GCF_031143425.1. Lineage (NCBI taxonomy): Eukaryota > Metazoa > Chordata > Amphibia > Caudata > Salamandridae > Pleurodeles > Pleurodeles waltl. The sequence goes on along the minus strand of NC_090450.1, from coordinate 516,446,280 downwards.
ATTTGAATCTGACCCTCTGCAGCATGTTACATTTGTTACAAAGGTGTGCCCCCTCCTCTCAGACCTGGGAAACTGAGCAAGCCTTTTGGAGACTGGCCAGGTCTCCAAGATTTACTCCTGTTCCCAAGCTCAAGCAGAGAGAACAACACCCATGTACTCTCTCTTATCATGTCTAGTCTACTGTGAGAAAAACATCTTGGTTCTCTGGTGCAAAAACACAGCTTGGAAAAATACAGCTTGGATTCTCAACTGCAATGTCTAACTCCACGTTAAAGGCAATAGGCAGCTAACCTAAATATCAAATGCAATGTCATGTTAAAGGCAATAGGCAGCTAACCTAAATATCAAATGCAATGTCTAGTGTCATGTCAAAGCCAATAAGCATCTAAGCTGAATACAAAATGCAATGTCTTATATCATGTCAAAGCCCATAGGCAGCTGAGCTGAATACAAAATGCAATGTATAATATCATGTCAAAGCCAATAGGCAGCTGAGCTGAATATAAAATGCAATATATGATATCATGTCAAAGCCAATAGGCAGAATATCTAATAGCATGTCAAAGTCAATAGGCAGCTAAACTGAATACATCATGTCAAAGCCAATAGGAATGCAATGTCAAAGCCAATAGGCGGCTAGACTGGATACAGCATGTCAAAGCCAATAGGCAGAATACAGAATGTAATGGCTAATGCAATGTCAAAGCCCATAGGCGGCTAAACTGAATACAGAAAGTAATGGCTAATGCCATGTCAAAGCCCATAGGCAGCTAAACTGAACAAAACATACCATGTGCTACTGGTGAACATTGAGCAACTAATATGCGCAGTGGTGAAACACAAAGTCATTGGTCAAAACAAACTCCATCAAATGGCAGTACAGACACATGTCACAATGACATTCACAACAGATAAAATGGACAAAGTACACCATACCAACAATACCTGTACAGTTGGGGTGCGACCATGAAGAGCATACATGGAAGGAAGCTACACTGGGACACAAGTCTAGTTAAACACATTGCCCCTCAAACAACATGTACACAAGAAATAGCCCAACATGAATTTCAGGGACAAACAGTACCAAACCCACAGCCACACAATGGGGAATGGCAAGTCCACAAGGTGCATACATCTCCAACACCATGAAACATACCTCTAAACAAACTAGCTGCAAGGGACACACACCTAAATGGACACATGCACTCCCAAATGCTAAGCAACCTAGCACAACTGAACACAGTATGGCCCTCATTATGACATTGGCGGTAAGTCCCGCTTACCACCATGCTGACTGCCACCAACATACCACAGCGGTATACCGCTACCCATATTATGAGCCACACATAGCAATCCGTCACTATAGGGACACAAACACAAGTCCTCCACCCCAAATGTCAGTGATAAAATGGCGGTAGCAAAACCCACACCGTTACGCCAACAGAACTACGCCCACAGCATTATGACCCACGAATCACCGCAGCGGACATATAACCACTGTAAACCATTGGTGGTTCATACTGCTGCGCTCAAAATACACATACACATACAATACAACACCACATTGGACAATTCAATCTACACACACCTGACACTCATACACACACCACACCCACACCACTATAAAACACACAATCACAACACCCACATCCCTTTGTGACTCAAAGAAATTGACAACTGAGAGAGAGAGACACACCAAGAGCACTCACAGAACCAGAGCCATAGAACACCATCACCCAAACACCACCCATGCCCCTCACAGCACACACCCTAACACATCATCTCATACACCCTCACACACACCACACACACTACACCCATGGCATCACAAAGACAGCAAAGGTTCTCAGAGGAGGAGCTAAGGGTCATGGTTGGGGAAATCCTTCGGGTAGAGCCACAGCTATTCGGATCACAGGTGCAGCAGACATCCATCGCTAGGAAGATGGAGCTATGGCAGAGAATCATGGAGAGGGTCAATGCCGTGGGCCAGCACCCAAGAACAAGGGGTGACATCAGGAAGCGGTGGAACGACCTACGGGGGAAGGCGTGTTCCGTGGTTGCAAGACACCAGATAGCTGTACAGAGGACTGACGGTGGACCCCCACCTCGTCCCCCACAACTAACAACATGGGAGGAGCAAGTCTAAGCAATACTGCATCCTGAGGGCCTGGCAGGAGTAGCAGGAGGACTGGACTCTGGTAAGTCAAATTTTTACTACTTTCACCCCTCCACCTGCATGCCATCACATACCCCCACCCTCACCTTCACTCCCATCACGTCACCACCTCCCACACACCCCACAATCACAACCCACCCATCCCAGTACCCAGCACTGCATGCACCACCAATGCATGGAAACCACTCACAGACCTGCATGGACACCCATCATCACAGCATGCACAATAGAGAGAGTCACCTAGCCCATAAAATAACTACTCACACAAGACAAATCTCACAGGGCACTCACATCCATACAGGACAACACACCCATGCACAAGATGTCACACGCAGAAACAATAACACTGCATTTACATCCCTACAGGTCCCACACTCAACACCACCAGAGAGGAGGTGCCAGCAACATCCAGTCCCCCCACAGAAGAGGCCCACAGTGATGACAGCAGCTCTGGACGCCTGGATCAGGATGACCAACCGGGCCCATCAGGGACCTCCGGACAGTCGGTTACTCAGCCACAGTCCTATACCACCACAGAGCCTCCCCTAAGGAAACACCAGCACAGCACCCACCCAGCGGGCCAATACCTCTGTCCCCAGGACACGTCAATCAGCAGTGTGTCCACCACTACAGGGACCCCAGGCAACCCCACAAACACAGGACGATCAGGGACCTGGGGTCAGTGTCAGTGGATACATGGTTCAGGGGACAAAGGCACAGGACAACAGGGAAGCTGTGAGGACTGCTGTGCGAAAGGGAGAGGACAGGCCAAGGGAAGCGACTCTCCACAAGGCATTCACCAACATCCTGGGAGCATACCACCATTCCCAGGAGAAGATGGGCCAGATACCGGCCAAGCTGCAGGAGACCCAGCAGCTGCAGGAGGGACAGTACCTGGGGATCAGGGAGGACCTGAGGGACATCCACACCACCCTGGTCACCATTGCAGGGGTGGTGGCAGACATGGCCAACACCATGAGGGAGGCAGTTGCACACCAACGGGCCCCTGACACTAGCCACACCGATGAACAGCCCTCAACGTCCACTGCCACTAGTGGACAGGAGGTCCCGCCACAGGAACAACAGGCCACCAGCACCCCTCCTCCTGCAGAAGGAGAACCACCCCACAAACGGTCCCTGCAATCCAGGCAGAAGCCAGAGAACATTGCCAAGACCCCCACCAGGAAATGAGGCTCTCCTGATTGTCACCCTTGTGTCCCACTCAGTCACCCTGTCCACCTTGAACTGCCATTGCTCCACTTCCTGAGCCCCCTTGGACAATGTACCTGTGATACAAATAGACTGGAGCCTATCCTGGACATTCCTCCACCATCACCCCAGCCCATTGAACATCCCCATTATATTTTCATCAAGTAAATAAACAACACTTTAAAAAATGCAAATATATAGTATGTCAAATGAATTAAGTATGAATTCCTTTTACAACCTGTAGACATTTCAAGTAGACTGTACAGTAATGTGTACATAGGTATGACCTGTATTGTGCAACAATCAATACACCAGGAGCCAGAGTAGGGCCCAAACAGAATGTGAATAGACATGTCAAAGGGTACAGTAAGTGGCCATAGTAGAGGGAACAACAGACTGCCAGTGACAATTTACAACACAAAACTGCAATGGAAGATGAAGTTACAGTGTCTTGTCTGTGTGTCACTGGAAGTACTGTTAAATGATAGATGTTCTGTTGTCCACATCCTCATCATCTTCCTCCTCTTCGTCCCTGTCCACAGGCTCCACTGCTGCCACACACACATCTCCAGCCTCCTCCTCCTGCAGAAAAGGCACTTGGCATCTCAAGGCAAGGTTGTGCAGCATGCCACAATGCTCTTGCACACCTTCTTAGGTGAGTAGCACAGGGATCCACCTGTTAGATGAAGGCACCAAAACCTGGCTTTCAGGAGGCCAAAGATTCGCTCTATAATTCTTCTTGTTCGCCCATGTGCCTCATTGTAACGTTCCTCTGCCCTTGTTCTGGGATTCCTCACTGGGGTCAGTAGCCATGAGAGGTTTGGGTAACCAGAGTCGCCTGTAAATATCGAGAGATACCTGTTAGCCAGACATTCACCCTTAGAGCCAACTCCACAACCATAGACCAATATACACTGAGTGTGGACCATGGGCTCACCTATTAGCCACACCCAGTGCCTCTTGAGTTGAGCCATCACATATGGGATGCTTTTATTCCTCAGGATATAGGCATCATGCACAGACCCAGGATACTTTCTATTCACATGGGAGATGTACTAGTCAGCCAGGCACACTATTTGCAGATTCCTAGAGTGAAAGCTCTTTCGATTTCTGAACACCTGTTTATTTCTCTGTGGGGGCGGGGGGGCAAAGGCAATATGTGTACCATCAATTGATTAATAATGTTGGGGATATGTCCCATTGCATAAAAGTCAGCTTTCACTGTGGCCAAATCCTCCACCTGGGGGAAGACAATGTAGCTTTGCATGTGTTTCATCAGGGCAGACAACACTCTGGTCAGCAGGTTTGAGTACATTGGCTGGGACATTCCTGCTGTCATGGCCACTGTCACTTGGAAGGAGCTACTCGCCAAGAAATGGAACACAGGTAGGACTTGCACAAGAGGGGGGATCCCAGTGGGCTGACGGATAGCTTAGATCAGGTCTGGCTCCAATTGGGCACACAGCTCTTGGATTGTGGCCCTATCAAGTCTGTAGGTGAGGATAATGTGCCTCTCCTCCATTGTTGCCAGGTCCACCAGGGGCTTTTACATGGGGGGATGTCTCCATCTCTTATTTATCCTCAGCGGTTGTAATCTAGGGGGCAAAACGATGAGCATCTGGTCAGTTCTTAACATTTCCTCAATGTATAATGCATTGCATGTTGTGACAGAAACAGTATCTTTATTTTTATTCCCAAAATGTGCTTATGTCAGCTGTGAAGCAGTTAAGTGCCATGGCTACCCCCCCCCCGAAATGGCAGACGCCTGTCCTGTGTGGAGGGACAGGTGGAAATGAGGTCATGCCGCTGACATTGTGCACCGTTGCGGGAGGCGGTTGAGTACTGCCGTGCAACTCGTCATTGGTTATCATTGGGCCCTATGGGTTACAGTGGCCAATGGTGATGTACGCTGGCGGTGACGGTACGCACCGCCGTGGACATGAACGCCATTTTCTATCTGTTCACTCACTTGCTACCTGACCTTCAACACAAGAGGACCAACACTGCAAGTGCTGCTGTGACCTGTGTCTGGAAGCGACTATGGCTCGAGTCACTGGGAAGAGGGCCTCTGCCTTCACCACTGCGGAGTTGGAGAAACTGGTGGATGGGGTCTTGCCCCAGTACCGATTGCTTTATGGGCCTCCAGACCAACAGAGGAGTACACTGTAGGCACGATGCATGGGGCATGAATGCATGATGTAATGTGTGTGAAGGCCTCGAGTAAGTGGAGGTAGGGGAGGGGTCCTGAGCAGCGTGCAGCATGTATGGTGGTAAATTTATGTGCATAAGGGGATGGGAAGGATATGATGGGCCATGGGTGTAACAGGCCGGACGGTATGACTGATCCCTTTTTCCATTTTCATTTTTCTGCAGGTCAACGCCCATCAGAAAAAGGGTATTTGGTGTGTCATCGCCAAAGACATGTGGACCCTGGGGGTCTACGACAGGCAGAGCACCCACTGTCAGAAACGGTGGGAGGACCTGAGACGCTGGGCAAGGAAGACGGCGGAGGCCCAGCTGGGGATGGCCTCCCAACGAGGAAGGGGTGCCCGTTGAACCCTGACCCCCCCTGATGATCTGCATACTGACGGTGGCCTATCCGGAGCTGGATGGGTGCTTGAGGGCATCACAGCAGCCACAAGGGGGTGAGTACAGTTTCAAAATCTGTAAATTGTGCGTGGTGGGGTGGTCTCTGGGTCAGGGATGTGGGCCTGTGGGTGTCCCAGGCCAGGCCGGACATTGCAGGGTAGGTTCCATGTTGCGCAGGGGCTGATGCACTCCACCCCCAAACATGCTAGTGGGCATCTACTACTGGGCAGGGATCTGTGGGTCTCATGTATGCTGCTTTTTGCATTAGGTATTACTGCCCATGGCCTGGTGACTAGCATTATGAGTGGTAGTGCATCGTCTAGTGCATAGGGCTGTTCCCTGTGTGTTGTGTACGCCAATGGTAGTGTTGTTGCTGGCATTGACCAAGTGTATCCTCTGTCTTTCCCCCCCTTTTTGTTTTGTCACCCTGTCCTGTGCATCAGCATCATCTGGCAAGGGAGCTGAGGCACCGGCGACAGAGGGAGCTGCATCCCACAGGGCCCTGGAGGCCGAATCCACCGACCTTGAGGGCACCAGTGGGACAGAAGGCGAGGGGAGCACCACGACAGAGACAGGAGGGGACAGTCCTGAGAGTGATACCTCTTCTGATGGAAACTCCCTGCTGGTGGCAGACAGCTCTGTGGCCGCCCCAAGTACAGGTACTGCTGCCACCCCCGAACCAGCACTGCCCTCCCAGCAGCCCCTCAACGAGTTTCCCGTGCCCACTCACCCAGGAGGGTGGGCATCTCCTTCGCCCCAGGCACCTCAGGCTCTGCCCCAGTTAGCCCTGCTGCCCTGAGTGAGGAGGCTATTGACCTCCTGCGATCCATCTTTATTGGGCAGTTATCCATAGTGAATGCCATCCAGGGGCTGGCAAGGCATTTGCAACATACAAATGCATTCCTGGAGGTCATTCACTCTGGTGTGGCGGCCCAACATAGGTCATTCCAGGCTCTGGCTTCCTCCCTGATGGCAGCCATTGTCCCTGTCTCTAGCCTCCCCCCTCCAACTTCCTCTACCCAGTCCCATTCCCTGGAACCCCAACCTATCCCAAGCACACAACCAGACCAGCATGCACCCAAGACAAAACTCAGGAGTGGCTGAAGCAAACACAAGCACCACACATCATCCCACAGGCACTCACACAAACACCATCCAGATGCAGACATACCAACATCCACTGCCTCCACTGTGTCCCCCCTCCTCCTCCTCATCCACCTCCCTCCCAGTAGCGTCTCCACTCACACCTGCATGCACTACATCCTCATCCACTACCTCCATCACCATCACGCCTATCACTACACACCCCTCACTGGCAGTCACCACCTCCACATCCATGCACACGTCCCCTGTGTCCTCTCTCACTGTGTCTGTGACCCCTCCTCCCAAAGTACACAAACGTAAGCACTCAGACACCCAACAGCCATCCACCTTACAACAGCATCCAGCCCATGCATCTGCACCCAAACACAGCAGACAGACACCTCCCACAACCACTCCCTCTTCCTCCACTCCCAAACCTTCACCCTATTCCCGCCCCGGTGTCCCTAAGGAGCTTTTCCTCTCCACCCTTGATCTATTCCCTACCCCTCCCCCATCCTTCACTTCAGGCCAGGGTGGACAGAACCCAGGCCAGAAGCTCAGCCACCCAGTCCATGGCCACTGTCGTTTCGGCAGCTACTGCAGGTGTGAGTGGCTCCAAGGAGACACCCATCAGCACTGGCAGTGTGCCTGCACCAGCTGCCAAGGGCAAGGCTGAGGAATAACCACCAGCTGCCAAGGGCAAGAAGGCACCACCAGCTGCCAAGGCCAAGGATGCACCACCAGCTACCAAGGGCAAGAAGGCACCACCAGCTGCCAAGGATGCACCACCCACTGCCTAGGGCAAGGAGGCACCACCAGCTGCCAAGGCCCAGGATGCACCACCAGCTGCCAAGGGCAAGGACGCACCACCAGCTGCCAAGAGCAAGGAGGCACCACCAGCTGTCAAAGGTAAGGGCAAAAGGGACAGGATGCCTGGTGCGGTGACAGGATCTGAGCCCTACCACCAACCATGCAGCTTCAGCCATCCACGGCTACAGGGGAAGGGCTGAAGCCACCTCCCACCACTGGCAGCACCGCCAGCAGCACCGGCACTGCCACAAGCACCAGTAGCAGCAGCCCCAATAGGCAGCCGTCCGGGCTGCAGGGGAAGGGCTGGAGCCTACCCACACCACTGGCAACACCAGCACTGGTACTGCCACCACTGTACAGTCGTCCCCATCGGTGAATGGACTGTAGTCCTGCCTCCATGGAGTGTCATGCATCCTGCCCACAGCAAATCTCATGGATCTGACACCCAGGTGAGAGACTGTGAGCTTGCACTCCCCATGTGCTGCATCACAGGGCACAAAGCCCCCTCCAGGACCAGTGGAGAAGCCATCCACTATAGAGACTGTGGCCTTGTGCTCCCCAGGACCGAGCAGTGGGCAAACCACCCACTTGAGAGACTGTGGCCTTGCACTCCCCAGGACTTTGCAGAGGGCATGTAGCCCCCTCCAGGAGCAGTGGCGTTGTACCATCTTCCGGCTGAGGTGCCCTCCCTTCCCCTTCCCCCTGAGGTGCCCATGTATTTTCGACCTGATGCCCCAGCAGTGTTCTATCCGTATTGAGGCAGGAGTCAAGTGGGGCCTTGGCCTATGTGATATGGCCCGGTGGCCCACGGACATTATGGACTGGACAGTGTCCCTTCATTTGTACATCTGTAAATACTGTTTCGATTTTTGAGGATGTATTTCAAGTATTTTAAATTATTACACTCACTTTTTTCCAATTATTTTGTCCTTGCATTATTCCTGAGAGGTGAATATGTAATGTTATTGCATCTGTTTGTGTGTATGGTGTTGGGGGTGGGGGTGTTGCGGGTTGCATGTGTGTGTCACTCTCTTTTTCTTTCCCTTCCCCTGTGTGCTAGGCGGCAGTACTCCCCGTGGTTTTCGTCGCCGGCATTGGTATTCCTGGTGTAGGAGGAGGTAGACCAGCATGGGGAACACCTGCAGTTCGGGTTCCATGGCGTCGTGGTTCTTCCTTGAGTCTCCAGAGGTGAGTCATTTGCCTTCTGTGTACTGTTTCCGCCATGCTTTTGATTGCGTTGGTACTGCCCCAGAAAAGGTGGCATATTGGTGTGTCATAATACAGTGGGCGGAACCTTGTCTTCTGCCTGGCTGTTGGCAGATACCGCCGCGGTGCTTGTTACTACCACCGTAGCAGTCGGTGTGTTAAAGAGGCAGTCTGTGTTGGCAGTTTCTGCCATGGTCATAATTCAATTTTTTTTACCGCCGGCCGGTTATCTCCGACCGCCAGGGTTGTAATGTTGACCTATATGTCTGCATTAGCAAAACTGAAGGATACACTCATCACATGTATACAATAGGCACATCAGGGTGACCACTCCAACACCCTTGGGGAATAACAACACTGCACAAACTCATATACCGCAGACAACAGCACAAGGAACAGCAGGCAGGCACAAACACACACAACTGGATTCACACAACCAAAGTCACTCAGGAACAACATCATCCTAGGAAAGGAACTGCAGGACAAAGGTATAGCCAATGAAAAAAGTTATTTGGCTTTAGTGCTAACAACAGATATGGCATGAACTATGTGCCAGTCCACTATGATAAGAATCCATGGGACAGTGTTGTGCCCCTACTTGACTCCTGACTGCCATGTACCCTCCACAGTAAGGGGCATCAAGGGGGCAGGTATGCACCTCAGGGATTATCCGGGGTGGGGGGATCGGATTTGGGATGGGGGCATTTGGGTTTGGGCTTGGGAGGGGGCTCCTTTTTGGGATGGGTGTGCTTCACCTTTGGGGGAAGAGGTATGGGTCTTTGCGGGGGCAGGGAAGGACTTGGAGATAGATGCGGACCTTCTGGGTGTGGTACAGGGGGAGGACATGGGTAAGTTATTAGTCACAAAGGAAATGTTTTTTGGATAAACAGGAATGGTTATGAGAAGGGGGTTGGGATTTGGAGGTTGAGGGAGTGGTTGTCTGACGTTTCGGTGTGGATGTCGTGGGTGCATTCTCATGGGAGGTGTGCTTGTATGTGGTGGGTGTCTGTTGGGTGAATGAGGGCATTTATGTGTCTTTGGCTTAGGTGGGGTGGAAGTGCTGGGGGATGCCGTGGTGGGTGGGTGGGTGTCTGTTGGGGTGTTGACTGCAGGTATGGTGTATATGCTGGTTATAGGTGTTTTAGTAGCTGTTGTTATCTGAGTGTGTGGTGTTTGGGGTGGACGTCTGCGGGTCTGCTAGGGTGAAGTCTGTGGGTAGAATGGGTATGGTGACTGTCTGTGACTTTTGTGGTGGTGTCCTTGGGTAGGCATGAGGTGGTGTTTGTGATGCTGAGGGTCATGGGGGTGTCAGTGAGGTTAGTGACTGTTGCTGTGTCTGCTGTGAATGTTTGTTTTTGTATATGCCAGTGGTGCTTGTGATTGCGTGCACTACCTTTGTCTGTTGAGGTGGATGCCTGAGGATCTGTTTCTGTGCTTTGGGTAGGAGAAGGGGGGATTTAACCTGGGAAGAGGGAGGTAGAGGGGAAAAAAGAAGGTGGGGGTTACTGGCTTCCATCCGTGTGTAGGTCAGAGCCTGAAAAGATCTCTGTAGGGCAGCCACTGCACCATGAATGCCTTCAGGAATGCATTGGTCTGTTGGAGTTGACCTGCCAATACATAGATGGCATTCACGATGGTGGACTGACCCACATAGATCGTTCTCAGGAGGTCAATAGCCTCCTCACTGAGGGCAGCAGGAGTAACAGGGGCTGGAAAAGAGGTACCTATAGCAAAGGGGACGCCCACCCTCATGGGTGAGTGGGCACAGCCAACTGGGTGGGGAACAACAAGGAGGGCAGTGATAGAATGGGCATGGAGGACAAGGATGGTACTGGGGGGTTCCCCAATGGATCCATCGCCTCTAGGAAGTGTCCACTGAAGGATGAATCCGATGATGATGACAAATGTTTGGTCTCCACCCTGGCACTCCCCTCACCCTCCAGGCCACTGGGTACCTCTATGTTGGTTTTATCTTGACCCGAGGTCCCATGGCTAGATGCTACCCCACCCGTCTATACCCTATCTCCTTCACCTGCTGGTGCTGATGCTGCTAAAAGAAAGAGAAATAGGGTCACAACCTGTACCTCACAACACTTCAACAACAACACTGGGTGACAAAGAATACCATCAGGTCAAGTAGGCCTCAGTAAAAACTTACATCTAAGTGGCACATACATGTTCCATGACATATGCATGCAAGCCATCTGGACTTCCAAAATTTACCCAAAAGAAATACAGGATGTCAGACTACTACAATTGCATGAACTAAGTCTGGCAAAACCCACAACCATACTACAACTAGGTGACCTCTCCATCCCCAATGCTGTGCAACATGCAGTAGAATCTAGTTAACTTGTAGCCGACAAAAGTATCCTGTTGTAAAGTACAAACTGATTTTTTACACACAAGTCTGTGCACACATCCATTTTTTACTTTCATGATGTACCAACATTTTGGGAAGAAGCCAATGCAACCCATCTGACTCTGATATGAAAGTGCAATATGCTAGAGTTTTTGAAATGGAAATACCCATGTCATGATGAACACATGTCAACAATGTACAGATCTACAAGTGACATTTGTCACAACAGAGTCTAGGAGGTACTGTCAGTGGCACACAGAGAGGCCTTACATGTGTCAATGAAAGGAACACCATTCACATCAGGTTTAATATGTAAGGGACTTATGTCTCAAGGATACACACAACAAAGAATCAGTAAGCACCAGGATAGTCACCACTAATGTCTGACACCCATGAAAAGGACGACATCTGGATATGTCAGTAGTAGACATCTGTCACTTGAATGTTGAAGAGACACAGATCTTACAGTCACAAATAGGAAGACTACAACCTGTTGTTAAATGAGATGCAACATCACTGCCCACATCTTGAAAATGCCAAACATGGTAGCCAACTTTGGATGAATGCATGAACCCAAACACATGTGATGTCACCATCAAAGCAAGATACTCCATGATGCATGACAACAGTCAGGGAACATTCCTCAATCAATGCACATGTGCAGTAAACTCTTCACATGAAGCCACATCAAGGGCATAGATAAACACGGATTGGACCCACAATCTTGGACCACCTGTCATAGCCCTCATTGCTACAGCACAGCAGTTCTACATGTCAAATGACATACCATGACACATGAAGGCATCTGTGAGACTATACACAATGCCAACACACTCCTGTCTGTGACATAACATCGAACGTACCACCATTGTAAATGTACCATTCCACTAACAGTTTGCCTAGAATATGTATGTGAGGGGGGTACAAAATCATACCATCAACATGCCTACGACATTCCTGAAATTTTATATCATGAACATTTCCTGAAGGGAAATGGACACATGCTGACATGAAGGCAAAATGTGTGTTGGTAACAGTCATGGGGCATGATTCATGTCAATTGACATTCCCCACTTACAAAGGGAAAGTGGTTTGCTACATCTGCAAACAGTTAGCCAGGTAAGCCATGTCACATATATGATGGGCACCAACATAGCAGAGACTGCAGTGAGGCACCAGTACCCATCATAAACTTAGGATAACTTGCTTTTGGGCATTAGATGTGTTCTTATATATATACCCAGAGTAATGGCAAAGGACAGTGACCAATAATACAATTACCTTTTTTCTGTGACAGACAGAGGAAGTGATTATTGGCTCACAAATAACACCCATACAACAACAAATAGTACATAAATAAGAAGTGGACACAGTCATTTTAGGATCCTGCAGAGTAAGTGGTTTGTATAATCCCATAAGGTTTGAACTAGGTCCCAGGTTCAGAAGGCAAGGTATACCAGTCGGATACCCATGACATGTTAATACAATCTCCCAGGTTCTGAGTAACAAATGGCACATCCCTAATAGTCAGGGGGAGCAGTCAGTGCCCCCACATAATCACCCGGCAATAGTCCAATCAAGAAATCTCTGTGTACTCACTCCCTTGTGGCTGCTGTGCTGCCCTCAAATGCCCATCCGGATCAGGGTAGGCTACCGCCAGAATGCAGGCCATTAGGGGGTTCATGGTCATGGACAGACAGGCACCCCACCCACGTTGGGAGGACAGCCCCAGCCAGGCCTCCGCAATCTTCTCGTCCCAGCATCTCAGGTCCTCCCACCTCTTGTGACAGGGGGCTGTGGACTCACAGGGTCCCCACCTTCTGGGCAATGGCTCTCCAAATCCCTTTCTTTTTATTGGTGTTGACCTGCATGAATGCACACATACAAGACAGGAAATTATGTCCCCAGATCACATACAAAATGGCTGAGTCACATATATGTCAGTACACATCACCTGTGAACCACCGTTTAGCCCAAAATGCCCAAGTGGGGCACAGACTAGTCACTGAGTACGTGGACAAGACTACAAACATTTCCCAATCTGAAGACCAAACCACCACTTTGCTCTGGCCCTCCAATAACTAGGTTGATCAACTGACATTTGTGGGACATGCCCTGGCATCCTGAAAGAGATTTCAAACACTTGGGACACAATACAACTCTGTGGCTTCCTAAGCCACAGTGACTGCAGCCCCATGGTCTTTAATACACATTTTGGCACACATGGGTACAATCTAGCCCATTAGGAGGTAAAATGTGGTGAAGTACAGGGGAAAATGTGGTGAAGACATGAGGCACCTATCTGCTCCTCCGTTGCACCATAGAGCTGTTCATACATGAGTAGGACCTCCTCCACCAGCTTCTCCAGCTCCTCTGGAGAGAAGGCAGGTTCCCTATCACCTGCTGGATGTGGCATGATTGCTCCCAGAGACAGTACACAGCAACTCAGATCGTCTTGTTTGCAGCAGTGTCAGGAGTCAAGTGAGTGATTTTACAGAACATGGCAGTCACATCCACCACGTACGCAGCCTTCACTGCCGGCAGACACAGCCATTGGCCCAAGCCCACTTCTGGCAACAACATTAGCCTATGGCTGTGTCTTCTGCTGGCAGACGTGGGCAGTGCCTAGTGTCCAGTGGAGAGCAGTTTCAGTTGTATTTGGCAAATAAGAAATGTGTCACAACTTCAAAAAATGGTCTAAACATGTTTGTTTTTCTACTTTGACAGCATTTCGTGGATTGCTAAGCACATAGGGCAAGTTTATTTTAGGCACAGACAATGCCCCCCTCCTCAGTCATTTTAAATTTGGGAATTGTTGCCACATTACAAGTAGCATGTTTTACGTTGAAAATCGTTGCTGTCCAGATAGATGATGTGAACACCTTTGTGGTGAGGCAATGTGGAAACATGTTACTTCTGTGTAATTGACAGTGGTAACGTGTACTGAGCATCATGTCATAAAATTATGGCATGCCTTGCCACAGTATGTCAATAATATGCATTATGTATGTTGCAAGAAATTAATTGGATGATGGCTAAACACATCACTTGTCCTACATAGGTACCCAGGGAGGGAAAGGATCAGACCTCCTCTTGCCCACTGTCCACTGCTGGACCTTCAGGCCATGGAAGACAGACACATCATCCAGGTATCTCGACTGAATAAACAAGCAATTGTGGATCTCTGTCATCAGTTGGAGCCAGATCTACTGCCTGCCATTTCTCATCCAAATAGCATAACACCCATTGTACAAGTCATGACAGTTTTGCACTTCCTGGCCACAGGGTCCTAAAAAATACAGTGGCCCTATCTGCTGGGATGTCACAGCCTATGTTCAGTCTTGTGTTGAAGGATGTACTCTCAGCAATGTTGAAACACCTGGACAGCTATATCCTCAACGTGAGGATTTTGCACATATGAAAGCTGACTTCTATGATTTATCACATATCCCACATGTTGTGGGAGCCACTGATGGTACACGTGTTGCCTTGGTTCCACCACATGGTAATGAACAAGTCTATCCGAACAGGAAGAACTTACATTCTATCAATGTCCAAGCTGTTTGTTTGGCGGACCTCTACATTTCACAGGTTCCTCTTATTCGGGTTCGGTCTATGATGCCTTCATCATGTGCAACAGCACAATTTCACAGCTGATAACATATGTCATGTGTGTTTGTATCAAATGTGTGCTGCAGAAGAATGAATGAGAGGGACTGATTGTTTGACATATGTCCCATTTAATTTCAGGACACTCTGCATACCCAAACCGTCCATGGTTACTGACACCAGGAGGAAAGCAACTACACCAGGGGGAGTCCGCTTCAACGATGCTCATGGAAGAACATAGTGTGTCGTGGAGTGAGCTTTTTGGGCTCCTGAAAGCAAGATTTAGGAGCTTACACAAGACTGGTGGAGCCCTCCTCTACTCACCCAAAAAGTATGTATGATCATTGTGGCCTGCTGCATTTTCCACAGCATTGCGCTGAGGAAGAATATCTCATATATACCAAATGAGGGGAACTTAGCAGTGTCACCAGGTGAGTACCCTGAAACGCCAAGTGAGATTGACAGTGATGAGGAGGAAGGTGAAGACTTGCGTGCAGATATCATCAATCAATACTTTACTTGAGTGTAAGTGTGTGATAATATGTGCTTCCTGTGACTGTATGGTAAACTGTAGTAACAGGATGTGTTGACTGGGGCATACGTTTCACAAAGGACAGGGAATCACATGCCATGCAATGTACAGCCAAGGAGTAATAGCAAATTCTGTCTGAAGAAAACTAATACCTTCATTATCTTTCTTGCTTATGTCAGTTTCATGCTGTTGTGTAGCAATTTAAGTTATAGATTCATACATGTTAGCGTAGTGACCTAGGCCTGCAGCTGTGCACTTTAACCTAGACATATTTTATTTAGCTCTGTATACTATTTTAACAATACCCACATTTGCAGTCTTGTTTTATTTCTCTCTATCTTGCTGTTCTTTGCCTAGGTCAGCAATGTGTTCTTAAACAAGACATTTCTTCTACTCTGTGCTTTTCTTAAGGCTGCACTAAGATAGGTGGCCGGTAAATGTGGTAACGCTTTGTCTCTAGTGTTTAGAGAAACATATACATCCTTACGCAGGGACATTTTCTCAGAACATCAGCTCTTTTATTATAAAAACACTTTTCTGTCCCATACACGTGAGAGGGAGGCTCCAGCCATATGACCACGACTGTATGATGATTGATGAGTGCTTCGCTACAGCTGCTTATGTAGACTATAGGCCTCTTGCTCAGGTATGAGGGATGATTTCTTCCCATGGGAACCTGAAGGGCAGATCCAGAGCTTAACATGCTGTGCTCTAACATAGCATAGGTAGGAATTATTTTAATGATTTTAGTGACAATATGGTAGCATTATTTTTATTCTGTACTCTCCTCGTTACTATTTTAATCTTGTCATGCTTCATCGTCCTAGTTATTGCAGTACATGCTTTATTATCTAAGATGCAGTTGCTTCATTAAAACCTTATTGAAATTTATACTGCCTCTGATTGTCCTTGTATATGTGAGACTAATGTAACTGAGAGAAACGGATGCGATCTGAGTGACCACGATTTCCCTGAGGAATCAATTGTGTCATGCGCTCGGCTGCCCAATCATCCCTGCTCTTGGGTAGAGATGAGGCACTGCTAGTTAGCCAGAGCAAAACCCGGATTCGGCTGACAGGCTTCACTTGTAGTGGGTTCAGACTCAGTTCCCCACAGTCAAGTGATTCTTTTTTATTTTTTTTATTTTATTTTTCAGCAGGTGTAACTTTGCATTACATGTGAATAAAAATCCAACTTTCCTCATTGCATCCATGACTGTTATGCCATATTACCGTACAGTGACATCTTTCATATCGTTCAAAATTCATAATTCAAAATTGAGTTGCTTATTCTCCTTCCTCAACTTCCCCTGCCCTCCACCTGAACTTCCGCCTGATCTTCCGCAGGCTTTCTCATTCTGGCCTAAATCGCATGATATCTTTTCATGGCTCCTATCCTCTGAGCATACAACTTTTCTTTAATCCTTGTAGATTCCATTTTTGCCTCCCATAATGCGTATGTTGGGGGGACTGGTGATTTCCATACTTGCAGGATAAGTGATAAGGCTACCACTGTACCTATAAATACCATTTGTCTGGATGCATTAGAGTGATTAATATTCTTCGTCATGCCCCAAAGCACCACTAAAGGGCTAGGATTAATCACATGGCTTATCCAGAAGCTTAACCTCTGAAAAATCTGCTCCCAGTACCTTGCCAAAGATGTGCAACTAAAACACATATGTATCCAATCCCCCTGAAACGTTTGACAATGTGGGCAGGAGCAAGATGCACATCTCTTACTATAGCAGGAGTACAGTACAACAACCACCTGGAGAACAGAGCAATCTTTTTAAAATTAGCCCCTCTAAGTGCTTTATGCGACACATCGTTGTGTTTTCTCCAATGCTGAATGTCTACCTTACATCCTGTCATGTTGGTTTTTTCTCACCAGAGTTTGGGCGGTTAGCTTCAATGTCCCTGCATCCTGAAGTAGTTTATACCATTTCCTGATACCTAGTTGGTTATTATAAAAGGCCTGGGCAATATGACTATTTGCTTAGTTCAGTGGTTGTCGCACTGGATGCAAAAGGTGATGGATTTGACAATATGAAAATTTTAACTTATCTGAAATATTGCTTATGTCCATTACACACTGTGCCCATGTTTTCAAGAGAGCCACTACATAAAAATCCAGTAGGGTTTGAAAACCCTGCTCTTCCCATTGCCATATAGTGCTTTGGCTTAATTCTACTCCTAAACATCCAATATCCCTTACTCGAATGAACGAAATCGCCTTGTCTGTTTGATATTTACGCTTTAGCTGTAACATAATTGTCTGGATCATAACTGGTAATTTATACCTAACCCTTTTTGGTAGATGAGGAAGTTTATAAAAAAATGCGAAGGACGGATATTCATTTCTAACTTCATCTGATTAAGATAGAAATTGCTTTGTGGCATTTGTGCTACCCTTTACACCCAATCAAGTACTGCTGCTTCATAGTGAGCTGCCATTTTGGGAAGAGCCAGCCCTCCGTCTTCTACTGACAGAGATTACTTAGCCAATTGGAGCCTAGGTTTCTTGTGATTCCAGATAAATTGTCTAATTAATACATCTAAGTTGTCAAAAAACTTTTTTGGAACTCGCAGAATCACACTTGAAAAGACAAACAACAGTAACGGAAGGATCAACATTTTAACCAAAGCAGTTCTTCCTATAATAGACATGGGAGTCTCCTGCCATTTAAGAAGCAATCCTTGTATTTTTTTAAAAACAATCATATGATTCAGTTGAAACAAATCTACTGAGCTCGGAGATACATATATACCAAGGTGTCTAATGGGATGCGAGGAAGAAGATGCAACACGAATACCTTGTGGCAGAACCCACATCTCTGTATTATATAACAAAGCTTCTGATTTAGATTGATTAATTTGATAACCCCATAGCTCGGAAAATGCCCTAATTTTAGCGAGTACTCTATCAATATTCTTGCGTTCTGCATTAAGATAAAGGATCATATCATCCGCAAATAATTTTACTTTGGGAGCTAGAGGTAGAGGGGCTAGAATATTTGAGTCCTGTCTAATCGCTGCAGCTAGTGGCTCAATGAAAAGTGTGAACAAAACTGGAGAGAGAGGGCAACACTGTCGCCTGCCTCTGGTTATTTGTACTGATCCTACTGTCTGGGCATTAACTGAAATTATTGCTTGACCCCCTGCATAGATAGTCTGTATAATCTGAATAAATTTCCCTGGAAACCCAAACTTTGCAAGCACCATGAATAACACTTTCCATTGTACTAGGTACTTTTCGGCGTCGAGCATCATAATTACCGCCGGATGGCACCTATGCGATAGATAATCTATAGTTTGTATTAAAAAATTAGTATTAGTGGATAGTAGCCTCCCCGGCAGAAACCCGCACTGATCCTCATGTATCAATGCTTGAGCAACCTGAGCTACACGAACTGCCAGAATCTTAGTAAAAAATGTGTAGTCCTGATTCAGCAAGCTGATTGGACGATATGAACCAGGATATTCCGGTGGTTTGTCTTTTTTAATAAAACTGACCACAATTGCTCTTAAGAACTCAGGGGGGAACCTCTGTTCCTTCCAGTATTGCATTGAATAAATTTGTTAATATCTCAGCAATTTGGTCTTTTAAAATTTTGGCGTTTTTAGAATCTCCTTCTCCTGAAGCTTTACCATTGGAAGCTTCCCTTCTTGCTCTAATAACTTGAGAGATAATAGGAGATAGTAATAAAGTTTGAGCCTCCGTATCTAACCTGGGTAGAAGTATTATATCAAAATGTTTTCGAATGTGTTAATTATTTACTTGTTTTTCCTCTGTATATAGCTTAGCATAGTGTGAAAGAAATACTTTTTCAATCTCATTAGATTGCATAACCATCCTACCCTGCTCTTCATTGTAAATGGCTTTTACTAAATTAATACTGGCACGCTTTTTGATTGACCAAGCTAGAGATCTACCGGCATGCTCGCTTTCTTCATATTGACGTTGATAACTAGTATGTCTGTTGAGTATTTCCTTGGAAACAATTTTTTTTTTAGATTAGCCTGGGCCCTTGCCAACCCTTGAATTGTCTCCGGACTAGAAAGTAGTTGCTTTTTCCTCAATGCCTGTTCTAGCTCATTTTGCAGTTGGGAGCTCTTTTTGCGAGCTATTCTAGCTAGATGGGCTTTAAATGAGATAGCCTCCCCTCGTATGAAGGCCTTGACTGCCCCCAGATAGAAAAAAAGGGGCGGATCCCTTATTTATCTTCAGAAAGTCAGTTACTAATACTTTGAGATTAGTTACCCAATCTTCATCTGCCAGAAGTGACCTATCGAAATGCCATAACGAACGACGATGCTGGTTAGCCGAATCCTTGAAATCGTCAATATCGATCCAAGGAACTGAATGATCTGAAAAAGAGTTTGCAAGTATTCCTGTTCTATGCCATTTTAATCTGAACGAGATCACAATGAAGTCAATTCTTGAGGCCGTGTTATACCTTTTAGAGTAACACGTATACTCTTTAACGTACAGATGATCAGCTCGCCACGCATCTACTAAACCTAGCTCTTGTATCAGTTTTGCCGAAAATTGAGAGGTTTTTGTTTTTTTCTGTGCTTTATTCTCACGTGATGAGTTCCACTGGGTATTTGGCATAGCATTAAAGTCCCCTCCTATTATAAAACACCCTTGAAGAAGGGAAAGATGCATATATAGTGTCTGCATTGGCTTTATATAATCTTCTATCGGACCATAATAGCTTATGAAATGGGCCTCTTTATCTGCTATTATTGTGGAGACTATTATCCATCTCGCCTGTGGGTCTCGAGTAACCCTGTTTATTTTCCCTGTGAATCTCCTGGAGAACAGAATTGCCACACCTCCTACTTCGGCATGTACTGAAGCGTAAAAAGAATTGCCAATGTATGGCGGAATTTTTGGTAACTTGGCATTGAGCTTTAAATGCATCTCCTGTACCAAAAACACTTGAACCTGTGCTGTTGCCAGCCAACTAAGCGCGGAGCAGAATTTCACATTATGATTGGCCCCATTCAGATCACAGGAGGCTACTCTTAATTTAGATTCCATCCTTGCGCAAGGTTTTGTTCCTTGCTGGCATATCTCATCGCCTTCGAACTACTGGTTTAACCAAGCTTTTATTTTGTATTTTTTCCTGAGGCAAGCAATTACGTTGGATAGCTAACACCTGCATTTTTTGTTCTGCCCCTTCAGCCCCCCTGTCAAATTCTCCTCCCTTCCCATCCCTACCCCGACAGAACCAACCCATCATGAACCCAACGGGCAGTTCCCCGCCCCCCTCCCTATGCCCAAAAATCCCAACATTAGGGTGCATTGACATGGCACCTAATATAGCCTTCGCCTCAAGGAGCAGCAAGGCGGAGGACCCGCGCTGACATCAGCCAATCAAATCTAATTGTGCAATAAAAAAAAAAAAGAATAATATCTTGAGCCACTCTGGCGCTTTCCCCCCACCTTTCCCCCCACCCCCCTCCTTAATGTATTTCCCAACCCCTCACCTCCTGTCAATATCTACTATCCTTATGCCCTAGTTTATGAAGGGAAACGGATGTATGTTACTTTATCCGTTATGACTAAACTATTAAGACATACAATATTGAGACATTAAAATATCAATACATAATGTGTAAAAAACTGGCATGTCGCATTAAACCTAGAGACTTCTACTAACTACTTCCTTGTTCTTTTAGATACAGCAGAAAGTTCCTTGCTTCCTGAACGTTTTGAAAAACTTTTGCTTGACCCTTATACAACTCTTTGAATTTTGCTAGTTGCACTATACCAGCCGGGCCCACAATTTTTTGAAATCATCGATTAGTCCGGCAAACTCCCGAAGCCAATGGGCTGCTGCCACTGACATGTCTGAAAACACACGAAATCTAGAACCATTGTCTAATTTAAATTCACATGCTTTCCTGGCTTGAGAAAGAATTTGCTCCTTTATTCTAAAAATGCCAAAGTTCACCAGAATAGTACCTGGATATTTTGAGTTGGTTGGACGCACAAAAGGTACCCTATAGGCCCTCATGATGGATAAATCTACTTCCGGGTTTACCCCATCCGGGAGAACGATTTTGCTAATAAGTTCAGACACCACCTTGGTTACAGATGAGCCAGCCTCCATCTCCTCCGGGACCCCTACAAATCTAAGGTTGGAACGTCATGATCTATTTTCTAGTTCATCCAACTTATTTTGTAAATCTTCTAGTTCGGATTGGACCCGAGATGTGGCTGTTTCCACTTGGTTGCTGGTATCCTCTAAATCTGAAACCCTTTGTTCCACCTGTGATACTCTTGTCGAAAGAAGAGTTAGATGAGTATTGAGTTGGCTCAACTGTTCCTTTGTTTCCCTGCGAGTTTCAACCTGTGAAAGCTTTATAGCTCGAAGTTCCACTAAGATCTGGCCCATCAACTCTTCCATTGTTGCGGTACCATTTATGGTAGCTTCAGTATTCACCATAGTGAGGGGGCTGTGCAAGGAACCAGGTGTCGGAAGCAGAGTGTTTTTTCCTAGGTTCTCTGAAGTTGGATTGAGTATCCTAGATCCACTTGGCCTCTCAACCGTGGCATCCGTAGGAGTTACTGTGATACTAGTTGGAGTCTCTTCTCCTTCTGGCTGAAGTGTACTCTCAGATCCGCCTTCTTTTAATGAGTCACCTGCGTCACTTTAGGTGATTCTCTAGCAATGCTGGAAAAAATCGGCTAGGCTTTCCCCATACATTGAGAGGATGTCGTAGAGTGAGAAGGAGGGAGCTTGTTTGATAATACTAAGGTTGGTGGTAAAGAGGGAGTTGCACTTATTGAGCAATCTTGAAGATGCAGATCGACCGACCGTGCTGCCGATTGTACAGCATCTTCCTCTATGCTGAGCTCAGGCATATCGGTGAGACCTATGAAGGAGGATGAAGATCCCTGGCTCCCCACAGAGTCTCTAAGAGAGACTAGTCCATCTTGTTGACAAGAGCTATGCCTGGACCTGCCCAAGGCAGGCGACAAAAGTTTAGATTTTGCTCCTCTCGTGTGCTTTGCCACTTTGGTCATACGTTTCATCGTGTTCTCGGAGAGGGAGGTAAATTGAGACGAGGTGGAGATGGAAGTGGAGTGATAAAATTATAGGGAGTGGTGGCCAGGTAAGTACCTTGATATGCAATTTGAAGGTCTTAGGTGCGGGGGGTTAGGACACGCAGGAGTGAGTGGTAGGGGTGGCAGGAACAGAAAAACACAGCCTCTTCCGCAAGCCACTTTCGTCGTACTCCCAGACTCTTATTAATTTTTAAGAATGGACATCTGACGGCTGTCGAGAAAAAAAAAAAAAGAAGGGTGCCCTCTGCCCGCACACTGATCTATTCCCTACCCCCTGCCAACACCTGTAAAGTATATTATGTTGTTTTTTTCTTTTTTTTTCTTTCTTCCCTCCCCCCTTTTGTAATCTTCAACAGTCTTTTTCACAGCTTTCTATCCATACAAAGTTGTTCAAGTTATTCCATTGTTTTCCTTATGTCATCACCACTTCTCATGCCGCCACACCTATTACCCCAAATCACATGTCTCACTCCAGCACTCTACTTATCTTGATTTGGCATCAGTTGTTGTAGAGTGTGTCGTTTGTTTCTCTCCTCACCCCTCCTCTTCGTCTGTTCGCCCTAGCCCTCTGCCATCCTCAATATGTGTCAACCAACATGTGTCAGCCATCAATTGAAGAAAGGGAGGTGATGTCAGGAAGTGTGGCAGGAAGATCCCAAGCACTCCCGAATACTGTTACTCTCCCTCGCTCCCTCAACTCCGTTTTTTGAAGCCTTTTTCGGGTTCCCATCGACAGTACGAACCGCCAACTCGCACCGATTTTCGCCAGTCTTCAGAAATCAAAATTGCAGCCTCCGGGTGAATCTTGAGCAGGGGGGGAGAAAAGGGGTCTGAAGATCACTACTTTTAAACGCCAGCCACTCCATTCTCAACACGGCGCGTTCTTCCTTGCGCACCCGCCCACCATTGCGACTCCAGGTGGAGGCTAGTCACGGAGCATGACGGGAGCTCCACGTGACTCGTCCCAACTCCAACCCAGCATATCCAGTGCACGTGATTCTGCCGCCCAAATTCAGTAGTCTCATAAGAATAATGAGATTCTACGCAACAATGGAAATGTGTATAGATCTGCTGAACTCTGATGTAAGGTTTTAGTCATATGCATGTGTTTATCCTGCCTGAGCTCACTGCATTGTGTTTTATTCAGGGGTCGTCACCATGCCATCCTCATGTGGGCATTTCAGATTTGTGACTCTGGCATGTAGCGGTTGCTGTCCTGACATATGAAGTGGACATGGATTGCTCCAGGTAATGTTGGTCACACATTTGGGGTGTATAAGTTCTTTACTAAAAGCAGCCAGGACAGTGGGTAGGAGGAATTCTGAAGTGTAAAATGCACTTGTTTGATGTGGTGTGTTGACCCATTTGTCTCATGTGTGTGATCATAAGGCCCATAAATGTTGTCATCCAGTGTAATCTATGCATTCTCCTTTCACATTATGTTGACAATGATCCTATATGACCTGTATGTAGCTATCAAAGTCTTAGCTCATTGCAGGCCGCAGTGGCTGTTCCCCAACACTGACATAGGTTGGTATCATACCACCAGATGCTTGTTCATTGTAATTGGATGGACCTCTGGTTAGGGACTGTTGTACTTCCCACTGTCTGTGTCAAGGCATATGTTAAGTTGGAACACCTGGTTTTGGTCTGTTATAAGGGTCAAACTGGTGACAGCATCCACTAGTCTGTTAGCCTATTCTACGGGATAAGGACTGACATTGCCCTTTCTTCTTTGGTCTGGGGGACGGTCCCTTGAGATGCCTAGCATGACTCAACATAGTTCTGCCATTCTTGGCCATGACAGTACAGACCTTTTGGCAGTATTTGTGTTGTACAGTGCAATAAAATGTTTGTGTGACTAGTCACTTGTGTAATTGTGTTGTATTCATTCTTTGCATCACATGGATTTCACATTGAACATCTCAAAATTTAAAAAATCCATGGTGGGCATTAAGTTGCCTTAAGTGGGAAGGGTATTCCCAGATGTGGGTCCCTTGCTCACTGTACCCCTAGATTCAAGCTAGCCTGGTTGATGGAGGGTTATACCCTGAAACTGGTCCCAGGATGCTTGTTTCTGGTCCAAGGAGGACCTGGCATTGCAGTTCGGGCTTGACTGTTCCCATGAGGAACTGGGTCAAGACTGATTTGCACATGGCTGGGTCAAAATTGGGGTGGCATGGTGAGCAAAAGAACAATGGATTAAACCCAGATCTGTGACAGGGTGAGTGTTTGCATTGCTCAGCACTTTGTCCATCATCCTTTTGTGTTGCTATTATTTCTAGTAAGCTACTCATTTGTTATTCATGAAAAGTTTTACTTTAAGTTGTAGCATTTGTTACATTCTTTTGTTCTGTTGTTCTGTTTACTAAGTTTAGGTGCAATTTGGGTTACAGATTGATCCATTTATAGCTGTTAGTAGCTTTGCTCTTTTGTAAAGCTTCTATAAACCTTTAGAGTGTTAGTTGGATTCTCCCTAGTGTGGATTTGAAGATATTGGGTCATCCTTCCACTATGTTGTTTGTTTTGGCTTCCTTTGCCAAGGTGGTGTTTTAGACATTCCACCATGGTATCTGGAATTTGGATTGGTGTCTGTGTTCACAGCGATTCAGTCTGCCAACCCAAGTGCCTTCCAAATAATTGATTGGGAGGCTTAAGTTTGTCTTAATTTTACTGGTAGAAAGGACTTTTTAACAGTAAAATGTGGTTGTTAGCTACCTCTGTAACAGGGACATAGGCTAGTACTAATAGTTAATTTCAAATAGCATATTCTACTCAGTGCAGAATGTTGGAGGTGTTTCCGTATGTTTTGATTGAAATAGTGGTAACAGGCCTGCATGACTGTGTGGGGGGTAACGTTCTAATTGTGGCTTGTTCAAAGTCTATTGTTCCTTTGTTGCGGTTAGCATTTATTTGTTTTATGTTTAATGTGGTTTAAGAGTTCATAGTAAGTGATGCTTTGATTTTTTGGAAGTAGGACATAAAATAGGGATATTTGTTTAGTGATATTTAACATGTATAGTGTATATACTGTATGAGTGAAAGGTTTGGGACACGTTTTTTAGGTTCCATCCATCATCCAGGTTTGACAATGGCTTGATTTTAGTATATTATTTACCGTAGAAAATATTAGGATTAATTTATTATTATTTAGGTTGCAGCAGAACAGGAAAGGTTCCTCATTATGTGTCATTGTTACATGTTCAGGGATTTTTACTGTTAAAAATTAGGTCTTTGGTTGGCAGTCAGGTTACCTACTCCCTGTCCAAGCAAGGACCCTCATTCTAGTCAGGGTAAGTCACACGCAATCTAAATGATCCTGTGCCCACCCTCTGGTACCTTGGCACTGAACAGTTAGGATTAACTTAGAAGGAAATGTGTAAAGTATTTGTGCAATAAATCATGCAATAACACAGTATAACACTACAAAAATACACCACACAGTGTTTAGAAAAATATAGAATATTTATCTGATCAAATGCAGGTCAAAACAATAAAGATTTGATAAGTACATGTTGAGAAGTCACTTAAGAAAATGATACAAAGAGTCTTTTGTCTTTAAAAAGCAACAAGTGTCTCTGGCAAGCAAAAAGTACCTGGTTTGCGTTCAAATTCTCGGCAAGGGACCGCAGAGGAGGAGATGCGTGGAAAATGAGGAGATGTGCGTCGGTTTCTCCGGGCGCATAGACGATGTGTGATAATGTTCCACGCAGGGAAGGCTCTGTGTCAATTTCCGGTGCGCTAAATTGGATCCTCTTCAGGTCGCAGGGTATTTGGGCGCCCCAGGGACAATGAGAAGAAATCCTGGGTATGCAGGAAGTCACAGGATCTGCGTCGATCCAGTGGGCGATGCAGGGAAATTTCTGTAGCACGGCAGGGACTGCATCGATTCTTCTTGCAGGAAGTCAGGCTGCGTCGTCCCGGCTGGCTATGCATCGATCCAGAGGACCGCACGTCGAAGTTCTGGATACAACCCGTTGATCTCCTCTCAGGGAGCCAGGCTGCGTCATTCTGGTTTGGTGCGCAGTGATTTTCTCACTGCGATGCAGGCTGTGCGTCGCTTCTGGCAGGCTGTGCTTCGAATTTTCACCGCGAAAGGAGTTCTTTGCAGGAGGAAGTCTTTTTGGCCCTGAGACTTCAAGGAACAGGAGGCAAACTCTATCCAAGCCCTCTGAGAGCACTTCTCAGCAGAGCGAGAGGGCAGCAAGCCAGCAGGGCAACAGCAGGGCAGCAGTCCTTTGCAGAAAAGCAGTCAGGTGAGTCCTTTGGGCAGCCAGGCAATTCCTCTTGGCAGGTGGCAATATGCAGATGTGTGCAGATGTGATTGAGCATTCTGTGTTTGGGGTTATCTGAGTGAAATGCACAAGGGAGCTGTCAACTAAATTGTATTGTAAGGCACAGACGGATTTAAGTGCAGAGAAATGCTAACTTTCTAAAAGTGGCATTTCTAAAATAGTAATATTAAATCCAACTTTACCAGTCAGCAGGATTTTGTATTACCATTCTGGCCATACTAAATATGACCTTGTTACTCATTTCAGATCAGAATCTACCACCCAAACAGTATATGAGGGTATCCCTAATGTTAGCCTATGAAAGGAGCAGGCCTCACAGCAGTGTAAAACAAATTTAGGAGTTCGATCCTACCAGGACATATAAACTACACAGACATATGTCCTGCTTTTTACCTACATAGCACCCTGCCCTGTGGGTTACCTCGGGCCTACCTTAGGGGTGACATATGTAGAAAAAAGGGAGTTTAAGGCTTGGAAAGTACTTTTAAATGCCACGTCGAAGTGGCAGTGAAGCTGCACACCCAGGCCTAGCAATGGCAGGCCTGAGGCATGGTTAAGAGGCTACTTATGTGGGTGGCACAATCAGTGCTGCAGGCCCACTAGTAGCATTTAATCTACAGGCCCTGGGCACATGTAGTGCACTTTATTGGAGACTTACAAGTAGATTAAATAAGCCAATTGGGTATGAACTGACATCTCCATGTTTTAAGGGAGAGAGCATAGACACTCTAGCACTGGTTAGCAGTGGTAAAGTGCGCAAAGTCCTAAAACCAGCAAAAACAATGTCCAAAAAGTGGAGGGAGGCAGGCAAAAAGTTAGGGGTGACCACCCTAAGTCTGTCAGGTCACACATTTATGTTTGCAGCAGGAGGTGTCTCACTGGTGGCTTTTGTTTGTTTGTGCATTAAAGTGGGTATAGGTGGTAGTTGGCCTATGATGTGTATGGAAACCCTAGGGAGTATAGGCCTCATTAGAAAATGAGTGGTCGGACAGCCCGCCAAGCCAGCAGCCTAACCAAACCTGCGTTATGTTGTTTCCGTCAAGCTGGCCGACGGAAACAGTGCAGCAGCACTGACCTCATCTCCCTCAGGGAGCTGAGGCCATCACACAGACAGTGCCCCAGCACCCTCAGAATGTGCACTGTCTGCCATAGATGCACATTTAAAGGATGCTGACAGGGGTGCCCCTGCACTGCCCACGACATGGCCATAGACAGTGCAGATATCCCCCTAAGGCCCCAACTCTGCCTTCCCACTAGCCTTTTCATGGCACAGACCCAGCCATGAAAAGGTTGGTGGGAAGGAAAGTCATGATCAGCATGACAATGCTGAACTCTGCACTGCCGTTGCTGACCACACCCTTTGGGTTCTCTGATTCTGTGTTGGGGGCGGTGTGCTGGTGGTCCAACTGCCAGCAATATGATATGGTGGTCGGACTGGCAAGGTTGCGGCAGTCCAACCACCACAGTAGGAATAACAGTCCATAGACCTTTGTACTCATAGTCAGCCCTAAGGGCCTTATTATGAGGCTGGCGGGCCAGCCCTGTGGGGAGGAGTCCGCAGTGGAGCTGGCAGTCTCCCCTCGGCCATTACAAGGTTTCCACTGGGCTGATCAGCAGAAACCTCAGAAATCTGAGGTTTTTGCTGGTCAGCCGAGTGGAAACCATGCGGCAGCATGAGGAGCCAAGGACAATGTCTTCACAATGAGGGTGCCACCAGCAGCCTCAGAATGAGCACCGTCTGCAGTAGCATTCCAAGGGAGCTGGGCCTGGGGGGCCATCACTGCTCATGGCATAGTCATAGGCAGTGTAGGGGCCCCCATGTTGTTTTGACCAGCCATTCCATGGTGGGGTCCCTGTCATGAAAAGGCTGGCAGAAACTGGACTTGTGATCAGTGCAAAAGCGCTGAACTCAGCTGACCACAACTCCAACCGCCACCAGCCCATTGGAAATCATGTTTCTGGCAGGGATGGCGGTCCCCTGGTGGTCTGACTACCAGAGTCATATTGTGGCAGTTGGACCATCTGGAGTGCAGCGTTCTGACCACCACCACGGTATTGGCGGTCCTCATACTGTCAATGTCATAATTAAGCCCTATGGGGCAGATTTAAGATCCACTAGCGCCTCCATATGTGACATTAGTGTAATTTCATTTACGTTAATGTGGCCCAACGAGGCCAAAATCACTGCACCAAATTTACAAAGTGGCGCAATGCATGCATTGCTCCACTTTGTAACCCTTTGTGCTACATTATGCCTGTGCCAGGCATAATATATGCAAAATGGGCCTTCCCCCGTTAGGGGGGTGAAAAAATGACTAAATAAATCTAAGAGATTTCTTTGCGTCTTTTTTTTCAGGACTTTTAATGCCTGCTCAGAGCAGGCATTAAAAGGAGGCACACCATTGTTTACAATGGGTCTCAATGGGCTTTGCAGGATTAGCATTAACATTTTTGATGCTAATCCTGCAAAGCTCCGAACTAGTATAAAAAATGTTGATGCTAGTTCCCTTAACTACCGCCATGGTGTGCAGTATCTTAGATACGGCACACAACTGGTGGTGTTAGGGTGCGCAAAGAGGTGCAGCGCCACTTTTCTTAAATCAGGTCCTACTTTTAGGGTTTGATTGTGGGTTCCTGGGAGCAGTGCTTGCCTCCCTTATGTCATTGCAACATCTTCTTTACTTTTATTTCTGTTACACTCGGGGAGTGGTTGTGTTCCCTTACATGAATTACAACAACATATTTTGTAGTGGCTCTCCCATAGTGTGCATTAGAATAATATTTCTACATTTCCAATTCACTTTTTCTGTCAATTAACTTTCTTGGTTATAGGTGTAACCCATGTGACTTAGGGCCCGATTAGGAGTTTGGTGGTCAGAACATCAGTCTGCTGCTGGCAGTACCAAGAAGACCGCTACTCTGGCGGTCTCCTGCCTGGCTGTATTACGACGTATGCAGGCTGAACCGCCAACTGCATCAATGGAATTCTACCCGCCAGCTGTGGGCTGCAACATTGGCGGTGCGTACTCCCTCGCCATCTTGAGTGTGGCTAACCACTGAGCTGCTTACAAAAACACATTTGTACTGGTGGTCCCCTTGCAGCAATTACCTGACGGCAACAGGTAAGTATGACTAACCATTTTTCAAGCCATTGGGATGTAGAGAGAGTGACATGACTACAAACACCATGAAGCCCTGTTCCTGCAACTCAAAACAAGAGGGCATTGTGCTCTTGTTCAAATTCACTTGTTACCCATGTCACAACTGATGTTCACTCAACATAGAGTCTACCATTTGTCTAGTGTTGGGGGTCGAAAAGTGACATGACTACAACTACCATAAGACCCTGTTTCTATAACAAGAGGCCATTGTGCTCTTGCCCACATTCACTTGTGTCCTATGCCATAACTGATGTTACATATACAAACAAGCTGTGTGTTCGCCTATATCTTAAACTACTATGCCTTGGAATGGTCACATACATGTGTTAATTCTCAACTGTGTTGGCTTAACTGTTTGTTAGATGTCATGTTTATTCCTTCATCAAATGCAGCTTATCAGCACATCTAATGAGCTGCTCAATTCTAATACAGTTTTTGCAACCTCTACAAATGTCTTGTGATCAACTTCAATACCATGGAAATATATCACAATAAGAACCATACCTAGGTCTCTACTTACTGTGACATACAGCATTTGAATGTAGATTCCACACTTCCATGAATAACAATGTTATCTATTTCGCAACAGGTCTATCTGGCACAGCACCTGGGCAGAGATTGTCTTCCGCAGAGACTCTCAATCCACACCCGGATGACACCCTTAGGAATGATAAGACTCCTGGACATGTGGATGATGGATCTGGCACATTTGGTCAGCCTGGTCAGACGGCAACAGTGAGTCTCACTGAGCCCACACCAACACCTCCCACTCCAGCTGCAACAACAGTTTTGCCAACAACATTCCCCCCAAACTGTGTACATAGCACATTTAGTACAATCTTGTGCCCCCCAGTCCTGGACCCTGAAGTGCAAATCACTAGAGCCCTGACACAGAGTGACCAGGACCCAGTTGAAGAGGGCACCCTGGGCCAAGGGCACAGGATTGTGGGGGTAGGATCAGTGAGAGGGATGCTGTGGACCAGCAGAGTGAAGCCACTGGGGCCACTCATGACCAGGACACCATCAGCCAAGTCTTAGAGGTCTTTCAGGATTCCCAAGGCGTAATGACCACGTAGTTAACAAACTCTGGGAAATTAAGCAGCTGCGGAGGGCCATGTACCAACAGATGGAGGCCTATAACCTCAACATGGGTGCTGATGGACATAGATACAACCCAGTGCAGAGCTTTTCCTTCACCACCTGCCCCTTCCTGTAATGCAACTACACTAAGCCCTTTTACATCTGTGGCAGACAAAAGAAGGGAGGCCCTGCCAGAGGAAGAAACACCATCAGACATCCCTGCCTCTGCAGCAGCTGAACTCCCTGCCCCTGCAAGTGGGGATGTCCATATACATGTCCACAAGGTGCAGATGGCAAGCCACCCACCACTGCCAGCAAGAAACCCCAACATTAATGTCCTCCTTTGTGTGTCACACTTTCAATCTGTGGACTGATTCTGGACACTATTTCATTTCTGATGGGAGGAGTAATCTGGACTTTGGTTTTCAGATGATTTGGCATCTGCATCTATGGTTTCATTCACCATGACTGACTACGTCACTTTTCTTTTATGTTTGTTTTTGCACCAAGCATAGCTTCACATTTACCACTTTAATAAATTCACAAGTCACAATCTCATTGTCTGCAGTAGTAGATTTCTCAATTCGCAAAGCAGATATGTAATACCATGTGAACTATACAATGACATAACAAGCTACTTGTGTAAGCATGGATATGTTGCATGCATACAATGTTGAGCTCAGGATCACAACTATGCCACATCAGCACACACATACAAGTGTCTTGTATAAGTATATTTTATTACATTGTTCAAATCATAGGCTGGCAGGATGTCATAAACATTGCAAATCATACAGGATTGAATCATACTGAGAAAGTGATCAGATTTACAAGTAAAGATTTCTAACACATGGAAGGAAAAGATATATCTGACATTGTCCCATAGAATAGGCAAAAATAAAACTGGTTGATGTTGTCAGCTGGAAACATATCACCTACCTCACATAGGGAACACAACATCATATAATGCAAGACTCAGACAGATGGAAGAATAACAGTTTCTGATCACAGGGTCATTACAATTCAGTGCTGCATCTGGTGGTATGACACAAACTAATGTCAGTGATATATCAAAGGCACTTTGGCCTACAATGATGAAACAGCTACATATAGCTGATACAAAAAAGAGTGTTCAGCCAATGTGAAGGGAAACTAACATGAATTTGGCCTACAACTACATATTGCCTGAGCATATGATGACACACATAATGCATCATGAACACCACACGACAAAAAACAAGTCCAATGGAGTCTCCTTAAATTCCATCCTATCACTGTGCAAGGTGTCTTGGCATAGGTCTTGTACACCAAAAGCCTGGCACATGCATTCCCAGGAACAATCCATGGCCATTTTGTATGTCCCAACAGCATCATGTTCCTGCTAATGTCACAACTCTGAAATGTCCAAATGAAGATGCCATGGTGAAGGTACCTAAACAAACACAAAACCTAAGTTTAGTTATGAAACCATAAACTGACACAATTCACATAGCAAACATCGGGATAACACAGTCCATGGCAAAAATCAGACATAGAGCAACATTAACAAAATGAGTATGTGTCAAATATTTCCTCACCAAACACCCTTTGCCAGATTTTGCCAGAGCTTCAGGTTCCTAAGATTTTCAACAAACATACACCTCATGTCATCACAAGAGGTCATTATACAGTCAAAGTCATGATATCTCATCACATACACTCATGAGAAGAAGCTATCGATGAGATCTTGTCGCAAGTCAGCTCCTTCCTCTTCATCACTATCATCATCATTTGTCATTTCAAGATTGTCACCCAGTGGCACCTCAGGCTCTCCCTCCTCTGCGATGTAAGGGATGTTCCTTCGCAGGACAATGTTATGGAGCATTCCACATTGATTTGACACACCTTCCCAGGTGAGTAAAGGAGACCTTCCCCCAGTCTTGTCCAGTCAGCAAAATTTGTACTTCAGGAGCCCAAAAGCCTGCTCCACTGGCCGCCTTATTCTGCCATGGGCTTCTTGGAAGCAGACTTCCCCTAATATAGTTGGATTCCTCAGGGGTGTTAATAACCAAGGATAGTTGGGACATGCTGAGCCTCCTGTTTTGTATTGAGACATATGTGCTACAGTGAGTCACACACTTTCTGGCTACAACACCTGCCATTGCACACATAGAGTTAGGACAGATGTTATTTACCCACAATCCAGGCCCTTTCCCTGTTGTAGTTGTGACATCAGCTGGGGTATGGTGCTGTTCCACATAACAAAGTAATCATGGGCTTAACCTGGATACCGGACACAGGCATTTGAAATGTTCAAATCTGCAAGAAGACTACTTGCACATTGATAGAATAAAAGTGCTTCATGTTTTGATAGACTTGTTCGCTTTCATGCAGTCGTTCTAATGCAATATGGGTGCCATCAAAGGCTCCCACTGCATGTGGGAGGTGACCAAAACCATAGAAGTCAATCTTCACATTGACTAAATCCTCACGTCTGGGGAACTTCATATAGCTGTCAATGTGTTTCAACATTGCTGATAGCACACCTTTTAACTCACCACTGAACTTAAGTTGTGACATACCACAGATATAGCCACAGTATATTGAAATGATCCTATGGCCAGAAAGTGTGATACTGCCATGAGTCTCACAGTAGGTGGTATACATGTTGGATTAGTGTTTTGAGGCATGAGGTCTGACTCCAACTGACAACATAAATTGTGTATTGTTTGCCTATTCAGACGAAACTTCTTAATAACATCCCCTTCTTCCATGGTCTGAAGGCTTGGAAATGGATGATACACTGGAGGTTGTCACCTACTTCCTCTCCCAGGGGTGCCTATGTGTGGAATTATATACATTGAAGCATTAGTCACAGTGTCCAGAGTAGCATGTATGATGAGTAAGCCAAAAGTAATGTGACACCACATCACTGAATGAAAAACCATTACACACATTTCACATTACAATTGTCTACTATCCAAAATCCAGCTATAATCCCCATCGATGGCATGTGTTTACAACATATATGTGCACATTACACACCTAAATGTTCCCTATGTGCACCTTGATATTGAATAGCACCACAGATATATGGCATTTATGACCAGTAACCCACTACACTGATGATTGTGCAGAAGAAATTACAACTCAATAGAGTTGTACATATATCAACATGCTACAACACGTTTGTAGTGGTGATGATGCTTTTAACAATCACCAATACTGTAGTTTCAACCACTAAAATGGTAGACGCCTGACCTTATATATTGGACTTTTGGAAGCTGCTGGCACAAGTCGGCCGCGCAGTTAGATGGTTTCATCCACAGCAAACAAAGCTATAGGCTAACGTTGTTGACTTTGATGGTCGCAGCCCAATGGCTGTGCACGTCTAAGCTGATAACTGAGTATGTAACGTACATGTATGTCGTTGCTTGAAAAATAATTCACTTGCCTCTTGACACTGCTGCCACCAACACCTCCCCCTCCTTAGCTGCTGACTGTTGCCTCTGAGAGAAATCATGCCAAGCAAGTGAGATGACCCCTGCCTTCTGTCTGGAGGAGCTGGAGAAACTTGTTGCAGAGATCCTTCCCCTGTATGGTCAGCTCTGTGGCTCACCAGAGGAACAAATATCTACCTCATGTACATATTTAACTCTGTTCACCACCATCCTCTCCTTTCTCTCACATTGCAATGTTTCATTGAATCCCAGAAAGTATTTTGGATGACTGTAGTTACATTTTGTGGTCTATACATAGGATATACATGTTATGGATTGTGGATTTCAAACGACCATTGTATTGTGTGATGTGTGATAAGCCCTAGATCCTCCTGAGCATTGGCTGTGTATATATACTGTTAGAGGCACTTGGGGAGGATGTTGGTATTATCATTCACAACAGATCAGGCCTTGGCAAAACTGTTGTCTGAGAGCTAGCTAAACCTTACTGACCCCTTCAGAGTGCCACACAGCCTTGGGCTCACATACAGGATGGCCAGAAGATGTACTTTTATGTATTGAAGCGATGGAAATGTGATGTTCATGTTGGTTCAGTATGCTCAGCCTGCAGAGAGCAAGACCTGACAAAGTGTTTTGCTCATTATAGCCCAGGCTGGAGCACAGTTACTGCGGCACTGCAACTGATGCACAGGGTAATCTTGCCAGAGGCCTGCAGATCCTTGAATGTTCCCAAAATGAGTCTTCGGAACCAAAAGCAGCCATGAATGCTTTTACATTGACTACATTTGGAATGGTGACTGAGGTAACCCCCTGACCTGGTACATCTTTCCATTGAACCACTTCACATTGTCAATGCATGACATTTGCTACTGACAGGCCCCTTACTCCCATAGGTCTGTTGCCACTTTTCCAGAAGTCATTTTGTACTGTAAAGGCCTATTACACAAGTTCCAAACATACAGTGCAGAGAGTTTTTTAATTCTGGAGAGTTCATTACATGTGAATCACTAGCTTTTTTACATTCAACCAATTAGACCAAACATACCTTGGTATTTTGAATGTCATCTCTGTAAGAGTGTCACATATGGTAAAAGGTGTATCCGGCAATACAGGTACATACAACACAAACCCAGTTAGATGTAGCATGAGATACCATTAGGTAGTCTGCATGTCCACACATCTACAGTAAGGAAGGTCTCAGTGACACCCATGCCAGCCCTTTCGTTGTCACCTAAGTTTTAGGGTGTAGTCTATACTTTGGTCGTAGCCTATATGGACCATATGCAACAAGTCAATGTGTCTAGATATAAAGGTGTCTGAACATTTATGCACAAGTAGTTTACTCTTCAGAAGGTCAAAATTGTGTGTTGTTTTCATAGTAGCTCACCACACAGTACATGTTGGTTGGCCCTGGCCTTGGCTATGACTAGGGTTGTGGATAGTCAGCAGATGACTACACAAGTATGTATTTATGTCCCTGCACTTATCAGCATGTGAGATTTGCCCAGGTATTGTGTTAACAAAATAAAAAATGCTTATGCTAGGTGTCTACAAAATGTGTGTTAAACCAACAGATTTCCTAAATTATGCAATTATGATCTCTTTATTTGTCTATTACAGCAATACAGGTCAACACCTATCAGAAGTAAGCAATTTGGAGAACCATCCCCTGGAAGGTGTGGACCCTGGGGGGTCTATTGCCAGCACAGCATCCATTGTCAGAAAAAGTGGGAGGACCTGAGATGCTGGGCTCGGAATAACATGAAGGTCCAGCTGGGGCTGTCCTCCCAATGTGAACAGGGTTCGTGCCGGACCCTGACACCCCTAATGGCCTGCATACTTGTGGTGGCCTGCCCAGAGCTTGATGGGTGTTTGAGGGAATCACATTAGTTACAAGGGGGTGACTCCTGAGCAAAATCATACATTGCCAACTTTGTGTGGTAGAGCCTGGCATCTCCCCATCAATATAGGAGATGGCCCATGTGTGACACACAAGAAGAGTAATTGTTTGTGTAGGTCTGGTAGTAGATGCATGCTGATGTGCTTTGCCTGTTGTCCTAATGACGAGGAACACAGCAGAGTCCAATCTGTTACCAATATATTCTCTTGAGCAGACGTATGGCTGAGTGCATTGATCAATCAGTTCATGTTGTTTGATGTTGTCGATGAAGTTTGTACCCAACAGGCCAATTGTCTTCAGTGTGTCACCCACAACATCAGACTACATGAGCTGATTGAGCTATGTTCTCAGCCATGTGTCTGCTCAAGAGAGAATACTGGCATTTGTACCCAAAAGGCAGCACGTCTTCAGTGAGTCAGGAGTGATGATACCTCACTACTGTGTCTCCTGTGATGGTGGCCCTCTTACATGTGACATAGTGTACAGTGTACTTTGGGTGCAGTCACTGAGCAATACTTCCCCTTTGAAAGTGAGAAATGTACAGTTACATGAGTGAGCAAAGACCACTGTTGCCATCAGTATTTGTGCCTACACGTTGGCATGTGTACCTTTCACTTTTGCAGTATCATTTTCACTACTGTCTCACACATGATCAACCTGTCCTCTTAGGATGATGTCTGATTCCATCACATATGTGTACAATCAAAAATGTACTTGAAATAGTTCTATGTGATGGGTATACAGTTCATGTTTTACCACAGACAGGAGTGTGTCAACATTGGTTGATGGGTCATACATACCAAAAGCCATTACTCAATGTCATTGATAATGTCCAGTTGCTGAACCAGTGAAGGACATGACAGGTAGACCTACAGTAATTTCTCACAATGTAGATTTTAATGCCATTTATATGGAATTATTCTGCTAAGGATTTGCACGTGGTTATTGGTGAAGGTTCATTAACTTACTGTTGACATGCATCTCAGAGTGACATGCAGAAATGTGGGAATCATATGTGAGTGTGTACACTCAGTAATGCAATGGAATTTGTGTTTGAATGAAAAAAAGATACAGTGATGTGCCTTCCCATTAAGCAATAAATTTAAACCACCTCATCAGGTAATGGAGATTCTGTGAGCCTCAACAACATTAAATGGACTATTGGCTTTTAGATATGCAGTGTTAGATTGGTGTTCTCACCAGTAGAAATCAAGACTGTAGGCATAGCTGATTCATTATGCTGTGGATACTTGTAGACAAATGTCCCAGTCATTTTGCCCAGATTGTTTCCAGTCTACTTTTCTGTGTGACATGTGTTACCTAGCAAAGCTACATTAGTGCAACTTTAATGAGACTATTCTGACAATGGACATATTAGGAAGTTAAAATTGGGAAGTTTCTACAGTGTGGCCTGAGTTTTTCCATGTCACCTTGGTCCTGCTACTGTACCTCTTGCTGCAACATAGCTGCATGAGTAGACTAATATTTCATCATGATGTGGTATTAGGTATATGAACATTTGCTCATTGCATGGCCTTGTGTGAAATCTGTAGGAATACATGTGGCATTGCCTTATTATTCGATGACATCAGGTTACTGAGGCATACTCTAAGAGCCAAACCATTCAAGGTTATGAGGTCTCCTAATTGATACACGGGTATTGTGATTGTACAACTTCACTCATGGAATTGGAGTTGTCTGTGATTCTGACTTTACTGTAGGGAACTGTTTACAGGTCATGTAGCATGCATGAATGTGGCCTTGCTAATGTTGGAACCACTTTGGTGGACCTTGTAGCTGGGGTCTACTGTACATTATAGTAATATTCTGTGATTAAATCTGTTGGTCAAGTGTGTTCTGGCACATGCAGTGAACCTATTTGTATTTGTAATTTCAGCATCACCCCAAGCAAGCAGAGGAGACAGGGCTGACATTTGTGGGAAAGCAGTTGGCCATAGTGCCTCCGGTCCTGACAGTACAGACACAGAGGGACCCAGTTGCTCAGAGGGTGAGGGGAGTGCGATGAAGGACACACACTTTGCCCCTCATTACGAGTCTGGCAGACCTGGGACCGCCAGACTCGCAGTCGAGGTTGGACCGCCGCCAAAGGTGCGTTCTGGCCTCCACATTACGACCCTGGCAGAGCTACCACGGTCCGACCGTTGCACTGCCAGGTTGCCGCCAGTCGACAGCCTGGTGGTGCCGGCGGTCCTTATCGGCCAGGGCAGCACTGCAAGCAGCAAGGCCCTGGGGATTACGAGTCCCCTCTCCACCGTCTTTTGCATGGCGGTCCCACCTCCATGCAAAGGCTGGCAGAGACAGGGTG
Organism: Pleurodeles waltl; assembly: GCF_031143425.1. Taxonomy (NCBI): domain Eukaryota; kingdom Metazoa; phylum Chordata; class Amphibia; order Caudata; family Salamandridae; genus Pleurodeles; species Pleurodeles waltl. The sequence continues at coordinate 516,407,419 of NC_090450.1, read as the reverse complement.
CAAGGCACCCCATGGACAGCCCCATCCTGCTTTTCACTGCCCGAATTGCTGGCAGTGCAAAGCGTGATGGGTGCTGTTGCACCCAACACACTGCAACATTACAGCTGGCTTGATTATAAGCCATTGTCAATGTTGTGGTGAGTTTTCCACTGGGTCAGCGGGTGGAAACGCTGTTTCTGCCTGCTGGCCCAGTGGAAAGCTCATAATTGGGCTGGTGGGTGGAAAACCAGACCGGCAGTTTACTGACCCAAATAGTTTGGCAGATGGCCTCCACCGCCCACCAAACTGTTAATAAGGGCCTCGATGTCTTCGCCATCCAGATCAAGCTCCAGTGAACAATACTTAGTGGTGGCGGGAAATACAGGACCAGTTCCTAGACCATCCCTGCCACCCCCACTACCATCTCCACCCTCCCTGTTGCTCCCCACCCAGTTGGCCAGGAATGCTCACCCAAGAGGGGAGCTGTCTTTTTTGCTCAAGGGACCTCACCCTCTGCCCCTGTTCCCCCTGCTGCCCTGAGTGAGGAGGCTATTGACCTCCTGAGGAACATCTCTGTGGGTCAGGCGGCACTACTGAATGCCATCCACGTGCAGGGCAGCCATCTGCAACAGATGGTAGCCTACCTCTAAGGCATACACGTTCTATGTCTGCCCTATAGAGATCTTTTCAGGAGCTGGCCTCCCTCACGTCAGCCTCCCACCCATCCCAATCATCTACCCTACCACCTGCCTCTTTCCCATCCAATTTTCTTATTCCCATACCTGTCTCAAATACAATCACACATAAGCATTCACACACCTGAACAGCCCCAAGAAGCACATGAAAACAGAAACACCACTAAACACACAAGCACGAAACCACTCACCAGACACTTACCCCCTCACAACCACCACCATACCCCCAGAAACCACATCCACACCCACATACCCTTCCCCCACATTCACCATATTCCCAGATACCATACCCACAACCACAGACCCATCCACCACCCCACCATACCCCCAGACACCCCACTTACACCCACAGAGACATCCACCACCACACCATACCCCCAGACACCATACCCATACCCAGGGACCCACCCACCACTCACAACATACCCCCAGACACTACTCCAACAGACCCATTCACTATCCTAGCATACACAGCACATCCACATCACACACCACCAAAAACGCAAATGCCCACACTCACCCACACAACAGACACCTACAAAACACAAATATCATTCTTCAGACACACAGACAGCAGCATCAACAACACAAACACCCACACCTGACACTTCCACTCTCTCAGTATCCCAATCCCTAATCCCTTATGGACATCATAACCATTTTCCCAAAGAGAGTTTATTGTTTGCCTGTCAGGACTCCAGAGACGCGCGGACTCAAACACATCCCTTCAGAAGCAATCCCTGTGGCGCTGCGCGCTCTGCGCTCCTGCCACACCTTCAGGGCCTCCCCATTATGTTCCCTCCATTGTTGCAGGCTGCGCTCCTCCTACTCCCGCTGTGGCAAAGCCCATCTGCCTGAGAGGAGTGGACGATGGTGGCTGCTATGCCCTCATCGATAATCACCACTTGGAACTACATTTCCGAGCTTCACTGGGCGGCGGCCATCTTGGGGCGTGGCCAGTCTATAAATACCAGCCACACAGTGCAGCCAGCACTTACTATTCTGAGTTCTCAGAAGTCTCCAGCACCGCGTGTCTCCTCCTGCATCCCCTTCAGATCTTGACAGGAGCCTCTTCCAGCGAGTGGCCGGACTCGCACGGGGTAAGATCTTTCCGACCGGGCTTTCCCTGCCGGCTCCTGAACTCCGCGATCGGAGTTGATACTTTGTTACTGCTCCAGACTTCGGAGCGTTCCTAAGCAACAGCCGCAGTTAATGTCTCTGCCGTCTGCTTCCAGTGTGAACTTTTCCTTCATTATGGCATGTGACCGCTCTATTGTTAATAACGTTTGTGATATTATTTTGACTAATGCTGGCTATGGGGTGGGCACACATATTAACTTTTGTAGAGTGTGACTGTGCAGTGTCAGTGACCTGGCCAAAGAAGGCATCATAGAGCTGTGTTCGGGTCAAACATTGAGTACAAATCCAAATAGGGGCCCATAAAATATGTTTGACCCACAGACCACAAACCTCATGCAAGGTCCTTAGCGGAGCATCTATTTGTGGTGGAGTTGATGGAATTGGGTAAGTGTTTAACTAACTGTTGGTTGCGTCCATGACAGCGTGGGTTTGGCACGTCATCAAGCAGCACAAGCAGCAGAAGTAGGTGTATGATCGACTCCATGGCAGCACAGGATGTGTGAAGCTGAGAACAGGTGAGTTTCAGCCTTTCAGCCTTTCCTTTACGCCTGCTCAGATGTTGTTGGACTGACACAGTCACGTCCCCAGGTAGCCATTTTGTAATTGGTCCGATGGTAACACTGGAGGTCCGCCCTCCAAAAGACGCATTGGCCTTTCTCGCCAAAGCCGAGGTCTTGATGTGCTGGCAGTGTGGGCAGGACTGCGGTGTTCTTCCATCTATGTAACTGCATGCATCATAATCTGGTGGTCGAACCATCAATACTGCGCTGGTGTATTCGACAACGACACAATGGAAGTCCCAAGGCTGCCAAACTCATAATCATGTCCTTAGTAACTGTGCTCCTTTATTAGCTGTCATATACTTAACTCTCTGTGTCATTGTATCTGATAGTAGTGTAATAGTATAAATAATGTTTTAAAAAAATAAGTTTATACGTTTGTTATTTACAGATACAATTCTGTAATTACTTCTATTATTTATGCTTACATGTATGTTCTTTTTAGATGTTTTAGATGTTTCAAACTGTTTTGCAGCTTTTCCATTGGGGGTATTGTAATGTGGAGCAGAAGCTTTATTTTCTGTTGGAAGTAAAAAGTGTAAGTTTTGTTTAAAATTATTTATATTTTGGTAGTTTGTGGTGGTTGAGGTCACTAAGCTTATTTTTTACTTGTTTTTGGGAGGAGTTTATATTTTTGATTAATTTAAATATATTTTCTTTTTTATATTTTTTTACTGGTTTGTGACAGGTGTTTTCTTCCTGCATGTAATCACTTTTCCAAGCTGTAGTGTTTTCTTTTAGGAAGTACTTGTAAAGAGATAATGGCTGGAGAGTGTTTTGTTAAGTATTTGCTTTTTCACATTTTTTAATTTATTTACCAGAAAGTTTAATACATAAAGGAGTATTACTTAAGTATTGTTTTATATACTCTTACACGCCTTCGTGAATTGGCCTGAAACTTACATCTTTATTGGTAAAAGTACCAAGTGAGCACAGTTCTATATGTTGTGTTTTAAAATGTGCAATTGTAATTTGTCGTTGGGGGTGGGCAGTGTACCTTTATGGAATGCTGGGTGCGTGGAGTTCTGATGACTTCATCGGCTCCTGAGTCAGTTGCTGTACTTGGAGCTGTGAGGACGTTGGTGTTGATGTGGAAATAAACTTTGTGTTCAGGAATATTCCTTCTCTGTTTTTCCCTTCTTTTGGATACAACATAAATTGGCGACGAGCTTCTATCAACACCATCCGGACCCACGTAACTGTTATGATATTTATTTATTGTCCTCACACTCGTTTACTTCATGGTTATATTAAGCGGAAATCTTTCAGCTGACAGAGTATGCTGGTGTTTTTAAATCTATTTTAAAGCAGATTACAATCTCGTTCAGGTATTTTGTTAAGGGCCTTTGCCTGCTTGCGCCCGGCGAAGTCCTCTGGTTTCAGTTCCTGTTGCCTAGTTACGCCTGATCAACAAACATTTTACTCAGAGGAACCGGTTTAACTCTTCTTTGTTGCTGTAGTTAATGCGACATTGGGTTAAGACATCAAGAATATTTTCTTTACAGAGATTGAAATCTACATATTTTTAAACAATGTGGAGCAAATTCTGGTTACTGTAGTGTATGTTTTGGTTTACAAATAGTGATATATAAATCCGCAAATCGTCAGAGGAATTCTGTGTGCCTCTACTGTTTTTATTCACATAAACAAAGAAAACCTGTGCTGGACTTTCTGCACCAGAAAATAAGAATCCACTATCATGCGGACAGGTGCACAGTAATTTGCGCACTCTTCATTTTAAGTGCACCTTGTGGATTCGTACATATTCTGGTATTTATTTCACTGTTGCGATTGGATGGAGGATATTTCTACGCAATTGCAGATCTTTTCAGTGATTCGCACACTTCTATTCTGACTGCGAGAAAATAAGAATCCACTATCACGCGGACAGGGGCACAGTAATTGGCGCACTCTTCATTTTAATTGCACCTTGCGGATTTGTACATATTCTGGTATTTATTTCACTGGTGCTATTGAATGGAAGATATTTCTACGCAATTGCGGATCTTTTCAGTGATTCGCACACTTCTATTCTGACTGTGAATTTACAGTGAAAGTACAAATTGTATGGACATGTGGACTTAAAATGTTATGCGCACAGTGATTCGCACATTCATCTGCTTTTCTGGATCTGCAGACCTGTGAATCTGTTTGCAATATTTCACGCACGTATCACGACTACTCTACAATGAAGGCGGTTGCAGATTTGTACATTGATTCGCACACTTATTCAATTTTTATCTTTAGTGGTGTCTTATAAGTCATATACACGTTCATACAGTGTCTATTCCTCGGTATGCAAACAGCAAATTTGCCACTGGCATTTTTGCCTGAACCCGGTATTCCCATGATAAAATGGCAACACTGGTTCAAGTCTTTTGAAAGTTACTTAGTGGCGATAGATGGGGTAAATTTTTCTGCGGTTCGAAAGAGGGCGATTTTGTATAATTGCCTTGGTACAGAAGGTCAGAGAATTTTTGATCATCAACCCCAAGTGCAACCTTCATCCAGTGATGGTTGGGATGTTTTTACTGAAGCTGTAAAGAGGTTAGAAAATCATTTTAAGGATGACCTTAGTATAATAGTTGAAAGACACAAATTTTTTACTCGAAAACAATTCCAACACGAATCGATTGATAATTTTGTAGCTGAGCTTAGGGTATTAGCAGCCACTTGTGAATTTTTAGGACCCCTCGATCAGTACCTAAGAGATCAGTTAGTGGTGAATTGTTATGATTCTAGAATCCAAGAAAAAATTTTATGTTGTAGAAATCCATCTTTGTGTGAAACACTAGAAATTGCTAGAGGCATTGAGCGTTCAGTAACAGCTTCCAGAGAGTTAAGCAAAATGAAAGTAAGTCAGGCAGAAAATGTGAACATAGTTTTACAGAAGTCTAAGACAGTTATGTCGGGCACTCCAGATTTAAAAAAAAATAATGTTAAAAGTTCACTATGCTTCAGATGTGGTTCTAAGTCACATGTTGCCAATTCCTCAAATTGTCCTGCACTGGGGAAAGTGTGCATAAAATGCAGGAAGTCTGGTCATTTTGCTCGTGTATGCAAGCAATCGCAAAAAGTAATGTTAGTTGAGCATCAGCAAGCCATTGACAAGCTGACAGATGGAGGGGAGGTGGACTTTTCAAAAAGATGTGTTTTGATTGTCGATGATATTAATTCTGATTGCAAATTTTCTAAGGATCCAGTATGTGAGGTTAAAATTGGGGAAGTCAAGCTAAGAGTCACTGTGGATTCAGGCTCACCTATATCAATTGTATCTGATACAAATTATCATTCACATTGGAGTAACCTTCCCTTGTCAGCTCCTGCCATAAAAACAGTAGCTTTTGATGGTCAAGAAATTGATATGATGGGGTATTTCTTAGAAAGGATTTGTTATCAGCAGAATACTATTAGTACAAAAATATATGTAGCCAAGAGAGGGTACAATATTCTGGGGTGGAAAGATCAAGGACAATTTGGGATGGTTCTGAGACCGGGTACTGAACGACCTATCACCCTGATTGAGAAAGTGGACATAAAACTTGATACTCTTAAAGATGTCCTAGACAAGCATACTGTGATTTTCAGGGATAAAGTAGGCTCTGTAAAAGGTTATGAGCATAAAATAATTCTCAAACCTGATGCGATACCTGTGGTACACAAGGTGCGTAATGTGCCCTTGAGCATCAGAGGGAAGTTAAAGGAGCACCTACGTGAGCTATGTGCTGATGGAATCATTGAATCGACTAATTCGTCTCAATGGGTTTCTCCGATTGTGGTTGCAGTTAAGAAAACGGGGGATTTGCGATTATGTGTGGACTTGAGGTCTTTGAACAAAAATATTCTAGTTGATTGTTTCCCGCTGCCCAAAATACAGGAGTTATTGGCACGATTGGGGGGTATGAAAGTGTTCTCCACGATTGACCTCAAGTCCGCCTATCATCAAGTTGAGTTGAGTAGGGAGTCTCGTTCTCTTACAACATTTGTCACTCCATTTGGGGCTTACAGATTTTTGTGGATGCCTTTCGGTTTAGCTTCCGCAGCATCTGTGTTTCAGAAGCTAATGTATCAATTGTTTGGGGAAGTACACGGAGTGTTGGCATATCAGGACGATATTCTGATAGGCTCAGAGTCTATTCAGGAACACATACACAAATTTGATAAAGTCCTTGAAATTCTGGAAGAGCACGGGATTACGGTGAGAAAAGAGAAATGTAAATTCATGGTTGAGACGGTTGAATATTTAGGTCACACAATTTGTGCACAGGGAATCCTACCCAAGAAGGACTTATTAGGGGCTATTGGAAATGCTCCATCTCCTAATGATAAAGACCAGTTGAGATCCTTTTTGGGTCTTTGTGAGTACTACTCGCGATTTGTTCACAATGTTGCGTATCTGACAGAGCCATTAAGGAAGTTGTTGAGGAAGGGTGAGAAATTTCTGTGGCAGGATGAGCAGGCTCAAGCCTTCTTAACTCTTAAGACTCTCATAATTGAGGCTCCTGCTCTTCATCCTTTCAATGAAGACGTACCTTCTGTCATTACTGTGGATGCGAGTGGGATAGGCCTAGGAGCTGTTTTAAGTCAAATGATAGGAGGCAAGGAATTTACCATTGCTTTTGCGTCCGGACGACTTTCTGAGGCCGAAGTGAATTATAGCATAATCGAGAGGGAGGCACTAGCTTGTGTTTGGGGTGTCAACCATTTTTCAATGTATGTTTGGGGGAGAGAATTTACTTTGGTAACAGATCACAAGCCATTGGTTTATCTATGGAATGACAACATTTTCAATAAGACTAGTCCTAGATTGACCAGGTTGTTGGCTAAACTTTATGAGTTTAATATGAAAATGAAACATATTCCTGGGGAGAACAATGGTAGAGCAGATTTTCTTTCCAGGTGTCCGGTTCACAATCCAATTGAGGGGAAGCAAATGGAGGATGAGGATGTCATGGTGGGAATGATAGACGGAGTGTTTGTTTCTGGGGAAGTCATTTCCAGGCAGGTTTGGGCGGAAGCTATGAACAAGGACAATTCTCTATTGCTTCTTAAAAAATATATTTGTGAGGGTTGGCCGGCAGGGAATGGTGTTTTAGAGGTAATAAAACCTTTTTGTAAGGTTAGAGAGGAATTGAATGTGGAGGACGACCTTGTCATGAGGGGGGAACGTTTGGTACCTCCTAATGAATTAAGGCACAAGTTGATACAGCTGGCTCATGATGGGCATGTTGGAATCACAAGGAAGAGGTTGCGTTTATATTATTGGTGGCCGGGTATGGACACAGAGGTGGAATTTGCAGTTAAGAATTGTAGCATTTGCAAGGGGGCGGATAAAGGTTTGCATACTAGAGAAGTGCCTTTGTGTCCTGTACCGTTTCCTGATAAACCTTGGCAGAAATTGGGATTGGATTTCATTGGTCCAGTTGGGGGTTATAATGACGGGAAGAAATATGTGTTGGTTGCAGTAGATTATCATTCCAAATGGGTTTCGTACAAGTTTTTAAGAGAACCTAACACCACCAATGTGATTGGATTTTTAAAAGAGATCTTTCATTGGGAAGGTATTCCCAGGTTTTTGGTCACAGATAACGGGGTGCAATTTGTATCGCACCAGATGGTTGAATTTCTGAGAAGACTTAATATTAAGCATCTTACAACTGCATTGTATAGTCCGCAGGGTAATGGGCTTGTGGAGAGAGTAAATAGATTACTCAAGGAAACTATTCAATTGGCCATCAGGTCAGGGAAGAGTATACAGGAGATGGTGTCAGAAAGGATATGGTGTTATCACAACACGCCACATTCTTCTACTGGTGTTGCCCCTTTTGTACTTTTGAAGGGTAGACATTCTTGCAATGAACTGTCTCCAGAGTGGGTTGTACAGGAAACTTTAGGAGGTGTTGTTGCTTCTGATATCAATCAGGTGAAAGACAAGGTGATTAAGCAACAGGTCAAGAGCAAATTGAGATATGACGATCTGAAAAGAGTTAAGGAGGTTCAATTTGGTATAGGTGATGTAGTTAGAGTAAAAAAACCTCAGGGGAAGGGAAAGGGATTGTCAAGTTTTTTTCCCACTGCCAGGGTGGTCAGAGTATCCAAACATTCTGTTATGGTTGAGGGTGGCAAATGGTGGAATAAGAGGAATGTGGCGAAAGTGACAGATGTAGCCCCTGGGGTAAAACATTCAGGTGTTTGGGCTGATGTTGAGTTGAAAGATAGTGGTTATGATGGCGGTGCTTTAGGTAGAGGATCAGGTGAGAATGTGGGGTGTGGTAGTTCTCCACATGAAAGAGGATGTGTGTTTTCTGGGCAATTTAGTGATCTAGGAAGAGGGTCAGGAGAAGACATACGAGAAAATAACATGCATGACGGTCGTGGAAATTTTGGCATAGGAAATACTGTGGGGGTGATGGGTGAGGGTGAAGTTGAAAGGTTGGAGGAAGGTGCTAATCTGGAGGGTGTGATGGGTAGGCCCAAAAGAAATGCTGTTAGACCCAAATATTTAAATCAGTTTGTGACGTACTAGGTATTTCGGGAGGCAGTGGGATATTGCCTTTATTGCTTATGTACAACTTGCCGTTATTGCCTAAGTATAACTTGTTTTTCATTTCTTAGTCTATGTATGGAAGGTTTAGAATGTTTATTGGGATTTTTCATTTCCAATGTATCTTTTGTATATTTTATTGTAGCATAGAAGGGAATGTGTAGCATATGTGTTAGTATTTGTTCTGTTTGTTAAGGGGGAAGATGTGTTGTGTTTTAAAATGTGCAATTGTAATTTGTCGTTGGGGGTGGGCAGTGTACCTTTATGGAATGCTGGGTGCGTGGAGTTCTGATGACTTCATCGGCTCCTGAGTCAGTTGCTGTACTTGGAGCTGTGAGGACGTTGGTGTTGATGTGGAAATAAACTTCGTGTTCAGGAATATTCCTTCTCTGTTTTTCCCTTCTTTTGGATACAACAGTTTTCTTTTAGGAAGTACTTGTAAAGAGATAATGGCTGGAGAGTGTTTTGTTAAGTATTTGCTTTTTCACATTTTTAAATTTATTTACCAGAAAGTTTAATACATAAAGGAGTATTACTTAAGTATTGTTTTATATACTCTTACACGCCTTTCTGAATTGGCCTGAAAATTACATCTTTATTGGTAAAAGTACCAAGTGAGCACAGTTCTATCTATTTGTACAGATTATATATATATATATACAGGGAGTGCAGAATTATTAGGCAAGTTGTATTTTTGAGGATTAATTTTATTATTGAACAACAACCATGTTCTCAATGAACCCAAAAAACTCATTAATATCAAAGCTGAATATTTTTGGAAGTAGTTTTTAGTTTGTTTTTAGTTTTAGCTATGTTAGGGGGATATCTGTGTGTGCAGGTGACTATTACTGTGCATAATTATTAGGCAACTTAACAAACAAAAAATATATACCCATTTCAATTATTAATTATTACCAGTGAAACCAATATAACATCTCAACATTCACAAATATACATTTCTGACATTCAAAAACAAAACAAAAACAAATCAGTGACCAATATAGCCACCTTTCTTTGCAAGGACACTCAAAAGCCTGCCATCCATGGATTCTGTCAGTGTTTTGATCTGTTCACCATCAACATTGCGTGCAGCAGCAACCACAGCCTCCCAGACACTGTTCAGAGAGGTGTACTGTTTTCCCTCCTTGTAAATCTCACATTTGATGATGGACCACAGGTTCTCAATGGGGTTCAGATCAGGTGAACAAGGAGGCCATGTCATTAGATTTCCTTCTTTTATACCCTTTCTTGCCAGCCATGCTGTGGAGTACTTGGACGCGTGTGATGGAGCATTGTCCTGCATGAAAATCATGTTTTTCTTGAAGGATGCAGACTTCTTCCTGTACCACTGCTTGAAGAAGGTGTCTTCCAGGAACTGGCAGTAGGACTGGGAGTTGAGCTTGACTCCATCCTCAACCCGAAAAGGCCCCACAAGCTCATCTTTGATGATACCAGCCCAAACCAGTACTCCACCTCCACCTTGCTGGCGTCTGAGTCGGACTGGAGCTCTCTGCCCTTTACCAATCCAGCCACGGGCCCATCCATCTGGCCCATCAAGACTCACTCTCATTTCATCAGTCCATAAAACCTTAGAAAAATCAGTCTTGAGATATTTCTTGGCCCAGTCTTGACGTTTCAGCTTGTGTGTCTTGTTCAGTGGTGGTCGTCTTTCAGCCTTTCTTACCTTGGCCATGTCTCTGAGTATTGCACACCTTGTGCTTTTGGGCACTCCAGTGATGTTGCAGCTCTGAAATATGGCCAAACTGGTGGCAAGTGGCATCGTGGCAGCTGCACGCTTGACTTTTCTCAGTTCATGGGCAGTTATTTTGCGCCTTGGTTTTTCCACACGCTTCTTGCGACCCTATTGACTATTTTGAATGAAACGCTTGATTGTTCGATGATCACGCTTCAGAAGCTTTGCAATTTTAAGAGTGCTGCATCCCTCTGCAAGATATCTTACTATTTTTGACTTTTCTGAGCCTGTCAAGTCCTTCTTTTGACCCATTTTGCCAAAGGAAAGGAAGTTGCCTAATAATTATGCACACCTGATATAGGGTGTTGATGTCATTAGACCACACCCCTTCTCATTACAGAGATGCACATCACCTAATATGCTTAATTGGTAGTAGGCTTTCGAGCCTATACAGCTTGGAGTAAGACAACATGCATAAAGAAGATGATGTGGTCAAAATACTCATTTGCCTAATAATTCTGCACTCCCTGTATATGGCCTAAATATTCTCATGTTATTCCCATTTTAAGATGTTTTACAGCCAATTCCCAAAAGCATGTCAGAGTACATACATAGGGTACTACTGGAGTACTTTTTAGTGTAACCTTACATGCTTTTGTGAATCAGCCCCTTTATTTCTCCAAGTCTTTTGTCCTATCACCAGGGCCCTTACATTATATTGGTAAAGTTTAGACAAGGAAGTGGAATAGATGGAGTTATTCAGTGTACTATTTTTTAAACACAATTTAGACTGCCTTTTTTCAAGCTTACACAGTGTAGAGCTGCTCCAGGTCAAAACGTTTTTGAGTGACTTGAGAAAGGGTTAAGTGAATCTAAAGCAAGGCCTTTTAAACCTCGTTTAGTTTGACTTGTGTCAGCCTGACCTCACTGTAAGGTGCTTGAATCAGAACAGAACTGGATGTTTAAATAAAGCCCCAATTCTCTGCAACAACGGGCATGCAATGTTCAGATAAATATTGAAATGTAATTTTCATAAATGCCCTCACTTGTTACAAATATCAAGCCCCCTGTAGCCCTCACAGCATTATTTTTAAGTCTTTCAATGTACATTTTAAGTCGAGAACATAGTACCTCATTGTTTGCAAATGTTGCCATGGAAAATAAAACAAGAATGTACATTAGCCATTTCCTTAAATTAGTGAAAGGCGAAGGAGCTTGAAAATGGAAATAGAATTTGGATTTACGGAAAGATTAAGGTAATAGCTAAATAGAACGCTTAATCTGCATAATATGCGCAATGAATAGTGATATATGTGTCAATCATATCCTAGTAATGTAAAATACATCTCATTGAGAAGACTGCTTTAAGGTCCTTGTGTGAAAATAGCCATATTACAGCACCACCAACTCAGTGACACACACAATTTATGTTACAGATTACTTCACGGAGTAACGGATTGTCAAAACCATTCATAAGGAGAATATGTTTAGAGTAAATTTCAAATGTATCTATTACAAGGTTGATGGTAGCGACCATTTAGCTGTGGGTAATTATCGTTCTCCACTGATGTGTTTTTCGCTTTGCTTATAACTGTAGTGAAATAGGCAAATCTGTAAATAATTAACATTCAAAATTGCGCTTGGCTACTCTTCAGCAGATGAGGTTTCTTGCTGATCAATGAAGTTACAAGAGAGCTACGTGGGTGTGGGTTTAAAAAAAAGTTACACTTTCAATGTTAATTCCCATGGGATATTTTGCTCTCCACTACAGCCACAGCCACTGAATGGCATTAGACCAAATTTTGCATGAAAATGAGGCCCAGATTTATAGACATTTTGCTTTGGGAGTCCATCATTTTTTTGATGCAAATCTTACTCAAAATTATTTTTCGTATTTACACACCAATGTAAATGTTGATTCATACCGCTTTGGAAAAAAAAACTAACGCAAGGCGGCACATCACCAGCCTTGCCTTACTTTGCCTCAAGGACGCAGTGTGCCTCAGCATTCTCCTGTGCATTTTGATGCAAACCCACAATTACAAAAAAATTAAATTATGGATATCTACGAAAATGTTGAACCAGACTGAGGCTGTCATAGTAAGGAGAATAATCCTTATCCTTCAACAAACATACAAAGAGGAAAACACCTTCACTGATATTGTTTGAGCAGGAAAGTACCCCTTCCTCCACAAAATCTATCCTGACCATAATGCTCACACTCTGGCACTAGGCATCCTAAGGTGTGCCAGCACATGGAGAGAGCAGAATTGTGCCGTTATATTTAAATTCTGTTGCAATTCTGCTCTCTTTCACGAAATGCAGCACAGCAAATTTGCTAGCTGCCCTGGACTCTGTGAAATATTTGCAAGCAAGTGCCCAAGAATTTATGGTTTAGTATAAATCAGGTCTGTCGTTTCAGCTATTTACATTTCAAAAATGTGTCCAGTAGGCTTTGAAGGGTTTATCTAACAGGGACCTTTGTATAGCTTAACCTTTTATCCTTCGGTTCTTCACAGATCCAAATCATTGAATACTCTGAAGATTATTGATTTGAAAAAGAAGCACATCTTTTAAGGAAAGGTTTTCTTCTCTTGATGTGATGTACGATTCTTAGATTATTGGTTCAAGGATATGGGCAATCTGATTTGCTAGTACCAACTGAAAAGTTTTTTGTAGCAGCAATTACATGATGTCAGGGACTGGAGCCAGTGCCCTGAAAAAAGTGTCAAAGGGTGTATGATAGCTTTGGGGGAGCATCCCATACCTTAGAAAGCATGTTGGGGACGTCTCAGATGTGGGATATTGCTCTCAATTTTAAATAACACTGATTTTGTTGCAGGATTTGCCAAATCATAATTTTGGTCCATGGGTCCACAAATTTGCATGTAGATTGGCAACTTATTTAAAAACTAAATACAGTATTTTTTGCTGAAACAGTGGAACATTTTATGTTTTTTTGTCATGCTTACTCAGTCCCAAGGTCTAAATGGATCCGCAAAATCTGCCGGGAATTGAAGATAAGAAAATGTGACCTAGCTTTGAGGATTTTAAAAAGTCACAAATCCAATGTGTTAATTTATGCAGTAAGCAAGTTTCTAGTAGCGGCTTGGCGCACACGCAACTTTTACATAAACATTGATCTTAATTGATTTTAAGTCTATACAACCAGGGATTTTATTGATTTTATTATCTTTAGATTTGATTTGGTTCATGGCAGATTTGTACTGTTTTATTCATGATGATTGTTTATCTTTGTACTGTATTGCTTTGATGGTCTGCTGGCCGAATAAAGCTTATTGTGAACTCAACAGTATTTTTTGCAATTCCTGAAAAAATGAAAATAATAAAATGCTGTTCAACTATTCCAAATGAAGTATACTGCTGCCAGGACAAGGGCCTGTCGGGAGTTCAGACTAGACTGTTTCTATTGGAGCGGGGTAAAGACTTATTTGCATATGGCTGGGTCCAAACTGAGATAGCATAATGTGCAAAATAACAATGTACTGGTATGCAGCCCAGAGTAATGACTGTGATTGAGATTAATTCAAGCATTCCATCACTTTTAGTATACATCAGTGCAACGCCTTAAGTGATAGTTGACTGTTGAGCACTAATAAGTTACCAACTGGTTTTGGGTTGCTTACGTTCCAATTTAGGGAGCACCTTACCTGCTCATATTGACTGGACGGTTCCTATTGGAGCAATGTCATAACTCATTTACATATGGCTGGGTCGAAACTGAGGTGGCATGGGGTGCAAAATAATTATGGACTTGGATATGGCCCTGAGTGGTCACCACTAACTAAGATTTAATTCAATCATTCCATCCATCACCTTTTATGTATACTTCAGTGAGATGCCATAAGTGGGATTGATATTACCATACATGAGTTCCAAGCACACTGTGCCACTGGAATCAAGCTAGAGTCAACTTAGGACACCAGATTCAAACAAAATCATTACTGGCCTGCTTGTGTTCCAGTTCAGGAAGCACCTGCCTAGCACTTTCGGCTGGAGTGTTCCTATTGGAGTAGGGTCAAGACAGATTTGCACATGTCTGGGTCCAAATGGAGGACACTGGTTGTGAAAAATGACAATGGACTGGGATGCTGCCAGCATAATTACCAGTTGCTAAGATTAATTCAAGGATTCATTCCACCACTTTTTTGTATACTTCAGTTCAACTATTTATGCCGGGGTCCATGTGCAGTGCTGAGACTAATTCAGGCAAGCCATCCATAATTTTATGTATACTTAAGTGCAACACCCTCAGTGTGATGGGTATGTCTGGTGGGGGTCCTGTGCACATTGTGTCATTGGAACCAAGCTATACCTGACTGATGAGCACTAATGAGGGCAAACGCTGTGTTGGAATGTTTGTGTTCCAGTTCAGAGAGGACCTTGCCTGGCAGTTTGGGCTTGACTATTAGAGCAGGGCCAAGATTGATTTGCATATGACTTAGTCCAAACTGAGGCAGCATGGTGTGCAAAATAGCAATGGATTGGGGTGTGGCCTGAGTAATTACCAGTTGCTAAGATTATTTCAAGGATTCAGTCCACCACTTTTTTGTGTACTCAAGTTCAACTATTAATGCCAAGGATCATATGCAGTGTACACTGTGAATTGAGAGCTGACACAGTGTCTGTCCAAGGGACCAGGCTTATGATCAGATACCATTTGTGTACTCAAGTTCAACTATTAATGCCAGGGATCATGTTCATTGTACACTGTGAATTAAGGGCTGATACAGTGCCTGTCCAAGGGACCAGGCGTATGACCAGATCCCATTGTGGATGACTGTAGAAGGCACAGCCAGTTTGTTGGCACAGTGGCTGATGGAAAGCCTTGTTGCGGACCATGCCTTGTGGCAAAAGTGAGCTGTGCCCTGCTGAAAGCTGTTTCAGTGGCATGGAGTCATGTGCAGGTTCATTACCAAAAGCCATATACACATGGATAGAGTTTATGTGGAAATTGTTTTGGGCCATGTGCAGCTGGAGCTTAGATTGCTGCACAAGTCTGAAAACCATGGGCAGCTTGCTCAATGGCATAGTGAGAGAACCTATGCTCAAAATACTCTGTGCATAGCTAAAGATTATCTGCAGGTTTTTTCCACAGGCACAAGGCCAGCAAATGGCCTGAACAAAGTCCAGGATTAGTGCCCAGAGCCTTCTACTCAGGGCCCTCAGAGAAGGTGAACCATGCAATAACTCAGTGGAAAGATTCAAGCATGAAAAGACATTTGAAGTGACTATTCACAAAAATTGAAAAAAGAGAAAATATGTTGCTAACATACATCAATGTGTCTTGAGCAGAGGAAATCACAACCTGCCCATAACAAATTATTTCTGTGAATGATATTTATATGTAGAAAACTCACTGAAAGATTGGTTCAGTCTTGGTGGGTGGGCTGGGATGTTTGATGACAAACACTAGCCTATATAACTTTTTCAGTGTTGCTATATAATGTTGCTATATACCTATTTCAATATCTATATGTACAGATATATCTCCTTATCTGTGTGGTGTAATATGTGAGGTCATAAGCAGTGCGACTTAAAGTTAGCTCACTGGACTATAATTTGTGAATTTCGATTTATTTATTGTTTTTAAACATTAATGTTCATCTTATTTCAGCATTTAGCTATAATGCCCTTTAACCTTTAGTTTTCTCAGTGAATGTATAGGGTGTTTTAATGTAAAGTACAATATTATCACAATACTTAACTGTTGTGTCATTTTAAATTTAGTTTTTTTCACTACATTTCTAGAGCTTTTTGATCATATTCAATTAGGTCCCCCCAACAGCCTTCAGCTGTGCACCGTGTCCATGCCCTGCCCCCAACCTGCCTGGTCTCCAGTGGGCCCTGCTGCCAAACCTACTACTACATGTGGTCTTTATCTGTTTACAGGCATAAGTTGAACACAGGCCTGGCCTCATGCCCTGTTCTGGAGCCATACCCACAGTAGGTGGCCACCCCCTGCTAAAGTGTACGCCCATTGTTTTTCACAAACTGCACATCTAGTTACCAATCTTAAACAAAAAAAAAGAGCTGAAGTAAGTCCATTACCAAGAACTGGTACTGCAACACTCTCTCATAGGAAATGGTGGAGAAGGGGACTTAAAACAAAACTCCATAGGGAATAATGTTACAATAAATGAAATGATTTAAAAACAGTCAAAATACAAATACGGATAAATACATAATTTGTTGTTCAAAATATTTTCAAGTAAACAAAATTTGTAATATTTAATTATAACATATTTTACCAAACCTAGTGATGAGGATTAGCTAATCCTAATAACATTTCCAGGTTTGCTAGTATCAGCTTTCCACCAGTTTACATCTGGGGACATGCTTAGAACTATTATTATTTTCTATTGTTATAAATATTATTCTCATTAATATTATTATAATTACTAGCATCAGTAATAGCAGCAGAACTAGAAGTAGTATGTATTTTAGTGAGCATGCTAAAACCCTTGTGGGCATGTTGCCTTGAAGATCACTAATCAATACTGATTTGCTGAAATCAGAAACATTAATTTGCGAGATGAAAAGTTTGTTTAGGATTTTCCCAAACTCAGGTTGCTGACATATACACAAGTGCTTAAATTTAACATGTTTGGCTATACAGAGCCAATGAAGTTGTTTAAGGTGCAGGGAAATAGGTATCCGGAAAAATAGTCCTAGAAATGTGTGGTTGCTAGGTCTGAAGAAGCTGGAGCTTTACAAACTGGTACATAGAAAGAATCATAAACAGTTCATGACAGCAGTCTAGGCAATAGTGCACATCACTCTGTGAACAGTAATCCAAATCATATGTCTGCTGGAAGATAAGGCAATACAATCATAAGCATCTGAAATGAAAAAAGCAAGAGGAGGTAAGCTTAGCAATTTGTGTGGAACACTCTAGCGTGTTTTTGAAGTTGAAGCTCAGATTGCCCAGTTTGTTCTCCGAAAAAGATGAAGAGTTTAGTGAAATGGGACAGCAAACTTGAGACAAACTCAAGGAGGGACCTACCACAATCTACAACTTCCTTCTTTTCTGAACTAAACTACAAGAAGTTCTTGCTCATCCAAAAGGCTGCAATAAAATAGTAAAAAATATAATTAGTCTTGCCCAGAAGTTAGTTTTTGATGAATGTGTCATAACCCAATTGAGGGGGTCACGGGGCACACAGGGGCCACTGAGCCCAAACTAGGCGGTTGAGGCCTTTTACTTCTGGTGTCCTGGGACCCACCATACTATGGATTCTGCTCACCTGGGTCAAGCACCCTTTTCAGCACTTGACTCTCAGTTGGGTAGCGCAGCTCGAGCAGTCAAGACTCCTTCAGGGGAAGCACAGATTACCTTTGAGTGCAAGGCTATTCAACATCTATGTTGGCTTGCTAGCAAAACTCATTAGATATTTTAATGTTGAAGTCATGATCAGATCAGTGAACACGACTCGTGACCCAACACCCGAGCAGCGCAACAATAAATCAATGTCCAATCAAATAATTGTTTTTAGTATAAAAATAAGTATTTTAATTCTAACTCTACACATACAAAGGTAAAAAACATCAAAAAAGCAATACCATAATCTGCTTGCAGTAGGGTCTAGTAGCTACCAGGCCGCCCCTTGTCCTCCCACAGCTAGTGTTATGGGTTTGGTGTTATTCCCATTCACTGATTTAAACTAATAGGCCATGCTCATGAATTCTTCCCTCTGACTCTTCTAGTAAGTTCATTTATTAAAATCTAGATATTAGCAGCATTATTGGTGATATGTTCCCCAGGGTATGCAAAGGCCCAACTCTTGGCTTATGCACTCCAGTGGTAGCAACCCTTGCACCTGTTCAGTGCAGTCCTGACTGGATTGGCTGAGTGAGGCCACTTGACATCACACGTGACAGCACTGGCAGTTGCCTACTCTCTTCTGCGAGCCACGCAGTAAGACACAGTAGGGATGGGGGTGATCTCCTTGCTACGACTGAGCTCCATTGGTGCAGTCCACATGATGCTGTTGGATCCCACACTAGTTATGGCATTTTCTTAGTCTCTAGTGATGATCTGAACCTTTTTGCTTTAGTTTCTCCGGCAGCCCCTTGTGGCATACAGGGTTCCCCTGTGGGTTTCCACACTCTGGTCACATTGGGCACATGTTGGTGGCCATAAGGGACCCACCTGGCTTACAGGGTCGCCAAGGCAATCCAGCACATCAGCTACACTCTGATGGTTTTCTCCTGCCACACTTCTAGATTCACTCAACTACGGCCCCCTCTGGCATACGAGGTCACCAAGTCACTTTGGAATGTGGTAGATAGCCCGATTGGTGAGGGGACAGGATCCCCCCACCACAATTCTCAATCAGTCTGTGGCAGCCACTCTGGGCATACAGTGTAGACAAATCACTTCTGCACATGGGGGGTGGCCCGATCAGTGTGGGAAGCAGGTTTCTCCTACTGCACTCCTCAAGCTCAGTTCACGGCAACCCCTCCTGGCATGCAGGATTCAGCAAATGGGCTACAGCCCGATAAGTGCAAGGATGGATTACTCACACTTCGCGCAGGAGGCCCTCATGTCATGATCCCCTTCTCTACCTCATCCCACAAAGGCTCTCCTCTTCCTCACAGGCGCAACAGTATTGGTAAGCAGACAGCTGCTGGTGCTACAGGGCAGATGATCTTTGCTTCCCTGGGTGGGATGCCCCATTACCCACCAGAGACACTAGCAGGCTGGACCTCTTGTCCTGGTCATAGTCAGACGTCTTGCAGAGCTTTCCCTCCTCAAGCAGCCTGGCTGCTAATCAGCAGAGGACAACATTTGGGTTCTCAGATTCCCCTACTCATAGTCCTTGATTTATGTTGGGGTTCTGCTTCTTTGAAAATTACATCTTTCCCCTTTCTTCTTCATCCTGAGGGTTATCTTTCACAGCAGGCAGGACTCTGAAGCTGATTAACCCACAACAAAATTCATGGCAGTGACCAGAGTTCACACCTGGATGTCAGCAACAGTGATACTTGTAGGACTAGGTTAGTCCTACTCCTTATGATTCCCTTATCAGCCCCATATCCCTCTCCCTGTCCCAATGTTTGTCTAACCCAGCTTACAGGAATGCAGCAATACACAAATAATGTTTTCACCAGGCGGGCTTGGGCTTCCCAAAAAGGAACCCATGTTCCTCCATGTTATGTGCTAGTGCAGGCACTTCTGCACTCAGTTTATGTTCAGAGCACACTCCACTGCCTAGTACAGTTATCCTCATGCATTATTCTACCACCAGCATTCCCACATGCAGAAAATGTACTCAGTCCACTCACACTGTTCAGTACTGTAGCCTCTCTGTACTGCGCCAAATTGTGTTATTTGAAAAGTACACCCGAATAGCACACACAAATTTACCACATAAGCACTATGCCATACTTCTCCCTTTTTGAAGTGCAACTCTTGCAAGTGTGCACATGGACTAAGCACATGTTTTCATCATGCACGCACTTCCACATCAACCTGATGTAGGCCAGAGGTGAGTTAAACACACAGCACCAGAACTTTTAAAAAGGTGAGTGAGCGGGTAGGCCACTCCCCTGACTAAGGATAAAAGGACATGTTCATGACTACATGGTGTGCTGCCATCACCACACTTGTGCTGTTTAATTTCTGGTGAAAGCAGTAGCCTTTCATTACTATGAGGATTTCGCTTTGGGTGCCCCTCCTGCTCCAACAAGACCACAATCCTTGAGAGAGAGCTATGTCATGGTGTACACACATCTATATCAAAATATAAATCCGCTTTAGGGATACAGACAACAATACAGTTGGGCATACATGCAGAGATACACATCTCTCACCATGCAGAGAACTCTTCCATCCCAACAGAAGACAAGTCTCCATCCAATTGTATATTCATGACTTCAAGCTTAAAAGACCTAATGAGTTTTGCTAGCAGGCCAACATAGATGTTGAATAGCCTTTGCACTTAATAGCAAACTGCAAGAAAGATTGTGAAATGTTTAGCTATAGTGGGGGAAGAATAATGCCTGGGCTCATTCAAACATGAAAGATTTAATTCAGCCAGGGGCCTTGTCTCTGACACCATCTCATGCAGTTGAGATAGTAAGACCTTGTGTCTCACAGTATCAGATGCAGCCGAAAGATCCATGCTACTCCTACTGGTGGCAAGCAGGAATTGCTTTGCTTACCTGGAGGTGCATAGTAGTTGATAGAAAACATTTATTGGGCAGAAAAGAGTGTGAAGTGCAGGGTTTTCTGGACATTCAGAGCCTTAAAGGGTACCTGAGATTGGTTATAACTTTAGGGCTGACAGAAGTACATTTCAGATGTGGAAGCTTTACAGAAGCCTTCATGTTGAAAACTATCTAAGTGAGGCAACATGCAATATGTAAGATCACAGGCTTGCATAACTATTTTGAAGGGACAATAGAATTTTCACAGAAATTCATATAGGTAATCTATTTACCAGTCTTAAATACTTCTTTGGCCTCATTGTTACCTTATTTGAAATAGGCAGCATTACAATTGGAGTGTGCTTGTTTTACTAGCGTTTTCTAAACTCTGATGGCTTGACTATAAGCAGTTCTGTGTGGCAAGTCGTAATCCTTATACCAGAGCCCTTCTGTGCTTTGCATTAGAGTTTTGCCACTCTAAGAGCATCTGTGTATATGCGTCTGAAGGAATTGTTTTAAGGCACCCGACTTTCCATTCCACAATGCAACAATCTGGTCAAGCACACCTAAAATCCACACATTACTAATGGTAATGGGATTTTCCTTCACAGTAGCTGTCTTGTTAAAAGTAAGGGATTGAAATTAAGTGAGGTTACTTTAGAGTACTTTCTTCTAAGGGATTTATTTCAAATCTTAGATGAACCTATTACATGGTAAATTACTAACTGAAAAGTAATAATATCATTATCAAACTAGCATAAAGGAATAACGTTTAGTTGCGGCACAAAATTAGATTTCACATATATAAGGCCAATAGAGTTACCTATATAATGAGTAGGGAACATCATGAATTGTTAGAAGATCAAGGGTAGAGCAGGAATCAACAAGTCCCTCTGCAGCTGTGTAAATAGGGTAATCTGTTTTAAAGTTAAAATCACCTAGAATAAGGAGTTTGGATGCTGAAAGGACTGATGGTGAAATAATGTGTGGCAGATCATTTAAAAAATTGGTCATGATGTAAAAAGGGTAATAAATGCTGCAGTAATCCAGGAGATTGAATTATGAGTAAAATTAAAAGCAAGAAGGACTGCTTGTAGGGTACCTGTCAGGGACGTCTGGCACATCTTAAGATGCTGGTGACAGATAATGGCTACCCAACCCCCTGCTCTGTATTCCATATCAAAATGGAGAATCTGGAACTAATTTGGCATACCACTAGTGATATCAAGAACACAAAGGACATTCAGCCATAGATCAGCTACAAAGACTAAGGGCCTTATTTAGAGTTTGGCAGCAGGCTCTCCATCACAGAGGTTTCAGGTGTTCTGTCCATTCCATTACTAGTGTATTATAGCCTATGACACTCATAATATGACTGGTGGCATATCATGAATCTTGAAGGAGTATCTCATCCACAAACGTTAAAGAATGCCTTATGTTGAGTTTCATATGCAGAATAAATTGTGAATTTCTGTGTGGTGCTTAGGCATGGGTCTTGCATTAAGAAGCAAAGCATAAAAGGTCTGTGAGGATGCAAGAGCTGACTTAGTGAATCAAGGTCAGAGAGATGCAAAGCTGTTTACACCAACGTTGATGGGTACAGAACTAAACACCATTAGGTTGGCCAAGTTCCATAGGTCTTACCTCCAGAAGCTGAGAGTCATACTATTTTTTGAATAGATGATTCTATGAGAATGTGGCCAGGGAGGCTGGCTTTGGCTTCATCCCAGTCAGGTAAAGATTCATTAGCTTGCTCCTAGTGCATGTATGCTATGACCTCTGTGCACACTTGTTGTGCATGTGCTGCTGGTGACCTCACATATTTGCCCAAAGGTTGATATTTGGTTCAAAAAGGTCAGTGCCTAGAACCCAGCAGTGTTCAAAATAGCAACCAAAAGAAAAGAGAAGTGCAGTATCAACAACTTGATGGACAGAGATGGAGCAATCACTGGTACTTACAACCACCAACAGGATCTTAACAGAGATTGACAAAATGCTAACAAAAAATACTGAACAAATAAAATGTGCAACTACACAGAGGAATATCACTCAGTGTAGTGAGAATAATAAATAAAGGAGCACAGCAGTTACAACATGAATAGAAACAATTTAAAAGTAATTTAAAAAGAGATTTCCATTAAGACAGTCATTCTTTTTTAATAGTCTAAAACGTTAGCCCTATATCACCTACAAATATTGGTGAGTTTAATATTTAGCATAATTATGAATGCGTTACTTTTTAGCCAAATTCAAATAATGGTGGATCCATTTCATCCACAACCTTTATGCATCCTTGTTCAGTTAGCTGCACTACAAAAAACATCGCCTCTCTTCAGTGAGTACTCCTTCTGTAACAAAAGCATTTGCAGAGTCATAAGGTACACTTTTTATGAATGAGAATGGTTCAGCCACATATGTCCTCACAGGCAGGTCCCAGTGGCTTCCCTCTCTCATCCTAGGCATTGTTTGGACATTTATTCATTGCAACAGTTGGCAAGTTCAGTTATAAAACCTTGCATGGTGTGATCTCAAGTAGAAATGTGTATCCATGTGTAATGCTTCTAAATTTTGCTCACCCTATTATATTTCACAGATTACTTTTCTGCTACAATTTGTTTCTGATGAAATGTTAGAGATTTGAGATTTATATTATTTTCATTCAGTATGACTCTGTCCTTAAGCATGCTTCTAGGAATTAATGCAATCAGAAAGTACATGACGTTTTAAGAGTTGATGGAATGTGTATCTTTGAAGCTCCCTCTACATCTCTGCACAAATGAGCAGGAGGCCTGTGTACTTACAACCAGAGTGACAATGTTGACAATTTATGGCAGAAAGGGTTGCCATTTTACAGAGATGGCATGTAGCTAGGTCAGTCTAGCCATCCTCAGCCTCTTCAGAGGTCACTCTATCACTTGTTGCCAACAGCAAACCAAGAGCCAGATGTAGCAAAGGTTTTTACCCATTCTGTGTCTATGGGGAAAAAGTGTTTGTACATATGGCCCGAAATGTGGAAGAGCAAAGAAAATTATTTTCTTGTAAAATGGAAGGAAACCAATAGTATGCCACACTGAAGGAGTAGGTGGGCCCGTCAGTATGGGATAAATACATTTCCAACTGTCACACATGAGTGGACCCAGGCTTTTCTTTTTTTTCTCCTCTTCCTCACAAGATAGATCATCACTAGTCTCATTTAATAAATGGAATTTCATCAACCCAACCCCTGGAAGGGATGTCAAAGGATGAGGTCTCTGTAGTACTTAATTTTTATGCATGGCTTTCAAAGAGAGTTGTTGACATTAATAATCAGATTCCAAATCCAGCAATTTACTACTATGACATAGCAGCAGTGGCTGATATGGCCTTGTAGCTTACAAAGGGGGTCAGCCAAGTGACCATTGGAGTCCACTTTTTTGTCCTCAGTACATGAGGGAACAGATCTAGTTGACTTCAGATCTTCCACAGGTCCAGAAAGTGCTCTCCAATGAGTACCTTGAGGAAATACATTTATGCTTGGCACTAGATTGATGGGTGGAAATGACTCCTGGGCACACCATCAACAATGAGGCAAATATTCCTGGGGCCACCTGTACCCATTTTGTTAGATTTGAAAGACGATGAAAGTCTTTGGACAAACTAAGCCTGGGCTCTAAGGGCTAGGTGCGTATGTGGGCAGTGTACTAAATTAATTCTAGTTTCCTCCCACATCTAACACTAAATTCCAGTTTGAGGCAGCCAATATACCTACAACAAGCCCAAATGCAAAAGCAGAGTCCTTCAGCAACAAGACAATGGATCCAGAAGAAATGTCTTGGTATCCTCCCCTTTCCCCTTTCAAGGGTGCCCCAACGGTTATATGTAAATTCTGAGGCAGAAATCTAGTAGGCAAAATGCAGAGCGCTTCAGCAACCAGACACAGGATCCACAAGAAATGTATTGGCATCCTGTTTTCTCTCCTTTAACGTGTGTCCCAAGTGTTATATGGAAACATAGCAGTCTTGTCCAGCAGAATGTGACACTGTTGTGTCAAAAAAGATTTTGAAGGCCCCCATTCAGCATATTTAGAGAGTCATCTCTTTCCATTCCATTCCAATGTTTGCTCCTGGGGCGCATTTCAAACCTATTCACAGCTATTCTAGGCTAATTATTGGCTGGGAGAAGCTACAGAGAAAAAGCTAATTAGCCTCCAAAACTTAAGACAAGCAAAAATTGACTTTCTAAAAGTTACTTTTTCAAAATAGTTAATAAACATTTGATGTCACCATTGAATTGGTTTTAATGAATATTAACAATAGTTGTGTTTAATTGTTTTTCTTGGCAGTCCCATTCCAGAGGTACAGTATTAGGATTTTAATCTGTTCTCAGATTTTCTACATAGGACAGGTAGGCCTGCTAGAGAGAAAAGAGCTTTTGGGGGCTAGTCACTGTAAGGATTTGTCAATATTAATTTTCTGTATGTCCTACTTTTAAATACCATGCATCCTACCTTGTAGGTTATGAGGCCTATAGGGAGGTGGCTTATTAATATTGAAAAAGACCAATTTTATCTTTCCAGAGGATTTATTTTGGCAACTCGAATTGCAGTTTTTACACTGCTACAGTCAGGTTACAATGGTAGATCTGGAAGCATGTTTGGAATGCCACTGAAGTGGATGGCACAATAGGCGATGCAGTCTACTAGTGGCATTTAACTTCCATACCCCCGGTACATTTTCTAATCTATACTAGAACAAGTTAAGTATACCAATTAGGAATGTGCCAATTTGACCATGTTTAAAGGGGAATCACTTTACGACTGGTTAGCAGGGGTAAATGTACAGAGTTTTAAACTAGCAAAAATACAGAGTCCAGCAAAAGGCAAAAGATCTGGGCTAAATACACAGATGAGGCCTATTTCCCACACTGTGGCTAGGTTCTCTGAGAAGTGTTAGAAAGCAGTCTTATAGAAGGACTGGAAGGGAAGACACAGAGGCACAGATTTGCAGGCACAGTTTTGCACCAAAAAATTAGCCCTGCACAATGACATTTCTTGTGCCATGTATGCACCACATTTAAAATATGATGCTATATGGCAGTAAGGAAAGTTTACCACTACAAAAAATGGTGCTAACATAAGTGGCGTGTCGCAAAAGAAAATGCCACTACTGCAGGAAAAGTGGTGCTTACCTGATTGCAGACCTTTATGTGACACTAATCGTAATAGCGTCACTTTTCGGCTAAAAGTGTCCCAAAAAAACCCAGCAAAAACACCAAGCAGAAGCCTGAAACTAGCGAAATGGAGGATTTTGGACAGGAGAGACCACAGAGAGATCCCAGTACCAGGTAGCAGCCAGGATGCCCATACAGATTCACAGGAGAAGTGGAAAAGTGGGAAAGGATGAGGAAGTGCAGGTTCATGCAGGAGGAAAATAAAATACTGATCACAGAGGTGACAGAGCACCAAAACCAACTCTTTGTCACCTCCAGATTGTCAATAGGTAGGAAAGAGGTCTTTTGGCAGACCTTAGTTGATAAAGTCAACAGTGTGGCAGAGGTCAAAAGAGCTGTGTCAGATTGTAAAATGCGCTGGCACAATTGCAAGAGCGGAACTAAAGAGAAACTGGCCAGCAACAGAAAGGCAGCACGCAGACTGGAAGTGGAAGCCCTGTACACCAGGAGCAGCTGGATGAGCTGGAGGAGATGGTGGCAGCGGTCATCCTGGATGAGGCGGTGGAATGAGTCCAGAGGCAGGACACTGAAACAATTCAGAAGCATGGGAAAGGCCTGCCTGTACCACTGGGAAAGGGTACCAATGTAACTTGCACACAACTGATGGGACTCCAATTTCCTTACCACTTGGGCTGCTGCACATTTTACTGCTATGTGCCCATGCAGACACATCAGCAACATACTGCAAGGGGGTCTGTGATGAGAGGATGATACCTTTGGGGCATGAAGGGACACCTCCTTTTATGGATACATGCACACAAGGTGGGTGCATCTTACTATTGATGGTGCAGGATAATGCACACAAAACAAGAGAACACCTGGAGGAAGCGCGTTGACTGCAAGCCCTCTTGCACCACTTCTACAACACAAATAGGTTGGCATAGGGACCAGACACAGTTCCAAAAATGCAGATCTGGCAATGCAACAGGTTCTCCCTGATTCCGTGGGCCTTGCATGGGTACACCACAAACAACGACCATGGCATCCAATGTACGGCAAGGATTGGGTCACATGTAGCTGCAAATGAAAAGCTGAGGAACTGAGTGGTGAGTTGACTTGGACATGTTGACTTGCACAATGTGTCAAGAGAAGGTTATCCAAATGTATGTCATGGTGGCACTGTGTGCAGCCAGGGGCCTGTGAATTGGGGACTATATGTAGGCCTCAGTACCATCAAATTAAGACACATTAAATATTCAATTTAGGACTAAATAGAATATCTAGTACAAGAACACAGTGACTGTTAGACCTGACAGCCTTAGGGTAGTCACCCCTAACTTTTTGCCTACCTCCCTCCACTTTTTGGACACTGTTTTTGCTGGTTTATAGACTCTGTGCACTTTACCCCTGCTAACCAGGGCTAAAGTGCATATGCTCTCTCCCCTAAAACATGGTAACCTGGAATCATACCTGATTGGACTATTAATTTACTTATAAGTCCCTAGTAAGGTGCACTCTATGTGCATAGGGCTGGTAAATTAAATGCTACTAGTGGGCCAGCAGCACTGGTTGTGCCACCCACTTAAGTAGCCCCTTCTCCTTGTCTCAGGCCTGCCATTGCAAGGCCTGTGTGTGCAGTTTCACTGCCACATCGACTTGGCATTTAAAAGTTCTTGCCAAGCCTAGAACTCCCCTTTTTCTACATATAAGTCACCCTTAATGTGTGCCCTAGGTAACCCCTAGGGCAGGGTGCTGTGTAGGTAAAAAGCAGGACATGTACCTATGTAGTTATATGTCCTGGTAGAGTAAAAACTCCTAAATTCGTTTTCACACTACTGTGAGGCCTGCTCCCTTCATAGGCTAACATTGGGGCTGCCCTCATACACTGTTAAAGTGGCAGCTGCTGATCTGAAAGGAGCAGGAAGGTCATATTTAGTATGGCCAGAATGGTAATACAAAGTCCTACTGACTGGTGAAGTCGGATTTAATATTACTATTCTAGAAATGCCACTTTTAGAAAGTGAGCATTTCTTTGCACTTAAATCCTTCTGTGCCTTACAATCCACGTCTGGCTGGGCTTGGTTGACAGCTCCTTGTGCATTCACTCAGACACACCCCAAACACAGGGTACTCAGCATCACTTGCATACATCTGCATTTTGAATGGGTCTTCCTGGGCTGGGAGGGTGGAGGGCCTGCTCTCACACAAAGGACTGCCACACCCCCTACTGGGACCCTGGCAGACAGGATTGAACTGAAAGGGGACCTGGTGCACTTCTTAGCCACTCTGTGAAGTCTCCCCCACTTCAAAGGCACATTTGGGTATAAAACAGGGCCTCTGCCCTACCTCATCAGACACTTGCTGGAGAAGAAACCTGAACCAGAAACTACATCCTGCCAAGAAGAACTGCCTGGCTGCTCAAAGGACTCACCTGTCTGCTTTCTACAAAGGACTGCTGCCTTGCTGTTGCCCTGCTGCCTTGCTGAACTCTTGTCTGGCTGTGAAAGTGCTCTCCAAGGGCTTGGATAGAGCTTGCCTCCTGTTCCTTGAAGTGTCAGGACCAAAAAGACTTCTCTCTTTTACTTGGACACTCCGTGAGCCGAAAATTTTGACGCACAGCTTGTTTCGCGGTGAGAAAAACGCCGCAGTCCGACGCTGATCGACGCAACGCTCTTGGGACGATCGAAGATCCGACGCACGGCCTCGCAAGGACAACGCCGCCCAACCTCTAGAGGAGAAATCTACGCGACGCCTGCCGTGAGATCGTAATTTCAACGCGCAGCCCCGCAGACCGACGCGCAGCCGGAGGACAAGCAGGAAAATCCACGCACAGACCCGGGACATCTGGTAATCCCCGCGATCCACAGAAAGAGACTGTCCACGCGCTGGAAAACGACGCCTACTTCCCCGCGTGGAAAATAACAACGCAAGTCCGTGTGTGCTGGGGAGAAATCGACGCACACACCCATTTTCCACGCACCTCTTCTCTTGTGGCCCTCTGAGGAGATTTTTCCACTCCCAACCAGGTACTTGTGCTTGAAAGAGACTTTGTTTATATTCTAAAGACTTATGACACTTTGTATCACTGTCCTGTGATATTTCTACAATTTTCCATTGCAACTTTATTCTTTTTGACCTACAATTATCCTGATAAATATTATATATTTTTCTAAACACTGTGTGGTGTATTTTTGTGGTGCTATATGGTGGTATTGTATGATTTATTGCACAAATACTTTACACATTGCCTTCTAAGTTAAGCCTGACTGCTCGTGCCAAGCTACCAGAGGGTGGGCACAGGATAATCTTGGATAGTGTGTGACTTACCCTGACTAGAGTGAGGGCTTTTGCTTGGACAGAGGGTAACCTGACTGCCAACCAAAAACCCCATTTCTAACATTGGTGATCAGCGGTGAGGATAGGACTTGTATTTGTGCAGTGACATACAGTAGCTAAGTATTTCACTACCTACCCACAGTTGAAGGTCAACTTGGTTTTTATCTCTTTTTTGAAAATCCGATTCTTTTCCTGACAATTTTCAAAAACTAAATCCTCACTCAACATGTCTCTGACTGGGTCTCAGACAGGGGACTTTGACCTAGTCCAGTTGGATACATATACGGTCAAACAACTAAGAGGATTCTGCAGGGCATTAAGGGTACCACCCAAGGGGCCTCCAGAAAGGAGGACTTTCAAGTGGTGCTGAGGGCCTGGGCAGAAGCCCATTTAGAGGATGATGAGGAAGAGGAGCCAGAACATGGCCCCTCAGAAGAATTTTCACTATCTGTGGATGGTGTTACCACTGCAATTGTGCCCCCTTCCAGACCAGGGAGCAGTGTCTCTATGCAAAGCCTAACCGCAGAGGAAAGGAGAGAGGAAAGGAAGTTCCAATTGCAAATGGCAAAACTGAAAATTGAGGCTCAACAGGAGGAGAGGAGGGCAGAAAGAGAAGCCAAACAAGCTGAGGCTGAAAGAACAGCCAAACAGATTCAAGAGGAAGCTGAAAGAGCAGCCAACAGGTGGAAGCTGAAAGAGCTTTGGCTGAAAAGAAACTATTGTTGGCTCATGAACTGAGTCTCAAAGAACTGGAGATCAAGGCGAGACAGTCTGAATCCAGCAATAATGGTGGCAGCATACAGACAGGACCTGCTGGAGAAAAAAAGGTTTGTATACCCAAAAATGTGGTGCCCAGTTTTGTGGTGGGAGATGACATAGATAAATGGTTAGCTGCTTATGAAGTTGCACTAAGGGCTCATGAGGTTCCTGAAGGGCAATGGGGGGTAGCTATGTGGGGTTATGTGCCGCCATTGGGGAGGGACACACTTCTCACATTGGATCAACCTGATCAAAACACATACCCACTTCAGAAAGCCACTTTACTTGCCAAGTTTGGGCTGACCCCTGAGGGATACCGTCAGAGGTTCAGGGACAGCACCAAACAAACCACACAAACATGGGTAGATTTCTTTGATTTCTCCAGTAAGGCACTGAATGGATGGGTGCGGGGCAACAAAGTAGCAGATTATAAAGGTTTATATAACTTGATTCTGAGAGAGCATATGCTTAATACTACTTATACAGATTTGCGCCAGCACCTTGTGGATAGTAAGCTGACTGATCCCAGGAAGCTTGCTGAGGAGGCGGACCTCTGGGTTAGCACCAGAGTGTCCAAGAAGGTACCTGGGGGGGACTCCCACAAAGGTGGTCAGGGTTCCCAACAGAAGAAAGAGGGGGGAGATAAACTTGCAGATAAGGAACTCTCCAAAGGCCCCCAAAAGAATTCCCAGGGAGGGGGTGTCAACCCTTCCTTTTCCAAATTTGGGAAAAAGCCAGGGACATATGACAAGTCAGGGAAATCGTGCCCCAAATGCATGGAGTGTTACCAGTATGGTCACTACAAAGGCGATCCACAGTGCCCCAAGAGGGCACCGTCCACTACCGGACAGGCACCTGGGTTGACTAGTGTAGCGCTCGGGGGGGAGATGGACCCAAATAGCTTTGGGGAGCAGGTAGAGATTTCCCTAGTGTCCCTGGGAGAAGGAGAAATGGTGCCCAAGGCCCACATGCCCAGAAATACTTCTAAATACCGGCAGAGGGTCACCATTGATCGGCAGAAGGTGGAGGGTCTGCGTGACACAGGAGCCAGTATGACTACTATCAAGAGTCAGCTGGTGTCAACAGAGCAGATAGTACCTAATACATTCCACCAGGTCAGAGTCGCTGACAATCGCGAGAGTCACCTACCGGTGGCTCTGGTTCCCTTTGAGTGGGGGGGGGGTCTCTGGTACTCTGAAAGTAGCTGTGAGTCCTGCCATGCCTGTAGATTGTCTGTTAGGCAATGATCTTGAGCACACTGCTTGGAAAGAAGTGGAGCTCAGGTCTCACCTGGAGATGTTAGGGTTACCTGAGTGGGTCTTCATGACCACACGGTCCATGGCTGACCGAGAGGGAAGTCAAGGGCATCTGGAGCCTGGAACGATGGCCCAGAGAGCTGCCAGGAGGAGGGACCAGGGGTGCGGGAAACCGGCCCCAGAAGTTCCCACAGTGGCTGACGGGGCTCCTGAGGAGGAAGCCCCCGAGCCAACTGGGGAAGACATTGCCGCCCTAGGTGACTTACCTGAGCTTGCTGGCTGGCAAGTTGAGGGTGGACCCACCAGGGAGGAATTCTGCAAGGCGCAGAAGGAATGTCCTACTCTGGAAGGTTTGAGGAAACAAGCCTCAAACCAGGCAGCCGGTGACGCCTCTGGCAATCACCACCTATATTGGGAAATGATCTCCTCTACAGTGAGCCTAAGGTTCCGGCCTTTGGGGCAGCACGTATGCTGGTGGTCCCCCAATGTTACCGAACCTTCCTACTGGGTCTGGCTCATGACATTCCCCTGGCAGGACATTTGGGGCAGGGCAAGACCTTTAACAGGCTTGTCACCCACTTTTATTGGCCCAAAATGAGGACACACTCAGATAAGTTCTGCAGATCTTGTCCTACCTGCCAGGCCAGTGGTAAAGCAGGAAAAAGAGTTAAAACCCCCCTGATTCCACTTCCTGTCGTTGGCACCCCCTTTGAAAGGGTGGGCATCGACATTGTTGGTCCCTTGGACCCCAAAACTGCCTTAGGCAACAGGTTCGTCCTGGTTTTGGTGGACCATGCCACCCGTTACCCAGAGGCAATCCCTCTGAGGACCGTAACTGCACCGGTGGTGGCCAGAACCCTGATGGGGATATTTACCCGTGTGGGATTCCCCAAGGAAATAGTGTCTGACAGAGGCACTAACTTCATGTCTGCATACATGAAGTCTCTGTGGGATGCGTGTGGTGTAACTTACAAGTTCACCACACCCTATCACCCCCAGGCTAATGGTCTTGTGGAGAGATTCAACAAGACCCTGAAAGGCATGATTGGTGGCCTCCCTGAGGCCATGAGGCATAAGTGGGACGTCCTCTTACCATGCCTTCTCTTTGCTTACAGAGAAGTCCCCCAGAGGGGGGTAGGGTTCAGTCCCTTTGAGCTTCTCTACGGGTACCCTGTCAGGGGACCCTTAAGCATTGTCCAGGAGGGATTGGAGAAAGCTCCAAAGACACCCCCTCAGGATGTGGTCAGCTATATGTTGCCCCTCCGCAACCAGATGACCCGCTTCTGGAAAGAGGCCCAAAGTAACCTTGAGGCCAGTCAAGAGGTAATGAAACACTGGTATGACCAGAAGGCCACCCTGGTAGAGTTTCAACCTGGAGACAAAGTGTGGGTAATGGAGCCAGTAGAGCCCAGAGCTCTCCAGGACCGCTGGTCTGGCCCATTTGAAATAAAGTAGCGTAAAGGGGAGGCCACTTACCTAGTGGACCTCCAAACCCCTAGGAATCCCCTAAGGGTGCTCCATGTGAACCGACTAAAAGCTCATTTTGAGAGGTCGGAGATCAACATGCTCCTGGTCACAGATGAGGGAACGGAAGAGGAGAGTGAACCTCTCCCCGACCTCCTCTCTGCCTAAGAAGGTGATGGGTCAGTAAGCGGGGTCATTCTGTCTGACTCCCTGACTCTAAACCAGAAAGGAGACTGCTATGAGCTGTTGGAGCAGTTCTCCCCCCTGTTCTCCCTTACTCCTGGACTGACCCACCTCTGTGTGCATGATATTGACACTGGTGACAGTCTCCCTGTGAAGAACAAAATTTACAGGTTGTCGGATAAGGTGAAGGCCAGCATCAAGGAGGAGGTCCCCAAGATGTTGACTCTAGGGGTTATCGAGAAATCCAGTAGTCCCTGGGCCAGCCCAGTGGTGTTGGTCCCTAAGGCTACTGCCCCAGGTGCAAAGCCAGAACTCCGGTTCTGTGTGGACTACCGGGGTCTCAACTCAGTCACACGGACTGATGCTCACCCCATCCCCCGAGCTGATGAGCTCATGGACAGGCTAGGCGCTGCCAAGTTCCTGAGTACGTTTGATCTTACTTCAGGGTACTGGCAGATCGCCCTGACTGAGGGGGCCAAGGAAAGATCCGCATTCTCAACCCCTGATGGCCATTACCAGTTCCGGGTGATGCCGTTTGGGTTGAAAAATGCCCTCGCTACCTTCCAACGGTTGGTTAACGGGGTCCTAGCTGGCAAGGATGCCTTCTGTGCAGCCTACCTGGATGACATAGCTGTCTACAGTTCCAGCTGGGAGGAACACCTGCTTCACCTCAAGGAGGTGCTTCAGGCCCTGCAACAGGCAGGCCTGACCATCAAGGCCAGTAAGTGCCAGATTGGGCAGGGTTCCGTGGTGTACTTGGGACACCTAGTGGGTGGTGGCAAGGTGCAGCCACTCCAGGCCAAGATTGAAACTATCAAGGCCTGGCAACCACCACGAACGCAGACTGAGGTGAGAGCCTTTCTAGGCCTCACCGGATACTACCGCAGATTTGTCAAGGGCTATGGTACCATTGTAACACCCTTGACAGAACTCACTTCCAAGAAACAACCTAGGTTGGTGAATTGGACAGAGGCTTGTCAGAAAGCCTTTGACGCCCTGAAGGAAGCCATGTGCACAGCCCCCGTACTCATGGCCCCTGACTACTCCCAGGAATTTATCGTGCAGACAGACGCTTCAGAGCATGGCATAGGGGCAGTCCTAGCACAGCTGAATGAGGAGGGCAGAGATCAACCGGTAGTCTTTATTAGCAGAAGGCTATTACCACGGGAACAGAGGTGGAGTGCTATTGAGAGAGAAGCTTTTGCTGTGGTCTGGGCACTAAAGAAGCTAAGACCCTACCTGTTTGGGACTCACTTCCGGGTTCAGACAGACCACAGGCCCCTCAGATGGCTCATGCAGATGAGGGGTGAGAATCCAAAACTCTTGAGGTGGTCCATTTCCCTACAGGGGATGGACTTTACGGTGGAACATCGCCCAGGGGTTGACCACGCCAATGCTGATGGTCTCTCCAGGTACTTCCGCCTTAGCGATGAGAGCTCCCAGGAGGTCGGGTAGCTCTCCCCACTTTCAGCTGGGGGGGACACATGTTAGACCTGACAGCCTTAGGGTAGTCACCCCTAACTTTTTGCCTAGCTCCCTCCACTTTTTGGACACTGTTTTTGCTGGTTTATAGACTCTGCGCACTTTACCCCTGCTAACCAGGGCTAAAGTGCATATGCTCTCTCCCCTAAAACATGGTAACCTGGAATCATACCTGATTGGACTATTAATTTACTTATAAGTCCCTAGTAAGGTGCACTCTATGTGCATAGGGCTGGTAAATTAAATGCTACTAGTGGGCCAGCAGCACTGGTTGTGCCACCCACTTAAGTAGCCCCTTCTCCTTGTCTCAGGCCTGCCATTGCAAGGCCTGTGTGTGCAGTTTCACTGCCACATCGACTTGGCATTT
This sequence comes from Pleurodeles waltl, assembly GCF_031143425.1. Lineage (NCBI taxonomy): Eukaryota > Metazoa > Chordata > Amphibia > Caudata > Salamandridae > Pleurodeles > Pleurodeles waltl. Next base: position 516,372,640 of record NC_090450.1, on the reverse strand, counting down.
AAAAGTTCTTGCCAAGCCTAGAACTCCCCTTTTTCTACATATAAGTCACCCTTAATGTGTGCCCTAGGTAACCCCTAGGGCAGGGTGCTGTGTGGGTAAAAGGCAGGACATGTACCTATGTAGTTATATGTCCTGGTAGTGTAAAAACTCCTACATTCGTTTTCACACTACTGTGAGGCCTGCTCCCTTCATAGGCTAACATTGGGGCTGCCCTCATACACTGTTGAAGTGGCAGCTGCTGATCTGAAAGGAGCAGGAAGGTCATATTTAGTATGGCCAGAATGGTAATACAAAGTCCTACTGACTGGTGAAGTCGGATTTAATATTACTATTCTAGAAATGCCACTTTTAGAAAGTGAGCATTTCTTTGCACTTAAATCCTTCTGTGCCTTACAATCCACGCCTGGCTGGGCTTGGTTGACAGCTCCTTGTGCATTCACTCAGACACACCCCAAACACAGGGTACTCAGCCTCACTTGCATACATCTGCATTTTGAATGGGTCTTCCTGGGCTGGGAGGGTGGAGGGCCTGCTCTCACACAAAGGACTGCCACACCCCCTACTGGGACCCTGGCAGACAGGATTGAACTGAAAGGGGACCTGGTGCACTTCTTAGCCACTCTGTGAAGTCTCCCCCACTTCAAAGGCACCTTTGGGTATAAAACAGGGCCTCTGCCCTACCTCATCAGACACTTGCTGGAGAAGAAACCTGAACCAGAAACTACATCCTGCCAAGAAGAACTGCCTGGCTGCTCAAAGGACTCACCTGTCTGCTTTCTACAAAGGACTGCTGCCTTGCTGTTGCCCTGCTGCCTTGCTGAACTCTTGTCTGGCTGTGAAAGTGCTCTCCAAGGGCTTGGATAGAGCTTGCCTCCTGTTCCTTGAAGTCTCAGGACCAAAAAGACTTCTCTCTTTTACTTGGACGCTCCGTGCGCCGAAAATTTTGACGCACAGCTTGTTTCGCGGCGAGAAAAACGCCGTACTCCGACGCTGATTGACGCGACGCTCTTGGGATGATCGAAGATCCGACGCACGGCCTCGCAAGGGCAACGCCGCCCGACCTCTAGAGGAGAAATCGACGCGATGCCTGCCGTGAGATCGTAATTTCAACGCGCAGCCCCGCCGATCGAAGTCTAGAGGAGAAATCGACGCGATGCCTGCCGTGAGATCGTAATTTCGACGCGCAGCCCCGCAGACCGACGCGCAGCCGGAGAACAAGCAGGAAAATCCACGCACAGACCCGGGACATCTGGTAATCCCCGCGATCCACAGAAAGAGACTGTCCACGCACCGGAAAACGACGCCGACTTCCCCGCATGGAAAATAACGACGCAAGTCCGTGTGTGCTGGCGAGAAATCGACGCACACACCCATTTTCCACGCACCTCTTCTCTTGTGGCCCTCTGAGGAGATTTTTCCACTCCCAAACAGGTACTTGTGCTTGAAAGAGACTTTGTTTATATTCTAAAGACTTAAGACACTTTATATCACTGTCCTGTGATATTTCTACAATTTTCCATTGCAACTTTATTCTTTTTGACCTACAATTATCCTGATAAATATTATATATTTTTCTAAACACTGTGTGGTGTATTTTTGTGGTGCTATATGGTGGTATTGTATGATTTATTGCACAAATACTTTACACATTGCCTTCTAAGTTAAGCCTGACTGCTCGTGCCAAGCTACCAGAGGGTGGGCACAGGATAATCTTGGATAGTGTGTGACTTACCCTGACTAGAGTGAGGGCTTTTGCTTGGACAGAGGGTAACCTGACTGTCAACCAAAAACCCCATTTCTAACAGTGACATATCTCCATCTCATTGCAGAGACTGAAGAAATCCCTCCTGGCCAGCTGTCTGTCCTGGACATCTCAGACAATCTTAATGACCAGCTAGCAACCATCAATCCAGACACCATCCAGCAGATTCTGGGTTCCATCTGGTCTCCATCTCCAGTTGCAAGGAGGACACACAGCGTTGCAGGGTCTCTATGTGGCTCACCCAACAGAGCACACACACCACCTGCCAGCTCACACACAGCCCTAGACTCCTAGGACCCTGACATAGTTTTCCAAAATCAAGTGGTAGGAGTCCAGTGGGACCTGCCTCAAGATTTGCAGGTGTGGATGGAGTACATGGCGCAAATCTTAGCTGATGTACAGATATGTCTCAGTCCCAACAGGGACAACTCAGCTGCCATCAGAGACGCCCATTCCCCGCTGCGTGGACTGAAGCAGTCCCTGACCAAAATCGCTTTCATCCTTAGGCAGAGGCATAAGCAAATGCCCTACCAAAGTGGCATGAGTGAGGTTGCCAACAGTCCTGGGGTAAATGCTCACTGTCATGCAACCCATGCAGTAGGAGCTGGTTTCCATCAATGAGTACTTAGCTCCATAATTCCGTGATGTTGCTGCTGTGTAGAGAAACCAGCAGTTCCTCCTTGCTGCACTGGTGTCTCTCATCTTCCCACAGATGACAGCTACTGGGACCGATAATTCTACTTCTTCTGCCCCTGATGTGTGTGTCCCTCCCTCAACACCCACTCCACCACAATCCCTGCACAGGGGACATCCGACAATCAGAGGATGAAGGTGTGTAAGGAACAATTATCACTAGTCAGACATCCTGGTAGCAACAGTCTGTGGCTCATGTACAGTTTAACTTTAGGTCTGTGTTCAAGATTGTACAGTGTCGTTAAAACAAGCTATGTCCCCACTTCTCTTATTGAATGTTGATGAAAACAGACCTATGGACTGTCAATACGCTTCAACCTGCTTAATGACAATGTGACCTTCTCCTGACTTAACCACTCCTCTTACACATATGTCGGGTTAAATGTTCCCCTACCTCTTGTATTTCATTGGGCATCCAATGAATTGGGATCTTTCATGGGGTCTATCTCCTGTTCATTTAACTGAATGAATACCTCACAATAGCAATATATAAATAAATGCATGTTACATATGATCTTTGTCAATCTGTGTCTGAGGTCGAAAGTATTTGAACAGAATGCATCAGGTAATGTTTAAACAATGTGGGGTCTATGTACATAGAAATGGATTTGTGCATTCTTACAAGTGAAGTAAATCTACCAAGGTGTGTCTTACACAAAGTGCAGGGTAGGGTCATATGAAATAAGACAAAGACAAAGGTGGTCATTATGACATTGGCGGTGACTGCCAAATCATGACCATGGTGGCACACCAACCACCAGCTCCTTAACACCACTGACCACAGTGGTAGCCATCAACAGCCAGGCGGAAGCCAAGGTACTGCCTGACACATGACACATCAAATCACCAGGATTTCCGGGGCGGTACCACCACCATCAAAAGCCTGGCAGAAACACTGCACAGACACAGAAGACTCACCCAGAGGGACACAGAAGATTCTGCTGCCACCATGGAACTGGAAATTCAAGTCTTCCCGATGCTCTACTACGCCATGGCCATCCTGGAACACCAATGCCTACAAAGACGATGACACTGAGTACAGCTGCCTAGCACACAAGGAAAGGAGGGAGGAAAGGAGAGTGTCTCACACACACGCACAACACACACCATTCACACACACACTGTACACAGAACCAGCTGCAGAGTAAAACAAATGTCACATGACCCATGTTAAATTAAAACAAGGACAACAATTAGAGTCAACGAGCACGGTAATTTGCTGCCAAAAGCCACCATATTGTTAAATCAAATGCAGGCATTAATGTCCAGATTGGGCCAATAGCCAGTCCAAAGTACAAAAGGGCCACATGGCCACAGGGCACAGTCCAAGGCCCTACTTGACTCCTGACACAATCCGGACTCCACTGTTCAGGGGCAACATGTTGGAAATGGGCAGGCACCTTAGGGGGAAGAGGTGGTGGGGAGGCACCTCAGCCGAAGTGGGTAACATGCTCACTGGTTCTGGAGGGGCTCCTTGCCCAGTTGTCTCTCTTGGGGAGTGCAAGGCCACAGTCTCTGAAGTGGGTAACATGCCCACTGGTTCTGGAGGGGGACCCTAACCCAAATGTCTTTGATGGGGAGGGCAAGGCCACAGACTCTGAAGTGAGTAACATGCCCACTGGTTCTGGAGTGGGCTCCTTGCCCAACAGTCCCTGGAGGGTGGCCTACATGCCCTCTGCTGGAGGAGAGGGATTCCTGCCATCTGCTGGTGGAGGTGTCTCCTTGGCTGCCTCTGCTGGAGGTGAGGGCTCCCTGCCCTCTGCTGGTGGAGGGTGTCCATTGCCTTTCTTTGGTGATGGAGTGTGAACCTTGCCTTTCTTTTGTGGTGGAGTGGGAACCTTAGCTTTCTTTGGTGGTGTCGGGGATCCATATGTCCCCTCTTGTGACGGGCCCCCTTGGCCTTTGACATGTTACTTGTGTCCTTGCCTCCACGACTAGGAGGTGCCTCCACTGTCCCCGTACTCTGTCCCTTGGTTTTCACCACCCTAGTCCTACCTTTCTGAGGCAGAGGTGTGCTCTTACTAGGAGTGGCTGCCGTTACATCTAGGGACCCCTTTGTGCCAAAAGCTGATTTTATTGGTGGGAGCGGTGGCAGACTGTTTGGCTGAGGTGCTGGGCTGGGTCGTTGGGACCCTGCTTTTACGGGCAGGATGGGGGTGGAGGGGGAGGTAAGAGGTCAAGTTGGGCAAGGAAAAGCTTCTTAGGGACATTGGGGATGGGATGAGGGAGGAGGGAAGGGAGTGGAGGTATAGGGAGTTGTTGTCGGAGGTGCATGTCTGCTGGACTTTGGTGTAGGTGCATGGACAGTGTGCATGTGTGAGTTGGATGGCTGTTCGGTGTCTGAGTGTGAAAGTTTGTGGCTCTTAGGAGGGGGACAAACAGGGTGGGAGAGGACAAACATGACGCTTTGATGGATGTTGTGAAGGTGTCTGCAAGTGAGGTATGTGTGCTGCATGATGTGGTGATGTGATGGCGGTGGTGGCTGTTGATGCAGTGTATGCAGGTGTGAGTGCAGGTGTGACTGTGAGAGAGGAGGAGAAGGATGAGGGAGAGACAGTGGAGGCAGTGGATGTTGTTGTTTATGCAACTGTCTGTTGTGTGTGAGAGTGCTTGCTGCCTGAAGCGTGCTGCCTGTGTTTGTGTGTGCCACTCTTTTGGGATGGTTTGTGTGCATGCTTGTCTGTATGTGTGCATAGGGTGGGTTGGGGTTGAGGGGACTGGGACTTGGAAGTGGTAGTTGGAGGGGGGACGGTAGGGACAGGGACACTGGTTGCCATCAAAGAGGAGGCCAGAGCCTGAAACGATCTCTTTAGGGCCGCCAACCCACCGTTGATGCCCTCCAGGAATGTATTGCATTGCTGCGTCTGGGATGCCAGCCTCTGGATGGCATTCACAATGGTTGACTGCCTTACAGAGATGGATCTCAGGAGGTCAATAGCCTCCTCACTGAGGGCCGCACGGCTCACTAAGGGCAGGGCCTCAGGTGCCTGGGTTGAAGGTGATGCCCAGCCTTATGGGTGAGAGGGCACAGGCAATTTGGTGGGGGCTACTGGGAGGGTGGTGCAGGTACGTGGGGGGAGCTGTACCCGTAGCTGGGGTAGTTTCAGAGGTCTCCGCCACCACCATGGAGCTTCAATCGGAGGAGGAATCAGAGTCAGTGTTGTCACCTCCTGTCTCTGCTGTGGTGCTCTCCTCGCCCTCCGCCCCACTGGTCTCCTTGGCATTGGTGGACTCTGCCTCCTGGGCCCTGTGGGATGCAGCTCCCTCAGTCACCAGTGCACATGCTCCTTGGCCAGATGATGCTAATGCACACATGGACAGGATGACAGAAGAAAATGGGGGTGGAGAAAAAGGGAGAACTGGGTCAATTACAGCACTAACACCACAGATGACATACACATTACGATCACACACAGAGATCAAGATGGAGCACTATACACTGCACTGGCATTGCATTGGCTAGGTACCACAGCAGGATGAGAGCCAACCACCTCCATCTGCACCCCTCCTGGGACCCACTAAACCCTATCTGACATAGAATGCCACCTAGCTACTTAACAAGATTTTGCCATACACCCATTTACCTTGAGCTGGAACACGCACCAATGTCTGAGCTGGAATTATAGGGCACCCACTAACTGAAACCCACCACTAGGATCCCATGCCTGGCAAAAAATATGGTTGTTACACACACTGTACTCACCCCTTTTTGGATGCTGTGCTGCCCTCAAGCACCCATCCAGCTCTGGGTAGGCCACAGCCAGTATGTGGGCCATCAGAGGGGTCAGGTTCTGACGGGCACCCCTCCCTCATTGTGAGGCAATTGCCAGCTAGACCTCTGCGGTCTTCTGAGCCCAGCGTCCCAGGTTCTCCCACCTTTTCCTGCAGTGGGTGCTCCGCCTGCTATATACCCTCAGGGTCCACAAGTCCTTGGTGATGGCACACCACAATCCCTTTTTCTGATGTGTGCTGACTTGCAGAGGTAATACAGACAGGAGCACACCATTAACATACAATCCAGCCAGTCACACATATGGCCCACAAATACCATTTCCCCTCAATGGGCACACACATCATATGGAGCCCTGCGTGTACACTACCACAAGACATACCCCCCACCCAAATGACACAATGCCAGCACACACATCTCCATGCAAGCTTGTTGCATGCATCGTTACCATGGTGTACTCACCTGTTGGTCTGTAGGCCCATACAGCTGTCCATACAAGTGTAGTACCCCATCCACCAGGTGCTCCAACTCCTCTGAAGTGAAGGCAGGGCCCTCTTCCCTCTAACAAGGGCCATGGTAGGCTCCAGACACAGGTCACAGCAGCACAGGCAGTGGAGGTGTTGTCCTGTGAAAAGTCAGGAATCAAGTGAGGTTATAGACAGAAAATGGTGGTCATGTCCACAGCGGTGTACACTGTCACCGCCACCGGTAATCCCCATTGGACACTGTACTCCATGGAGTCCCATGTAGGCCAATGAAGAATAGCACAGTGGTGCAAGACCGCCTTCCGCCATGACACCCAACGTGGCAGAGTTACATCACTTCCACCTGTCCCTACATACAGGACAGGCGGTTGCCATTTTATGGTGGTGGTCAACAATCTGAAATTGGAAACAGAGTCATTGCTGTCAATTGTATGCACATTGCCATTTACATAGTCCAATTGCAAACATGCACAGTTACACTGAGATGGTGGATCGATTATTCTGTTTGTGACACCCTTCTCACTTGTGTGTCCCTTAGATACCTACCACCAATGAGCAATAGGAGGAGGAGGCAAGACCACTTGTGGACTTGGCTACACTGGAGGACAGGCACATAATACTCACCTATAGACTGGACAGGGCAACAATCACAGAGCTGTGTAGTCAATTGGATCCTGATCTCATATCAGCTATCCCTGATCCCACTCCATTTCCTGGCAACTGGTTTCTTTCTAAGTAACAGTGGGCTTGGCAGCAGGAATGTCACACCCAATGTTCTGAATAGTGCTGGCAAGTGTTTTGTCTGCCTTGCTCAAACTCATGTGCAGTTACATCGCTTTCTACCAAGTGGAAGATTTGGCCACTGTGAAGGCTGATTTCGATTCAATGGGACATATTCCAAATATTATTGGGGCAATATATTGCATTTGTACCCCCCCCCCAGCACAATGAACTCACTAAATGTGCAAATGGTGTGCCTGGCTGACCAGTACATCTCCCATGTCACTGCCAAATTTCCTGGGTCGTGCATGACACCTTTGTTTTGAGGAATAGCAGCATCCCAAATGTGATGGCAAAACTTCAGAGGCACAGGGTGTGGCTAATAGGTGAGCCTGAGTCCCCACACAATGCAAGTCATCCCCCATACCATTGTGCAAGGCTAATGTTTGTACCTCACTTCTTGCAGCTGACTTTAGCTACCCAAACCTGTCCTGGCTCTTGACCCCTGTGAGGAATGCCAGGACAGGGGCTGATAATCGGTATAATGATGCTCATGGGTGAACCAGGTGGATAATTGAGCGAACCTTCAGCCTCCCGAAGGCCAAGTTTAGATGCCTTCATCTGACTGGTGGCTCTCTGTGCTACTTCCCTGACAAGGTCTGCCAGATAGTTGTTGTATGCTGTATGTTGCACAACCTGGCCATCAGAACACATTTGCCTTATCTGAAGGAGGAGGAGGGTAAAAATGCTCCTGTGGCACCAGTGGATCCTGGGGACAGTGAGGATGAGGAGGCAGAGGATGAGGATGTGGGCAACAGGACATCAGTAATACGACAGTACTTGCAATGACACACTGGTAAGACAGTGAAACTGACCATTCCTCTGATTATTTATCTTTTCAGTGTGGCTGTAGCATGATGGCAGTCACTTCTGTTGCATCTCAACTGACTGTCACCTATGCCTTCTCATTTTGCAGATGTTGGTGTCATTACAACTGATGTGATGACTTCAGACAGCTAATGGCCATTATTTGCATGCAATCACAAAGTTCAGGACAATTGCACAAGATGAAACTGTTGATATAATTGCACATTTTCGTCACATAAAGCACTGTCACTCAAGTTGTGTTCAAGGGTGTTTATTAAATTGAAACATTTAGGAGGAATAGTGCAATGGAAAGGGATGATGATAGAGGAAAGTCCAGGGTAATGGCCCAGTCTCTTTGTACCACAGGTCCAGTGTCCAAGGGGCCATAGGAAGGGGACCAATGGCAGTTCAAAGTGGACAAGGTGACAGAGTGGATCACAAGGTGGACATTCAGGAGGGTCTCATTTTCTGGCAGTGGTCTTGGTCTTGGCAAGTGTCTCTGGCATCTGTCATGGTCGAAGGGAGTGTTTGCGGGGTGGTTCACCTTCTCCAGGGGGAGGGGTGCTGGTGGCCTGTGGCAGGGGTTCCTGTCCACTAGCTGCAGCAGATGTGGAGGGCTGTTCAGTTGAATGGCTATTGGAAGGGGCCCGCTGATGTGTTGTGTAGTCCCACATGATGCTGGTCATATCAGCCAGCACCCCTGCTATGGAGAGCATGTCGTCGTTGAGGGCCTGCAAATCTTTCCTGATCTCCTGATGGTGTTTCCACTGCAACCTCTGGTTCTCCTGCATGATGTTTAGAATCTGACCTATCTTGTCCTGGGATTGTTGGTAAGCCCCCATGACCTTTGTGAGTGCCTCCTGGCCAGCTGGTTCTCTGGACCTATTCTTCCCTGGCACACTGCGGTCCTCTGACCATCCCTGGCCCCCTGTGCCTGTGTCCCCGGAACGGTGTGCCCACTGCCACTGACCCCAGGACCCTGATTGTCTTGGCTGTGAGGTGTTGACTTGGGTCCCTGTACAGGTGGGCACTCTGCTGATTGAGGTGTCATGGGGACAGATGTCTGGGGACGTTGGGTGGCTGCTGTCGTGTTGGATACTGAGGAGGGAGGCTCTGTGGTGGAGTGGGTGTGGGCTGGGGTTGCCGACTGACCAGTGGTCCCTGATGAGCCAGGTAGTTCATCCAGATCCAGAAGTCCAGAGTTACTGTAATCTCTGGGAGCATCATCTGTTGGGGGATTGGGTAGCTGTGGCAACTCCTCACCACTGAGATTGTTTAGGGCACATGTGGGGATGTAAGTGGTGTATTATGCTATATGTCTGTGACATTTTCTACATCCCTGGCTTCCCCTATATCGTTGCTGTTGCCCTGCCACCTTTGTTTGTGTATGGTGATGTATAGGGGGACTGTTAGTTCTCCATGCTGTGCATGCATTGGTGGTGGGTGTCCATGCAGGGCTAGGAGGGATGTTCATGCAGTGGGTATGGCATGCAGGGTTGTGCATTGAGGTTAGTCAATTGTGGTGGTGGACTGTGTGGGATGGAGTGGGTTGATGGGTGTCAGGGTGAGGGGTGGTATTGGCATGCAGGTATGTGGGGGGATAGGTAGTAAATTTTGACGCACCAGTGTCTAGTTCTCCGGCTACTACAGTGAGTCCCTCAGGATGCAGTATTGCCAAGACTTGCTCTGCCCATGCTGTCAGCTGCGGGAGAGAAGGTGGGGGTCCACCACCAGTTCTCTGTAGGGCGAGCTGGTAACATGCTGCCATGGAACATACCTTCCCCCGTAGGTCATTCCACCTCTTCCTGATGTCACCCCTTGTTCCTGGATGCTGTCCCACAACGTTCACCATGTCCATGATTCTCCACCACAGCTCCATCTTCCTTGCAATGGAGATTTGCTGTAGCTGTGCTCCAAACAGCTGTGGCTGTACCCTGGCTATTTCCTCCACCATGACCCACAACTCCTCATCACTGAAACGGAGGTGCCTTTGTAGGGACATGGGCGTTGTATGGTGTGTGTTGTGCAGTGGGTGTTGAGTAATGTGGTAGGGTGTGGAGTGCGTGGCGGATGGATGGGTGTTTGTGGTGTGTTTAGTTGTTGCTGTGATTTGCGTGGGTATCTCTTGGCTATTTTTCATGTTCGTAAAGGGTTGTGTGTGATGTGGGTATGTGTATTATAGTGCTGTGGGTGGCTGGGTGGCTGGGTGCGTTTTGTGTATCAGTGTCAGGTGTGTGGTTTTAGTTTTGGCCAAAGGTTTGTGTTGTTTTGTATTTGGGTGGCCATTATGACCGCATCGGTGTGTACCGCAAATGGTTTACCGCCGTTGAATGTCTGCCATGGTGATTCATGGGTCATAATGTGGAGGGCGTTGTTGTGTTGGCGTGACGGTATGGGTGTTCGTACTGACTCTTTCACACTTACCTTTGGTCTAGCAGATATGTGTTTGTGGCAGTATTCTATCAGTTTAGTGTGTGTGTCATAATACTGTGAACGGATGTTAGCCTCCGCAACGGTATGTTGGTGGTTGTCACCGCGCGGTAAGCGGGATTTACCGCAATGTCGTAATGAGGACCAAAGTGTGTGCCTACAGTAGGTAATGTGTATGATCTACATCCAGGCACCAATGCTGGCATACTAGCACCATGCTGCAATGTGTGGTAGGCCCGCAGCTGATTGTTGCAGTATGTGCAGGAAGGTGTCCCTTTCAGAATGACAAAAGTCCCTATTGTATCTTTGCACTCCTCATGTATGTAGTAAAATTGGGCACACATTATGGACCAAATCTGTCATGCAAACCACACCCCTAGGCTGATGTCAGTAAATTATCTCTTGCCTTAGGTAGATGTATTGTGTTATGGCTGATGCTATGTTAAATGTCATGAATTTTGCTTGGCTTTATCCAAATCACTGCCCATTTAATGCCCCTCGACCACATCACCCTGCAGTAGGAGACCTACTCATGTAAATTTGCGTTGTGGCAGCCACAGTGTCTCATTTGCCATTATCACGTATGTGAAAGAAATAATCACTACAGCATTGTCGCAATAAGTGATGGCATGGTGGTGTCATTGCCTTGCACGTATGCCACAGAGTACCTACCAAAGGGATGTGTGTGTCAATGTGTCTGGACCAATTCCCCATATATTGACTGCAACATGCTAATGGTCACTGAGAGAATGGCATGTGTCTTCTAGCATGTATGTATTGTCACACCTGACTGAAAAAACACACATGTGCATGGTTACATCACACCAGCCATATGACAGTGACATGAAGCATGAGTAAGATTGTGAGGGCCAGGCATGAGTGACCCTATCCCAAAAACTTGATGTAGGGGGAATCTATTGACAAATAATCAATTGGCAGTGCCAATCACATAACTTCAAACCACATTGTAAATTTACATTAGAATATTTGTGCCAAGATGTTCATCCATCCACAACCAGAGTGCCACGTACCTTGCAGAAATTTGTTTTCACAAGCTGACATCACACTATTAGCAACCTGACAGGAAGCTCAGCGCAGATGATACACAATGTCAAATATGTCACAAAGTCATGGCCAACGGATTGTACCAAATTTGGTACCAAACTTTAACTGAATAGACATGCTATCACCAACACAATATACATGATAGATAGGAAGCTGTATGGTACAACAATATTTGTTTAACAATATTTTTAATTCAAGTAACACACTCAGGGCCAGATGTAGCAAAGGTTTTTACCCATTCTGTGTCTATGGGAAAAAGTGTTCGTAGATATGGCCCTCGTTATCATACCTAACTAAACTATGCTAACCTACCCTAACTTATTCTATCTTATAACTACAACTATTTTAGCTTAGCCTAACCTATTCTAAACACAAGATGCCACAACTGAACGTCAACCCACTGCCCTCCTTAATCACACCCATTAACAAAGACAATAGTGACTAAAGCTAAACATTGACTAACTATACATATATGCTAAAGAAATATATATTCTTTTATATTTTGTTAAAAATAAATTAAAAAAAAAATATTATATTATATAAAAACAATTTTAACATGGAACATTGACCTAAATCATCAGCCCCCCACCTATCACCCTGATGCCCACCAAGCCCCGCCACCCTAATAATGAACAACTATGGCCTAAAAATACCTACACTAAACTAACTTAGGTATACTAACTAACTAAGAAACTCCCAAACAATACTAATTAACATTTTGAACAGGGGGAAGGGAAAACTGTCAAAATAAAAAATTCACAAGATCATTTCCTCCGCTGGTTGGCCTGTATTTCTTTAATAATACTTAATATCTGTTCCACCTTATGGTCAAACCTCTCAGATCTGTATTTTTGAACTGCCAGTTTTCTGTGCAGGTCCTGTATGTAGGGTGGCTCAACATGGAGTTGCCCTGGCTGAGATCCTGCAGGTGGTGGTTGGACATTAGGTGACATAGGTGCCAAGGGTGATCCTGCTCCAGATGGTCCTCTAACATCTCCAGTTGCTGACTTGCCTGCTGGTTGGGTGGCAGAACTCAAAATGTTGCCTCCTTTTCCCTCTACAGCAAAAGCACTCCACCTCCCTGAGCCCTTTCCCTTGTCATACAGGGACTCCATCTTCCTTACCCCCTGTGGACCTGCTTGATGTGGTAATAATGCTCAGCCCTTTGTGGAAAATTCAGCTTTTCTTCTGAGGTCATGTTGGCAAATGCATGAAAAAGAGGACATGTTAGGCTACAGTCTGTCAGACAAATGACAGATGAGAAAACACTGCAAAGCTGTGACATTGATGTACACATTTCAATAATGGGGTGTTATGTACAAAGTATGACTAATTTGGCCCATATTAAACCTTCCTAGAAATGAAACTTGTTCAGGGTGTCTCAACTATCAACTGTAGACCAATACAAAAATGCAGTTCTCTTTCATCTCCTAAGGACCATGACACCATTGACAACTATTATCACATGCAGCATCCATGTTTCCATGGTATGTAATACTCATCATGTGGGATACCTCTTCTTTAACCCTTATTTATGCAACATAGACACTTGCACTTTTTGCATGTACAATTCCATATGAGCAGAGCGCTTCTGACAGGAAGGCTCACAACAGTTTGTGCTTACTCTGGCAGGGATATTGTCTGATCACTTGCTACATGGAAAAGATCAGTCAAATATATGTCATGGGAGATTGATGCGAACACCAGTCACACATGTCATACAGAGGAGGGTGACACATTGCAAATATAAACACATTTCTGTACCAGGTTCAAAGAGTACCTTCATGCCTAGCACTATGTTTATCATACCTTATGTAGTGGTCCTAATCATATTCATTGCATGTTGCTCTACAGCACTCAGCACCACCATCTCAAATGTGATGGTACAGATGTCAAAGACCTTTTCTGCACAGGGAGTTTGGGTCAACACTGACTAATGCTGTACATGTTGTCAGAGAATGTTTAACAAAATGGAATGTCGTCTGACAACATTGCATGGACAAGCCAACAAACAAGTCAAGGTATCTGAGGATCACATGTGTTGCCAATGTAGTGACTAACAACAATGAGCATGGGATATGCTACCATCATACGGGTTGAGATATGTGTAGTAATGATTTGTTGTACCTTGCCCACTATACAGCATCATTGGGGTAGTAATTAAAGCATTAGAAACCTCACTATGTAGGTAGTCGACGTGTGCAATCACATATTTAGCAAATAACACATGAACATTGTCAAAATGTATGTCTGATTGAAAAAACATGGACATTTACCAACAGTCAACACTGTTCTTGGTACTCTAATAGCATGACTCTACTGATGCATGTAGACAGCAGGATATTTAGTACTTGTGATTCTCATCTCAAACACATGTGCAATGAATCAACCCACATCCATGTTTTGCATATTAGGACTGCAATGGCATACATGCAAATGTTCAAGACCATCACAGCTGGCCATGCCACATCTTACAACATGCTATCAACACAGAAGATGTGAGGTATTGTGACACTTACTGACATGTTCGTGGTTAGCAAAAGTGGAGACTTCTCCAGTGGTATAGGGACGTGGACCATGTACAAGAATAAGCATGAGACATTGCTTTGTGGATGTTGAACAATAAACAGTAAGGTTAAATATTGCACATCACTTATATTCACGTGAAGTACATAGGGAACTTTGGATGAACATAACCCAAAAAATAGGCTAATTGAGATATACATGTTACAAAACATGTTATGGGTCAGCTAGGCATGGTAACGTGTGCAGGGGCAATACATACGTGTTTCAGCCACATTGTACACAGTTTTGAATAGGTCTCATCAGTGCTTCATTTAGCAAACATGGGCCAATCTCATGTCACCCACTACATATACGTGACTCAAGAGACACACTGAGGCATGTTTATTTCACTCCTTCATCACTTCCATCATCACATGTACAAGTCTATGCAACATATGTATATTCCTTACTTGTCCTGGACATATTTTCAAGACTTGTACTATACGTCCATGACACAGTAGTGCCAACAGTTCTACACAAAATCTCAGTGTCAAAGAGATCTAAAATACCATAATGGGGAAAAGATGAGTTATTAGCTATATTCCTACAGCATGTTGCTTCACTGCCCTTTTCATGCTTGCATAGGTACAGAATTGACTTCACTCCCTAGGGTGCCCAGATGCTTTACTTAGAAAAAAACTGGGAATATGTCAAACAGACATGCAGTAGCCTTAACCTACAAAATCCTCATACTCACCCACTGTTCTGCAGGCCCCAGATCTGAGGAAGTCCAGCAGGTCAGCCACATGCGCAATCAGGTCTGCCCATCAGTGCTTCAGCTGGCATACTGTATTCTTTACCTTAAATATCCTATTCATATAGGGCAGAACATTGTCCAAATGCAGCTTCCTGGTGGCGGTATGGTAGCCCCGGATTACCCTTCCACCCTGGGCCATCATATGGGGGAGGTACTGCAGGACCAACCAAAGAAATCCCCCACCTCATCTGCTCCTAAATGACAGGACGTACCCTTCCCCAACATTATATCCCAACTACTAAACTGCCCCTAATACAAACACTCCACAATACAATGACACACAGAAGACAAAACAATTACTACACACCAAAGGGACACAAGGAACAATACAGGACACAACACAGCACAACGCACCACCCCAAAAGCACCATACATCTCTCCACAAACTTCTCACAACCTCCCTCCAAGACAGACAAGAAGCCTGTGATTAGAAAATGAAAGAAAAAGTAAGTCAGCAGGTCCTGTTTTGCATCATGCCAGATGTGTTACAAAACCTTCTGTGCACATGCTGCATGTTTTTGGAAATGTGTCATTTTCCCATGAAGTCACAATGACAAAACATGAGGTAGCAAACATGCGTTGCATGGTATGCATCATATATTTCATGTGCAACATGTGTAAAAAGCATGCATATGACCAATGCATTGTTTTTTTAGTTGAAATGTGTGTAATATGTGTTTGCAGATGTATGGTGTCATGTAGTACACAGGTTCACTATTTACATGCCTTGTTGATGTAGGTCCTGAGTATGTAAGCTTGTCTGGCACATACTCCTAAATACACGTGTACAATGTCTGTGACAACTATTTACAGGGGTTATGATACATGCCTTACAAGAATGTGTATATGTTAAGGCTACACTGTGTGATAGTGTTGTACATGTAAACTACAGATATTTGTTTCATGTACTGACATTGTGTTGGATGCGATGTACGTGACATGAAATGTGATTGTTACATCAACATATAGGCCCTCATTATGACCCTGGCGGTCGGTGATAAAGTGGCGGAAATACCGCCAACAGGCCGGTAGTAACTACTGCCAAATTATGACCATGGCTAAAACATCTCCGATAGACATCCAATGTACCACGCCGACCGCTAGGGCGGAAACAACAACCACCACCGCGGTAGCCGCTTACAGCTAGACGGAAGTCAATGTTCCGCCCACCATATTCAGTCACTGCAAACCGCCACCTTTTCCAGGGTGGTACCAACAACATCAAAAGCCTGGTGGAAACTGAGCTCAGAAGTGAAAGGACTCACCATTGGAGACACAGGAAACAACCATGCTGCAAAGGAACCTGAATACCAAATGATATTCTATGTTCTGCTCCTCCACGAACACCAATGCCGGTGAAGACGACGACGTGACTACGGATGCCTAGCACACAAGGGAGTGGGGGAGGAAAATGAGAGTGACACACACACCATCACAGATCCTGGTCCAAGCCCCTTGGTCTTCCTGCCTGCTGGGGCAGGCCCATTGGTCTTCCTGCCTGCTTGGTAAGGCTCTTTGGTCTTCCTGCCTGCTGGGGCAGGTTCCTTGGTCTTCCTGCCTGATGGTGCAGCCTCCTTGGCCTTTAGGGTGGCAGGTGCAGGCTCCTTTCCCTTCTTGCCTGCTGGGCCAGTCTCCTTCCCCTTTAGGCTGGCTGGTGCAGGCTCCTTCCCCATCAGGACATGTGGCCTGAATCCCTTTCCACCACAAGTGGGTGCGGTGAAGACTGGGCCCGTGGACTGTGTGGCTGAGGTGCTTGGCTGGGATCTTCCTACCCTGGCCATATGTGCAGGACGGGGGGAGGAGTAGGGAATAGGTCAATGGTGGATAGGAACAGTTTTTTAAGGAGATTAGAGTGAGGGGGAGGGAGAAGGAATGGGAGTGGAGGATGAGGGAGTGGTTGTTGGAGATGTCTGTCTGCTGCTTTTGGGTGCAGGTGCATCGGCTGTATGCTGTTGTGAGTTGGATGGCTGTTGGATGTCTGAGTGCTTGCGTTTGTGTATTCTCGGAAGGGGGACAGACACAGTGGGACAGGACACAGGGGACGTGTGCATGGGTGTTGTGGAAGTGTTTGCCAGTGAGGTGTGTGTTCTGCTTGGTGTGGTGATGCTGGTAGTGGATGATGATGTAGTGCATGCAGGTGTGAGTGTGGATGTAACTGGGTGGGAGGTGGAGGAGGAGGAGGAGGGGGAGACAGTGGAAATAGTGGATGTTGGTGTGTCTGCAAATGGATTGTGTTTGTGTGAGGGCCTGTGAAATGAAGTGTGGTGCTTGTGTTTGCCTGTGACACTCTTGGGTGTTGTCTTGTTTGCATGCTCATCTGTATGTGTGCTTGGGATAGGTTGGGGTTGAGGGGAATGGGACTGGGCAGTAGAAGTTGGAGGGGGGCGGTAGAAACAGCTACAATGGCTGCCATCAGAGAGGAGGACAGAGCCTGAATCGATCTCTGTTTGGCCGGCAATCCAGTGTGAATGCCCGCCAGGAATGCATTAGATTGTTGCATCTGGGCTGCCAGCCCCTGGATGGTATTCACAATGGTTGACTTCCCTACAGAGATGGATCTCAGGAGGTCAATCGCTTCCTCACTCAGGGCAGCAGGGCTCACTGGGGCAGGGCCTGAGGTGCCTGGGCGAAGGAGATGCCCACCCTCCTGGGTGAGCGGGCACTGGCAACTCGCTGAGGGGCTACTGGGAGGGCGGTGCTGGTACGGGGGGTGGCTGTACCTCTAGATGGGGTAGTCAGAGATGTGCCCGCCACCTCCAGGGAGTTTCCATTGGAGGAGGTATATGTGTCAGAACTGTCCCCTCCAGTCTCCACCGTGGTGCTCCCCTTGCCCTCTGTCCCACTGGTAACTGCCTCCTGGGTCCTGTGGGATGCAGCTCCCTCTGTTGCTGGTGCCTCTGCTCCACCGACAGATGATGCTAATGCACATAAGGACAGGATGACAAAACAAGAAACGGGGAAGAGACAAAGGATACACTTGGTCAATGGCTACACCAGCACCACCGTTGGTGTACACAGCACCCTTACACACATGCATACTGCAATAAGCATTACACTACCAGAGAAATAGTTAGCAGCCAAGGCATGGGGAGGGGCACACATCACAAAATTCAGCACACCTGGGACCCACGCAGCCCTGAACAGTATTAGATGCCTACGAGCTAGGTATCTAAATTTGCCCTTCTGCACTCTAGCCACCAGCACTGAAATGTCAGGCCTGGCATAGGTGCACCAAATGACACACATCCCCCGCCCGGATACCACCCTACCATGCGTAAGTTGTAATGATGGCACTGTACTCATGCCCTTGTGGCTGCTGTGATGGCCCCAAGCGCCCATGGAGCTCAGAATAGGCCACTGTAAGTATGCAGGCCATTGGGGGGGTCAGGGTTCAACGTGCTCTCCTTCCTCATTGGGAGGCCATCCGCATCTGGGTCTCCGTCGTCTTCCGTGCCCACCTCCTTGGCGTTGGCATGCCATTTACCCATCTTTTGATGGGCGCTGACCTGCAGAGGCAATACACAGGAAAATAGAATTTGACAGTCCTGCCTGTTACACATATGGTCCACCATACCCGTTTCCATCACCATTTACAAACACATGGGCCAGCACATAACCTGTAAGCTTCCCAGAGGACATTACACGAGGCCTTCACACACACAACTCCATGTATTCATGCCATATGGATCCTGCTCACAGTGTACTCACCTCTTAGTCTGGAGGCCCATACAGCAGTGCATACTGGGGTAGGACCAATCAACCTGTCTCTCCAACTCCTCTCAAGTGAAGGCTGGGGCCCTTTCCCCGGTCACAGGGGCCATGGTAGCAAGTGAGGAATATGATAGAAAATGGCAGTCACATCCGCGGCGGTGCATACCGTCACCACCGGCGTAGATCACCATTGGCCACTGTCCCCCAGAGGGCCCGATTATAACCAATGATGATTGCATGGCGGTTCCCGACCGCCTCCCGCAATGGCGCACAACGTCAGCGGAATTACCTCACTTCCACCTGTCCCTCCACACAGGACAGGCAGACGCCATTTCAGGGGGGGCAGGCCTTGGAATAATGCTGCATCACACGAGATATTAGGACATACTGGACAAATCACAATACCTATTGCAAAGATTTGTTGTAGCTCCATTGTTCAGTTTGTGACTGGATCCTCACTCTTGTGTCCCCTAGATTTCTACTGCTGCAGATGAATATGATATACCCCCGTGTACAGACCCCTGGTGGATTTGGAAACACTGGAGGACAGGCACATTATCCTCACCTATAGACTGGTCAGGGCCTCAATCACAGAGCTGTGTGCCCAATTGGAGCCTGACCTGATATCTGCTATCCGTTACCCCACTGGGATGTCCCCTCTTGTGCAAGTGCTATCTGTACTCTGTTTTCTGGCAACTGGTTCTTTCCAAGTGACAGTGGGCTTGGGAGCAGGAATGTTACAACTAATGTTCTCAATAGTGCTGACAAGGGTATTGTCTGCCCCGATAAAACACATGTGCAAATACATTGTTTTCCCCCAGGTTGAAGATTTGGCCACAGTGAAGGCAGAGTTCTATGCAATGGGACATATCTCCAACATAATTGGGGCAATTGATGGAGCACACCTTCCATTTGTGTCCCCTGCCAGAATGAAAAGGTGTTCAAGAATCGGAAGAGTTTCTACTCTATGAATGTACAGATGGTGTGCCATGCAGACCAGTACATCTCCCACGTCAATGCTAGGTTTCCTGGGTTGGTGCATGATGCCTTTGTCCTGAGGAATAGCAGCGTCCCAAATGTGATGGGCCAACTACAGAGGCACAGGGTGTGGCTAATAGGTGAGCCCTGGTTCCCACCCAGTATATGTTGGTGCATGGGTATGGTGCGGCTAAATGTTGTCCCTAAATATTTGTAGGTGACTCTGGTTACCCCAACCTATCATTGCTGCTGACCCCTGTGAGGAATCCCAGGAGAACAGCAGAAGAACATTATAATGGGGCACATGGGTGAACCAGAAGGATAATTGAAAGGAACTTTGGCCTCCTGAAGGCCAGGTTCTGGTGCCTCCATCTAACAGGTGGATCATTATGCTACTCACCAAAGAAGGTCTTCCAGATAGTGGTGGCATGCTGCATGTTGCATAACCTGGCCCTCAGACACCATGTCCCATTCCTGCAGGAGGATGAGGCTGGAGATGCCCAGGTGCCAGCAGTGGATTCCTGTGGACAGAGAGGATGAGGAGGCAGAGGATGAGGACAACAGGACATCTGTGATCTGACAATACTTCCAATGACACACAGGTAAGACAGTTTTACTTCACATTTCAATTATATTTGTTTGGATTTGTATGGCAATGGCATGATGATATTTCCCACTTCTATGCCCACTTACTGTTCCCTCTGGCAATTCATTTTGCAGATGTTGGTCACCTCACATATAATCCTAGTGTGATCACTGCAGTCAGCTACAGGTCATTAATCCATGCTCATTTTCTGTACAGTTGATTTGCAATGTTTGTACCTGTTTCAATTGAATACATATTTGATATACATGACATACTCCAAACTTCTTTTTTTTCCAAGGGTGTTTATTGAAGTGCTAAAATATGGAGGGGCAAGTGCAATGGGATGGGGTGGTGATCGAGGAAAGTCCAGGGTATTGTTCCAGTCTGTTAGTAGCACAGGTGCATTGTCCAAGGTGACATAGGAAGGGGAGCAATGGCAGTTCAAGGTGGACAGGGTGACAGGGTGGGGCACAAGTGTGACAATCAGGAGACTCTCATTTCCTGGAGGTGGCCTTGGCAAGTGTCTCTGGCTTCTGTCTAGATTGCAGGGAACGTTTGCTGGGTAGTTCACCTTCTGCAGGGAGAGGGGTGGTGGTGGCCTGTGAGTCCTGTGGCAGGGCCTTCTGGCCACTAGTGGCAGTGAAAGTGGAAGGCTGTTCAGATGTCTGGCTAGTGACAGGGGCCCGCTGGTGTGAGACTGCCTCTCTCATAATATTGGCCATGTCTGACAGCAACCTTGCTATGGAGATCAGGGTGTTGTTGATGGCCTGCAAGTCTTCCATGATCTCCTGGTACTGTCCCTTCTGCAGCCGCCTGTTCTCCTGCACATTGTCCAGTATCTGGCCCATCATGCCCTGTGGAATTTTGGTAGGCTCCCAGGATCTCTGCAAGTGCCTCCTGGAGAGTCGGTTCCCTGGGTCTGTCCTCCCCCGGTGCACAGCAGTCCTTCCAGTTTTCCTGTTGGCCTGTGTCTCTGTCCCGTGAACCGTGTGCCCACTGCCACTGACCCGAGGTCCCTGATTGTCTTGGGTATGAGGTGTGGCCTGGGGTCCCTTTTGAGGTGGGCACATTGCTGATTGACGTGTCCTGGGGACAGAGTTGTAGGTATGTTAGGTGGGTGCTGTGGTGTTGTTTCCTGATGGGGGAGGCTGTGTGGTGGTGTGTGACTGGGCCTGGGTAACCAGCTGTCAAGTGGTCCTGGATGGGCCAGGTAGGTCATCCAGATGCTGAAGACCAGAGTTGCTGTCATCGTTGTGGGCCTCTTCAGTTGGGGGGCTGGATATTGCTGGCACCTCCTCTCCGCTGACATTGGCGGGGGTACTTGTGGCGATGTAAATGATGTGTTATGATTTCTGTGTCTGACATATTGTGCAACCGTGGCCTGCTCTCTTTGGCTGGATTTGCCCTGGCAACTTTCACTGGTGTACGTTGGTGTATGGTGGGATAGTTAATTCTCTATAGTGTGCATGCTTTAGTGATGAGTGTCCACGCAGGGCTTTGAGTGGTTTCCATGCATTAGTAGAGTATGCAGGGCTTGGCATTGGGATGAGTGAGATGTGATGGTGGGGTGTGTGGGAAGTGGTGGAGTGATGGGAGTGAGGGTGGGGGTATGTGATGTCATGCAGGTAGGGGGTAGTAGTAGTAGTAGAGAGTTGACTCACCAGAGTCCAGTCCTCCTCCTTCTATGGCCAGGCCGTCAGAATGCAGTATTGCCAAGACTTGCTCCGCCCATGCTGTTAGTTGTGGGGGAGGGGGTGAGGGTCCACTGCAAGACCTCTGGATGGTGAGCTGGTGTCTTGATGCTATGGAACGTTCCTTCCCCCATAGGTTGTTCCACCTCTTCCTGATGTCATCCCTAGTTCTTGGGTGCTGCCCTATGGTGTTGACCCTGTCAACGATTCTACGCCATAGCTCCATCTTCCTAGCTATCGATATCTGCTGCACAGGTGCTCCAAAAAACTGTGGCTCTACCCTGATAATTTGCTCCACCATGACCCATAGCTCCTCTTCTGTGAAACAGGGATGTCTTTGTGGTGCCATGGGTGTTGTGTGAGGTGTGTTATTGAGGGTGTGTTGGGTATTGTGTTGAAGTGTGTGATGTGGGGTGAATGAGTTGTGTATAGGTGTGAATAGTGTGTGGCTCAGGTTGTGTCAGTGGTTTTGATGTCTCTCTGCTGGCAATGGTTTGAAATGGTAAAAGGTTGTGGGTAATGTGGGTGTGTGTTTCATAGTGGTGTGGGTGTCAGGTGTGTGTTGTCTGAATTGTCCAATGTGGTGTTGTTTTGTTTGTGTGTGTCCATTTTGAGCGGGTCTTTGTGTACCGCCAATGGTTTACCGCCATTGAATGTCCGCTATGGTGATTCATGGGTCATAATGTGATAGTCGTTGTTCTGTTGGCGTAACAGTGTGGGTTTTGATACCGACTCTTTATCACTGAGCTTTGGGCTGGCGGATTTGTGTATGTGGCTGAATACTGACGGATTGGTGTGTGTGTGTGTCATAATATGGTGAACAGATAGCTGCCGCTGCAGCGGTAAGTTGGTGGCAGTCAGCGTGGTGGTGAGTGGGATTTACCGCCAATGTCATAATGAGTGCCAAAGACTGCTCAATATGTCACATACTATGACTAAATTAATTGATTACTGAGTGTATGCCGTCATGCAAGGTTTTTGGGTGGGTGGGCTCAATTAGGGCTGCAGACATGTTTTGGGATGCGATGGATGGACAATTTCAATGATTTGTTGAATTTTGACATGCTATGCATGTGCATGACAGTTGTTCTTTGCGGATCATCATATTCTGCAAACAATAGTTGTGTGTTCTAGGCATAAAATTGTACAACATTTTAACTGGATGATGGACCTATGCAGTCCTTCTGTGCCATTTCTTTGCCCATTATGGGATATTACATGTTGTCCAATGTTCAGACATCTCTCCTGTACCTAGGTGTGCAGAGGTGGTTTGACCACACACCAGGACCGTTGCTGCATCATTGCATTTGTGCATGGTCAAAATAGTTATACACGCAATGCAGGGGGCAACAAGGTAGTAAAATTAGGTAGTAATTTGTGTATTTGGTGGTGGGCTTGCTCTTCATGTGTCATTTCACTGACTTACTTTTGACACACACTCTGTATGGCAGGGCTGTTGTCAGACAAGTAGTGCGGCTGCACATCAGTGCACCATGATGTGCAGCGACACTAAACCATTGCCTGTACTCCCCTGCCCAGCTACCTACTAGGGACTTGCAGGTCGATTGGTTTCAACCATACCCATTATATCCTGGGACTTAGTGGTGAATTGGTGGTAGTCAGGCTGACAGGTCGATTGGTGTCATCCATACCCATTATCTCCTGGGCCTCAGTGGTGAATTAGTTGTAGTCATGCCCTGTTATCTACTAGGGATTGTGATATGTTGGTTTCATGTCTTCTGTCTGTGCTGTTACACTCCATTAGTAGACTCTGGGACAGGGACATGTGTTGCAATCTGGGATTCAAAGAGTGTCAGTGCCAACATGCCTCACTCATACTTGATAGTGTTGGCCTATCACACTGGGGGATTTCCGAACAGTGGGAGTGTGATCTAAAGTCACATGCACAATACGTTAGCTTATGTGTAGGCTCACATGACTAGAGTGTTAGTTTGTACACTCAGAATGTCATTTTGTGATTCTTCCCAGTCATTGCAGCTACCTTGTGTGGTGTAGGTGTCTGTTGTCACTTGGCTGCCACCGTTTGCAGCTTTCAAATTAGGTCCTCATCTTCCTCATGTACCCTATTCACGTCCTTCATGCATGTTACAGTATATGTCTTGACCCAAAACTTGCTCAATTAATTTTGTTCACATCCAGGACTATCTCTATTTGCTGTGGAATTTCCATTGTACGCATGAGTGATGGCTGACCTACACAAGTACAGACTTTAGCAACAATACTTGTGCAGACTGTGAGTGGGCTCTACAAAGTGGCTGGACCAGTTGAGTAGAGGAGCGTTTCATATGTGGGTTTCACATGTGTACTCCCACACAGCTACAGCCAACATCCTTTGTCAGATGCATAATGTTTTGGGATAGCATGCATAATACCTTCTGGCAGATATGGATGAAACATGCTTGTGGTAATATGTCTGAGTCCTGTGTTCCAAATGCATTTTTCCTTAGATTTGGAACATGAAATCCCATACTTTTACATGCAAGCAAGCTGACAACTGGCTTGAGTGTGAAAGGGCTAGACATTGAGGAGCTGTGTCCTCTGTGTTTCAGTCACTATATGTTACACATGTGGTTGCCACCAAGGGGTGTGTTGGTAGTTTTAACGTGTGATGGTGCCAGTCATAGATTTGTCACATAGCTCACAGTGACCCATTGATGCAGGCACTGACTACTTCTGTGTTACCTTTGGCTGACCTATGGATGGCATACATCACTTGGATTTCAATGTGTTATACAGTCATGTTTTAGTCTGCCAGCCTAGTGTGATTTAAGTGTAGCTATGTGATAACTATGTTCAAATGGCAGTGTGTATATTTGACTTACACATTTCTTCAGCAGTGCAGTTTGTGTGTGTTAAAAATGGGATCTTTGGTTGGCAGTCAGGTTACCCCATGTCCAAGCAAGGACCCTCACTCTAGTCAGGTTAAAGGAGAACCACTTTCAGTTAACCCCCACTCACCCCTTTGGAAGCTTGGCATGAGCAGGCAGGCTTAACTTCAGAAGCAATATGTAAAGTGTTTGTAACAACACACACAGTATCCCAGTGACAACACTACAAAATGACACAACACAGGTTTAGAAAAATAGGTAAAAATACAACATACACAAGTCAAGTTATGAATTTTAAAAAGAATAAGAGTTTTAGGGCCAGATGTAGGTAGCCGTTTGCATGGTGCAAACTGCGAAAATCGCAGTTTGTGCCATGCAAACGGCCTAACGCGATGCCCATTCACAAATTGCGAGTAGGTACCGACTTGCAATTTGTGAATGCGACTCGCAAATAGGAAGAGGTGTTCCCTTCCTATTTGCAACTCGCATCGCAATTCAGAATTGCTTTGTGACCGCGAATGCGGTCGCAAAGCAACTCGCAGTTACCACCAGTGTCACACTGGTGGTAACTCATTCGCAAAAGGGAAGGGGTCCCCATGGGACCCTTTTCCCTTTGTGAATGTCGACAAATATATTTTTTCAGAGCAGGCAGTGGTCCTATGGACCACTGCCTACTCTGAAAAAACGAAACCAAATGGTTTCGGTATTTATTTCTTTTTGCAACTCGTTTTCCTTTAAGGAAAATGGGCTGCAAAATGAAAAAAAAATACTGCTTTATTTAAAAAGCAGTCACAGACATGGAGGTCTGCTTACTTCAGCAGGCCACCATCCCTGTGAGTGCAGGGACTCGCTATAGGGTCGCAAAATGCGACCCACCTCATGAATATTGATGAGGTGGGTCTTTGCGACCCAATAGACGGTGTCTGAGACAGTGTGGAGAAGTGTGGCTCAATGGTTAGAGCGGCAGACCCTGAAACAGAGATCTGGCTCAAGACCAGGGTTCAAGTCCCGCTTCGGCAGGTCTTGGGCTCAATTCCCCTGGACCAGATAGTTCTCGCCTCGGTGCCTAATCTAATTCATGGGTCCCACTCTGCAACTCTGGGCAATAGCTTGCTTAATCTCCACAACGGCCCCAACAGCGCTTGGATGCCTGGCTTCACCCTGGGGGTGCTCAGGAGTGGGTGCCTCACAGGGAAAAGCCAGGAGGGGTTCCATAGCGGTATGAGTACAGCGCCTTGAGACCCTAACGGGTGAGTAGTGCGCTATACAAGTGCTAATTTACATTTTTACACCGTTCTGCATCCGAGATTGCGACTCAGAAATTGCGAGTCGGACAGATGTATTTTTAAATTGTGAGTTCAAAGACCCCAAACTCCACATGTCTATTTTCTCCCAAAGGGAATTTGCACTTTAATAACATTTAAAGTCAGCCCCATGTTAACCTTTGAGAGAGATAGGCCTTGCACCAGTGAAAAACAAATTTGGCAGTATTTCACTGTCAGGACATGTAAATCACTTAAGTACATGTCTCACTTTTAATATACACAGTCCCCTGCCCTTGAGGTCACCTAGGGCCTACCTTAGGGGTGCCTTACATGTATACAAATGAAAGGTTTAGGACTGGCAAGTGGGTTCACTTGCTAAGTCGAAATGGCAGTTTAAAACTGCACTCACATACACTGCAGTGGCAGGTCTGAGCCATGTTTACAGGGCTACTAATGTGGGTGGCACAACAAGTGGTGCAGCCCCACTAGTAGCACTTCTAATGCACTTTACTGGGGACTTACTAGTAAATCAAAAATGCCAATTATTGATAAGCCAATGTACACATATAATTTATACAGGGAACACTTACACTTTAGCACTGGTCAGCAGTGGTAAAGTGTCCAGAGCACACAAAACAGCAAAAACAAAGTCCAGCACACAGAAGCAACCTTAGAAGTAGAGGCAAAAGTTAGGGGAGACCATGCCAATGATGCCAAGTCTAACAGTCTGTATGTTGGGAGTTCTAGAGTGTGTGAGTCATTGTCTACCAACATTTGCAGGCTTCTAATGGTATGAGATTGATGGATGACTTAGTGTTGCATACTAATGATTAATATTACTTCAAGACAATTGGGATGAAAAATTATTTATTTACAGCAATGGTGCATAGTGAAAATATGTTATCAATAATCAAGAAAAAAACAATTAGACTAGTATGGCTCTTCAGTCTGCCTCAGCAGCATTATTGAGTACTCTTCTTTCATCATTGTCCTCATCCTCTTCCATGGGGACCTCTACCTGTTCCTCGAAAGGGACATTGGCCCTCACATATATATTTTGTGTAATATGGCACACACATCTATGATTTTGCACACAAGTGGTGGTGAGTACCACAGTTTGCCTGCAGATAAATCAAGGCATCTGAAGCTGCCCTTTAGTATGCCAAACGCCTTCTCAACCACATTCCTGGTCTTTTTGGTTCCTCATTATACTCCTTCTCAGAGTCCATTTGTGGGGTGGCAAATGGGGCCATCACCCACAGCTGGATGCCATATCCCAGGTCTGCTGCAATGAAAAAGAAGTGGCTTGACCTTGTGTATCATTTCGACTGGCCTGGCATAGTTTTGGAGCATAATTTAGATGTTGAGACTTACTTCACATATTTTGTGAGTTCTTATTTGCATCCATGATTATATAGGTGTGTAATGGCACTCCTTCCAGTTGAGTGTGCAGCCTCAGGGGCATGGTGATTGTGTCATTCGCATGGCTTTACAGTTCACTGCTGAAGGATGTGTATGATGTAGATGTCTGTAGTTGAAGTTGTTACAAGTGACCTACCAAAGAGCCATGTTGTGT
This sequence comes from Pleurodeles waltl, assembly GCF_031143425.1. Lineage (NCBI taxonomy): Eukaryota > Metazoa > Chordata > Amphibia > Caudata > Salamandridae > Pleurodeles > Pleurodeles waltl. The sequence goes on along the minus strand of NC_090450.1, from coordinate 516,344,910 downwards.
GAGTTTGATCCCTTTGTGTGTGTTTTGTACCATGTGATGTGACGTGTGTGCAGCATGCAAACTACACCCCCTTGGGCATGGCACTCTCCTCCTGCCCAAATGACTATTTTCCATATTACTGACTCACATGCATGTGTGTGTGTGTTTGCATCATGCAAAGTGTGGTATAGCAGCTTGCAGTGTATTGGTATGGTCGTGATACTCAGGGTGGACCCTGTGGCAGAGGACGTGACAGGAATTGTCTTGAAACCTCACCTTACATCACTGGGACATATCAGCAGTGTACCATGACTACTAGTTATGGACCATTGCTGTCCTCAACCACTGTGCTGGCACTTGTTCAGCTGCCAAATTGCAACACAGGCTCCCTGGCACCTTGATACTATGATGCCTGCATTGCACGTGTGATTGGTTATGTTTAAGACTGCCACCTTTTGTGCACATCACATGCCAATGTAGACAACTGCCTAGTTCTATGTGTGCTGTAGACTGGTGTACACAGTGGGAGATGAAAACATTTAAGGTGTGAATTGTTTATCCTTTTTGTACACTACTATTTGCACCCTTATGGTGGGCTTAATTTGTGTCTATGCCTCAGGTGTACATATTGCTGTTTATGTGTGCCAAAGCAAATATACAATATATTATGTGGTGGCATACCCACATCGTGACCAATGTAAGGCCCTTCCACAGTCAGGGGTGGATGTGATACAGATATATTGACACAGCTGCTTACAGTGCCAAATGAGTTGCTGAGCACTACCTTGTGAATGCAGAGATAGCACTAATATATAAGGGCATCATTGTAAATGCCACTCAAGTGGCAGTAGGGGCTTGTATAATGGTACTTATCTGTTTTATAAGTTTTCTGTGATGCATGTTGCATGTGTGTTGCTGATTGTTAAACCATGTGTCCCTACCCATGTGTGGGGAGTGTTGTGACAGCTGTTCGTTTACCTACTAGGAAGTCATTTCCATATTGTCCATCCTGGAATTGTTGGTTGATGGTGAAATACCTGAAGATGTAGGCATTATGCACACTTTCAGGATACCTGGCCAGCATATTAGTGATTAATCCCTTTTGGTTCACAATAGCCTGCATGTTGATTGAATGTGTGTGCTTTCTGTTCCAGTATAGGCATTTGGTTTTAGCAGGAGGGACAAGTAGCACATGAGTGCAGTCCATGGCCCCTAACACATGTGGGAACCCAGGACCTGCTTAAAATCCCTGTTTGGTCTCCTGCTGCAGTTGCTGGGTGTTGGGAAACAGCATATGGTGAGGACTAAGGTGGATGTAGGCATCCAAAACACTTGGCAGTAGGGCCTAGAGGGAGGGCTGGGATAATCCACCCATTTCTGCCACAGTTGACTGGAAAGTGCCAGAGGCCAGTATGTGCAGCACAGCCAGGAGCTTGGTCATGGGTGCTATGTTGGTTGACTTATGCATCCTTGGTGCGATTGCTGGTGCTATGTCATTATGCAACTGCACAATGGACTCTGACTTCAGCCATTAGTATCTGATGACAGTTTCCTCTCTTTAGCTAAGGATGGATATCCGTTGCTGATAGATGTGCTCGCTCCTCCTGCATTGCCTTTGTGGTTGGTGTAGTGGTGATGGAGGGTTCTGTGGTGAGACTGACAGTGCTAAACGTTGTCACTGTCTTCTTCTCCTCATGCCTTGCTGGATCAGTAACAGGTCCATGTTTCTCTGGTGGTTGCCAGAGTGTTTAAAGAGTGTTTTCCTTACATACCTGTGCCTTTGCACCATTTTAACGCCTGGTCTGAGCAGGCATTATTTTTTGCGGCGCTAAAGGGTATTTGTGCTGTTTTTTCGATCTGTGCGCAATTTATCGACAAGCATGTAAATATGGTGTTAGGTGGCTAGCTCCATTTTTTTGTAGGGAACTCCTACCCTACATATCATTTTCGTAAAACAGAGTAGAGTTAGGTGGTGCTACTTACAAATGGTGCAAAGCCCATTAAAGTGGCGCTAAACAGGTCTACCGCCACTTTGTAAATACGGGGCTAATTTTTTGGCGCCATTGCGCCAAAAAGTGTGGCGCTTATGCACTACAATCTACTTGTAAACTTGAGCCAGAGAGTGGTGTGCTCAGTGTTAGGAGGCCACATACCTTTTGTTTTTTTACGTTTTGTAGAGGAAAGATAGACCACGATATATTATAATACCTCATTACACCTCTATCCCTGAAAGGAGACGAAAATGATGTTGGGGCCGTATATAACATCAAATTACAGAATGGTAAAAAATGTATATAACAGGAATGTTTTTCACATTTTGATTCTGAATGACACATTAAACGACTTGAATTTTGGTGTCATGTACATAAGGTCACTCAGAGCCCCTCAATGAAAAACATCCCTGTTTTACACTGTTACCCAACTCTAACTCTCTATTTAATTTCCATTGTTTGGGACCACCACCTCTGACTCCATAAACTGTTCTTGTACGGCAATTTGTGTTGTAACAGAACACATTGAAGGCCATATTTATGACCCGGTTTGTGTTGCGACACAAACCCTTAGATTTTTAAAGCCACATAAAACTTTCTTTGTGGGGTTTGAATGGCATACAAAATGTGGAGTAATGCAATGCAGTGTGAATCGCTGTGTTGCATTACTTTGCACAAGGAAGGCTTTCCATGGGCATTGCATGGGTGTTCCAACGTAACTCACATGGTTTTTGATGCATTTCCAGATGCACCAAACACAGTAAACCTGGAAATACACCAATAGGAAAGGCCTCCCAGGAGAGGAGTAACGAGGAGAACTATTTTTATTTCCTCTCATTTTTTCCTCAGCAAGGCCCTGCACCACAAAAGTTGTAAATTGGCCCCTTTGCTTTCTCAATCGTCTTCCCTATTGCACTAAAATACTTACAGTCTTTAATACTGAGAATTTGTTATATGCATAAGTAAGGTAACATTGTAGAATGAAATATACTTAACCACTACTGATTTTTAAAATATTAATTTGAGTAACCTTTCTTTTGGGACTACACAGAAAATGGTACGTAGTGCTGATGTGCTTTATTCCTCACAGTTCTACCCTAAGAAGAAAGGTTCTTACTATGGACCACCTATTATTATATAACTTTTTTTGCTGTTTGTTCTGATAGAGTCAGTAACGGAGTATTTGCAAATCAGAATTCCCCATTTCTAAATGTGGCAGCAGATCCCGAGCTAGCAGCTCATACTGTTTTTCATCCATATTAAGCATCCTATGTGCAACATGAAGTACAGTTCCAGGATCCCTGTGTTATTTTGGTTACTTTCGTAACTGATTACTTTGGATTTTAAGTCAAAAATGAAATCATTCCTCAGAACCAGCATGTAGATTGACTTTCTTTGTAATTGAGCTAACCCAATTAAAAGCATGAGATGGACAAGTGACTTCCTTGCTTCCTAACATCAGTATAATAGAATATAAAATATATGCATGACAAAGAGGTTTGTTAGTGATGTAAGAGTAGATCTATAGACAAATATGTCTCAACACAATCAGAGCAGATTTCAAGCCTCAGCCCTTATGTACTATACCAAAACAATCTGACAATTAAAGACAAATTTACAAAGCTGCTGCACTGTGTTGCATGAAATGAAGAGAGCAGAACAGCCCATATCTACTAAGACTGGTATTTGTCTTTCCTCCTACTTTGCACCAACCCACACACCTATGCACTGTAGTGATCCATTGGTGACTGTATGGGAGTGAATTTAATCCACACATGGAATGCCCCTTAACTCGACATACAAAAAGAACCATAAAGAGCAACTTTGTGTTACTTTAGGGCAGCTTTCCAATATAAATTAGGATTTATGCTAGTAAGTAAATCCCAAACAACAGTTTGCAAGTTTGTTTCACTTTTGTGTTATAAATCAAGTGCAAAATGTTAGTAAATCCTCCCATTTGCCTGTCACACCAACATGTTTGTCATCAACAAGTGAACTCCAACCATATTCGAGAATAAGTATTTAGCTATGCAGCATATTAAACCTTTATCAGAAATAAACTGTGTTTGTGCATTCTTTCATAAACTTGGCATTAGACTGTTATGTTCAGAACATCCCCTAGAGGGCACCACCATAGGAATAGCATTTGGAGGAAACATTGTCATGTAACCATTTAATCAGCCCCTATAAGGTGTAACCACATGCAAATAGAAGAGCAGAGAAAATGTCAGTGTAATCAGATATTCAGTCCCTAAAGCGCATAGTGCATCACACATTTTCGGGCCTACCAGGCCTGCTAGAATACTATTGAAACAAAGCCCTTAGAAACCTAACTACTCCCAGCTGTAAAGCAAAAGCTCCAGCCGTGATAGAGCTTAAAGAAACATTGAATTGTGGTAGAGGCTATGATTTTGAAGTTCCCCCAACCCACTGAGCTGAACATGTTGGTGCTGATCCCACTGTCCTAGGACCACCACAGGCTGAGTTATGGGCAAAAATGTGTTGTAAAAGGAATTACCCACAAAGCATTATGGGGCGAGTTTCCCCAGTGCAGTGAATGTTGTAGTACCAGTTCTACCGCTGTGCTGGGAGAGTCATGTTTAGGGTTTCCCTTGTGTTATTTCTATTTAAAAGGAGCCAGTCTATATATTATTCAACTGATGAACTTGGGAGGAATTTAGGAGTGGGGCTGCAAATTTAACTGGTGCTTCTGTAAAGCGCTCCAGTTTTCCGGTCGAGTTTGCACTATATGAATATATCGAAAAAGAAAATCCCCCACCATCTTAGACCCTTTCTTGCGTGCAACAGTCAGATGCCAGAGGAAGAAACAACATACCACCAGGGACATGACACAGAGAGATGAAAGAAAAAAGTAGAGGGCTGACACTAAGGTATATGGCCGATCGTGCAATAATTCATGTAACTGGGTCAGTCTCCAAGGCGGTAACCTCAAGGTGGGCAAACCTAAAGCATTTACCTAACAAACCAGAGGAATTTTAAAAGGCAGGCAAGGAACGAATGAAAGTGATGGGTGTGCAATGGGCGTTGTGAAAACCCACAGAAGTCAATTACAGCATGTCTCGGGACAGTGCTTAAGCACTGCCTATGCTCAACCTACAAATTGTGTCCTTTTGGGACACACTCCTATCTTCTCCTATACACATCTCTACGTACCATATAGGCTATTCCTTGCAACCATTGTCTGACAAAAGTAGCTGCAAGACAAGACCTACCTATCACATTTGTATATTGCAGAAAACTAGATCACATAACATAACATGGGATTAGCAAAATGCCTTTCAACATAATTACCCTTCAATGTAGGACTCTTGGGGCAGAAAGGGATAAGTTGGGAATCATGATTCACCAAAGATCTCTATCACAATCATGCATGAACTATGAGCATACTGTTTTATATTTCTAAATATTTTATTCATTATGCAAAATAGGGCCATATGTGGGTCTATTTCAGGTTCTTGCTAAATACTTAGGAATCGATTCATGAAGAAATTAGGCAGATTAAAACAGGTGCAAGTGTAGATTTACTACTTTCTGGAATTCACAAGAGGTGTTCTGCAAATTGAAAATCTCTGCACAAGGGTAGTATAATCCCCTTTGCAAATGTTATTTTGGGGGGGTTTTGTTGTACTTTACAACAAATATTTTCCCTGTGGAAAAGTCCCTTGCCTTACATTCCATCAGATCTGGGATGTTCCATTCCTATTCCCACTCCAGAAAGGGAATTATGTCAGCCTTTGTTTGGAGTAAAAACTGAACACTCTCTAGGGTCGAAAGGGAAAGGAGATGAGTTTATGAATGCCAACAAACAATAATGTTTGTTGGCGCTCATAAACTTCTAGGGCTAACCATGCCTTGAAATGTCCACTTTTTTACCACTTGAGTGAGGTTTAGGGTGTCAGAGAACTGCATTTTTGGTAGAGATCTCATCATATGTGAATGGGATCACACCTGCCAGGAGTCCCTTTTTAAATTACTGTTAGATCACAAAAGGTACATTTGATCACAAGCATATGTTTATGACTGAAAATACCTTTGTGATTAGTGGCCTTTGTGCACAGACGTTTTCGTTAATTAACCTAAAACATGTTATTATGAGGTAATAATGGGTACTTATTCTAAAAGCATACGGAATTTTTCTGCTGCAATTACAGACTTATAATTGCTGATAAGGCGAATCAAATTATGAAATAAAAAATGTGTGCACTATTTTTGGCTTTTCAACAGTAGATTGGGAAATTGTGTCAAAATTTTGGGTTTCTGCTCTGATACCTGCATATAATCATTCAATTGTAGACAGTTTTCCAGAAAATATTCTGCTAGGCTTCACCTGATGAAATGCAAGCAGTCCCCGAAGTCTGATTTAGATAATGACTGTCAATGCAGGGTGATTCTGGAATTCATATGCCCTTGGAAAAAATGCCTTTTTTGTCAACATCATACCCTATTAAACCTAAATACACTATGGGGCTTATTACTAGCCACTGGAGCCACCGTTGTGTTATTTTCTTTGCTGCAGCGATGATGCTAAGGAGCCCCCTACCATGAGCCACATTTACAAACTGGTGAAATGGGACCATAAAGCCTTGAACCACAATATACCTGCTCCAGGTATAATGTATGGAAGGTAGGCATTCCCCTTTAACCTCTCAGGTGCCTTGGACGAGGTGGTCTTGTCCCAGCACACGGTTCCTGTGTGCCTGGGATGAGACCACCTCGTCCTGCACAGGGCCCACGGGGGAAGCGCTAGCGTTCCCCCCATGGGCCCACCACCCACACCTCCAAGTCGAGGATGGAAGGGGAATCCCTTCCCCTAACACCCGACCCCCCCTAGGCAATCTGATGACGTCAGGGCGTTCGCAGCGCGCCGACGTCATGAGAAGCTGCCAAGGACGCGCTGGAAGCCAATTGCTTCCAGCGTGTCGCAGGAGAGGACTTCTCCGGTGAGTCTCTCTCCTTTGGGGGGTTTTGGGGTGGAAAACAGACACGGGGAAAGGAAAGAGTTTTTCCTTCCCCCCTGTGCCTGTTTTCAGTGGATTCCTGGTCCACGATCGTGGGCGGGGCCCGCGATTGTAGACCAGGAATCCCCACTAGACACCTAGGATTTTTTTTAATATTGATTTTTGGGAGCGACCCCTTGGGCAAGGGTCGCTGCCCCAGGGGCAATAATTTTTTATATGTTTCAGCCCCCCGGGGCTAGATCGGCCATGTTTTTGGCCAATCTCGCCCCCGGGGGGTTGAAACCCACCAGGCACCAGGGATTGTGTGTGTGTTTTGTGTGTTTGGGAGCACCCCTTGGGCAAGGGTCAACCCCCCAAAGGGGGGAAAACTATTATTGGCCATTTCTGCCCCCCTGGGGGGCAGATGGGCCTATTTTTTTAGGCCCATCTGCCCCCAAGGATGGCAGTAACCACCAATATGCCAGGGATATATTTTTTGTTCCCCTTTTTTTGTTTTGTGCTGGGGGTGCCCCCTTTGGCAAGGGTCGCCCCCTAAAGGGGGCACAGAGCTGTTGGCCATTTCTGCCCCCCTTGGGGGAAGATTTAACTATTTTTTTAGGCCCTTTTGCCCTCAAGGGGGCAGAATCCACTTAGGCACCAGGGATCTTGTGTGTGTGTTTTGTTTGGGTGGGGGAGCTGCCCCTTTTGCAAGTGTCGCTCCCCAAAGGGGGGCACATTACTGATGACCATTTCTGCTCCCCTTGGTGGCCGATCGGGCTATTTCTGTAGGCCTAGCTGCCCCCAAGAGGACAGAAGCCACCAAGACATGAGGGGATTTTTTTGGTTTGCTCCCCTTAGTTTTTTTTGTGCTGGGGGCACCCCCATTTGCCTCCTTTGGCAAGGGTCGCCCCCCCAAACAGGGTACAGAGCTGTTGGCCATTTTTGCCCCCTTGGGGCAGATCGGCCTATTTTTTTTTGGCCCATCTCAAAAGCCACTTAGGACCCAGGGACAATTTCTAAGTTCTTGGTGGCGGGGTGTTTGTTAACTGGCGAAGTATTTGTATTTGTGATTATAACAGTTTATTTCTTCTTTTTGTTCTAGTTCAAAGCTTTTGCTTCCTTTGCTGTGGATCCTTGCGGTTTTGGCAGTAGTTGTCCTGCGGTTTGCACAGTTGCATGTTTTAGGTAAGTGAAAGCAATTTACTCCAAATAAGTATTGTTGACATGCATGAATGACATGTTTGTAGGTGGTGTACTAAATGTAGTATTGTGTGTGAAATTGTCCTTAGATTTGGGCACAATGATATTTGTGTTGTCATATGTCTAATTTTCTTTTTTCTTTTTTCTTTTTAGTGGGATATCATTGGTGATTGCTGTGTCTGTGCAGAGTAGTTGTTGGTGAGTAGCTTTTTCAGGCAAGTGAGTGGTATAGTTTTTTAGTACATAACTCTTTGTGATAAAGCTACACTTTGTTTATTACATATTTTAGTGCTGGTGGTTGTTGGCAATCCATTTGTTGTTAGTGAGGATCATGGCTAGCCGCAGAGTGACCGCTCAGCAGGTTATTGGCATGCTTTTTGAGTCGTCTTCAGACCATGAGATTTTGGGGCTGAAGGGTTTCCCACTAGAAGACCTGCCACCTGGTTTTCCCCAAACATGGAGCAGCCACAGTTACCTGCATTTACTGGTCTCCCAGGGTGTAGAGTCAATACGGAAAACTTTTTGCCTGCCAATTTCTTTCACTTGTTTATGGACAATGTATTTTTGGAAGAGATTGTGGAGCAGACTAATGTGTATGCAGAGCAATATTTGAGGGACAATGCTGCCAGACTTAGGCCTCAGTCTAGAGCTACTCAGTGGGTTTCCACATATCTTGAAGAGATGAAAAAGTTTTGGGGTTTGACTTTTTTGATGGGGTTAATAAGGAAGCCGTCACTGGCTTCTTATTGGTCTACTAGTCCCTTGATGGCAACGGCTATATATTCTGCAACTATGACTCGTAATCGCTTTTTGCTTCTTCTTGGTATGCTGCATTTTGTAGACAATGCTTTAGCCTTGCCACGAGATCACCCTGATTGTGACCGTCTTTTTAAGATTAGGCCTTCCCTTGATCATTTTGTAGATCGTTTTTCAGAGGTCTATGTTCCAGGTAAAGAGATAAGTGTGGACGAGTCTTTAGTCCTTTTCAAGGGGCGTTTAGTTTTTAAGCAGTACATTCCTAGTGAGATGGCATGGTATGGGATTACATTTTATATGCTGTCAGAAAGCAGTACAGGATACATGAATAATTTCTGGGTCTACACTGGTAGGGATTCCAGTATTGACCCTCCTGGTTGCCCGGACACTTTTGGAGTTAGCAAAAAAATTGTGTGGGAACTTGGTAGACGACTGTTTAACAAAGGTCACCATTTGTCCGTAGATAATTTCTACACTGGAGTGCAGTTGTTCAAGGAGTTGTTTAGAGTGGACACTGTTGCTTGTGAAACAATCCGTTCTAACCGGAAAGGCTATCCAAGGGAGCTTGTCTGTAAAAAACTTGAGAGGGGACAGTGCAGTGCCTTGCGGAATAATGAGCTGCTAGCTCTGAAATTTTCAGACAGGAGGGATGTGTTCATGCTATCTACCATCAATGATGAGAGTACTTCCCCTGTGACTTTTGGGGTCCAGGTTGCCGAAGCGCGCAAACCTGCCTGCATTTTGGACTACAATAGGCACACGGGTGGTGTTGATAGAGTAGATCAGAGGTTGGAACCTTACACTGCTCTGCGTAAGTCTTACGTGTGGTATAAAAAGTTGGCCCTACATTTATTTCATCTGGCAACTTTTAATGCCTTTATTGTGCCCAAGGATTGTTCACCTGAGTCAAGGATGACATTTGTTAAATTTCAGGAGTCGATGATAATCAGCCTTATTATGTTGGAATAGGCAAAGGTTCCTAGAGTAGCAGTGGTGGAGGAAGTGGCTAGATTGAAAGATCGCCACTTTCCAGATCACATTCCTCCCACTCCCAAGTAAGACTTACCCACTAAGAAATGTAGAGTATGTGCCCAAAGAGGTATCCGGAAGGAGAGCCAGATGTACTGCCTTGATTGTCCTTCAAAGCCTGGGCTGTGTGCCCGGCTGTTTCAGAAATTACCACACACAGAAAAATTTTGAGGAAATACCGTGAGCGTAAACTGCCTATTTTATATTTTCATATGTTCAGTTTCACGGTTGGCATTACTGTTATGTATTTAGTTAGAGCTTTTGTGTTTGTAGTTTTGTACTTATTTTATAATTAGTTAGTGGTTTCTTTGTTGTTTATAAATAGAAAATAAAGTGATGGCAGCGTGCGTGGGGTGGCGCTTGGCTGGCAGTGTGTGTGGGGTGGCACTTGGCTGGCAGTGTGCTTGGGGTGGCGCTTGGCTGGCAGCGTGTGTGGGGTGGCACTTGGCTGGCGGTGTGCTTGGGGTGGCGCTTGGCTGGCGGTGCAAGCCAAACGTCAGTCCACACACTCCCATCAGCTAAGGTGACTGCTGTATCAGGCTTGATGGGCCCTTGAGTGGCGCTGTCTGTCAATGCGAGTGTTGTAATGTGCTGGGCCCGTGGCTGGTGGCATGAATGGTCTTGTGCATGTCATGTATGAAAGGTGTGTGAATGGACTGTAAAATGGTTGGTGCCTTGATGCGGCTTTACAGCTCACGGGCTGTGAGCTATTGGTTCAGTTTTTTGGCCTTTCAGTTATTAACAGTGCATTTCACTTTTGTGAAATTTCTTGTTAATAAAAATCTACTGAACCATCACTCACCCTTGTGCCAAATCCAACCAGTATGTGTGGTACAAATGACAAAACATGCTCCGCTGTAATCAGGCTTCGCAGTACACTTGTGACACGATAGGTGTCTCAGGTGGGACCCCGATGATGAAGCATACCACCAACTTGGTTGGTGGGTGAAGGGTCTTTTTCACATAACCTAAGTGCGTTTCTTTTCACAATTTTAGTGTTTGGCACATCACGGACGTATGTGGACACATCAAAATGATATATTGCAAAACTACCTGTGTTTGTGGGGGAGGGGGCACCTATGTTTTTGGTCGTGGGTGCGGCCTTCATCTAGGTAAACCTACCAAACCCAGACATTTTTTAAAACTAGACACCCCAAGGAGTCCAGGGAGGTGTGGCTTGCATGGATCCTCTAACATTTTCTTAACCAGACTCCTCTGCAAACCTCAAAATTTACTTTAAAAAAGCATATTTTCCTGACTTTTCTTAGTAGGATCACCGCTCCAGCACAAAATCCCTACTCCCCAGCGTTCCCCTCAGTCTCCCAAGTAAAATGACACCTCACTTGTGTGGGTCCACAAAACAGAGTCAGCCTAAAGATGTACAAAAGAAGAATATGTCCTTATCAACTCGCTGTGCTATCCCCTCTATCTCTATAAGTTTTTGGCCTAAGTTTGAGGTACCATTTTTATGGGGAGACTTGGGGGAACGCTGGGTGGAAGGAAATTTGTGGCTCCTCTCAGATTCCAGAACTCTCTGTCACCGAAATGTGAGGAAAAAGTGTTTGTTAGCCAAATTTTGAGGTTTGCAAAGGATTCTGGGAAACAGAACCTGGTGAGAGCCCCACAAGTCACCACGTCTTGGATTCCCCTAGGTCTCTAGTTTTCAAAAGTGCACAGGTTTGGTAGGTTTCCCTAGGTGCCGGCTGAAGTAGAGGCCAAAATACACTGGTAGGCACTTTGCAAAAAACACTTCCGTTTTCTGTAGAAAAATGTGATGTGTCCACGTTGTGTTTTGGAGCATTTCCCGTAGCAGGCACTATGCCTACCCACACAAGTGAGGTACCATTTTTATCGGGCGACTTGGGGGAACGCTGCGTGGAAGGAAATTTGTGGCTCCTCTCAGATTCCAGAACTATGTCACCGAAATGTGAAGAAAAAGTGTTTTTTTTAGCCAAATTTTAAGGTTTGCAAAGGATTCTGGGTAACAGAAACTGGTGAGAGCCCCACAAGTCACCCAGTCTTGGATTCCCCTAGGTCTCTAGTTTTAAAAAATGCACAGGTTTGGTAGGATTCCCTAGGTGCCGGCTGAGCTAGAGGCCAAAATCCACAGGTAGGCACTTTGCAAAAAACACCTCAGTTTTCTGTAGAAAAATGTGATGTGTCCACGTTGTGTTTTGGAGCATTTCCTGTCGCGGGCACTATGCCTACCCACACAAGTGAGGTACCATTTTTATCAGGAGACTTGTGGGAATACTGGGTGGGAGGAAATTTGTTACTCCTCTCAGATTCCAGAACTCTCTGTCACCGAAATGTGAGGAAAAAGTGTTTTTTAGCCAAATTTTGAGATTTGCAAAGGATTCTGGATAACAGAACCTGACCTGGTGAGAGCCCCACAAGTCACCCTGTCTTGGATTCTCCTAGGTCTCTAGTTTTCAAAAATGCACACGTTTGGTAGATTTCCCTAGGTGCCGGCTGAGCTAGAGGCCAAAATCCACAGGTAGGCACCTTGCAAAATAACACCTCTGTTTTCTTTGAGAAAATGTGATGTGTCCACTTTGTGTTTTGGGGCATTTCCTTTTGCGGGCACTAGGCCTACCCACACAAGTGAGGTACCATTTTTATCAGGAGACTTGGGGGAACATAGAATAGCAAAACAAGTGTTACTGCCCCTTGCCTTTCTCTACATTTTTTCTTTCCAAATATAAGACAGTGTGTAAAAAAGATGTCTATTTGAGAAATGCCCTGTAACTCACATGGTAGTATGGGCACCCCAGAATTCAGAGATGTGCAACTAACCACTGCTCCTCAACACCTTATCTTGTGCCCATTTTGGAAATACAAAGGTGTTCTTGATACCTATTTTTTACTCTTTATATTTCAGCAAATTAATTGCTGTATACCAGTATAGATTGAAAACCCACTGCAAGGTGCAGATCATTTATTGGCTCTGGGTACCTAGGGTTCTTAATGAACCTACAAGCCCTATATATCCCGGCAGCCAGAGGAGTCCAGCAGATGTAACAGCATATTGCTTTCAAAAATGTGACATTGCAGGAAAAAGTTACAGAGTAAAACGTAGAGACAAATGGGTGTTTTCTTTTCCTCAATGTCAACGTTTTTTTATTTGAGTTGTTATTTTCTGCAGGAAGCCCTTGTAGGAGCTACACAAATTACCCATTGCTGAATTCAGAATATTGTCTACTCTTTAGAAATGTTTAGGTTTCTGGGATCCAGCATTGGTTTCACACCCATTTCTGTCACTGACTGGAAGGAGGCTGAAAGCACAAAAAATCATAAAAATGGGGTTGTCCCAGTAAAATGCCAAAATTGTGTTGAAAAATTAGATTTTCTGATTCAAGTCTGCCTGTTCCTGAAAGCTGGGTAGCTGGTGACTTTAGCACCACAAACCCTTTGATGCCATTTTCAGGGAAAAAAACACAAGCCTTGTTCTGCAGCCCTTTTTTCCCATTTAAAAAAAAAAAGAGAAAATGTCACTGTATTTTGGCAAATTTCTTGGCCTCCTTCAGGGGAACCCACAAAGTCTGGGTACCTCTAGAATTCCTAGGATGTTGGAAAAAAAGAACGCAAATTTGGCGTGGGTAGCTTATGTGGACAAAATGTTATGAGGGCCTAAGCGCGCCCTGCCCCAAATAGCCAAAAAAAGGCCTGGCACCTGAGGGGGAAAAGGCCTGGCAACGAAGGGGTTAAAAGCCACGCAGAACTGGTGCAAGGTTTCACTGTGTCGTTCCCTACCTTCATAGCATCAATTTTTTAATGCCTGCTCAGAGCAGGCGTTAAAGTGATGCTGGGCTTTTTCCTATGGGGCCTCCTTGCATTGCTGGGGTAGCGTTTTTTTTTTTTTTACTCTAGTCCAGCAATCCATCACTTTAGCGCCAGAGATGCGTCAGAATTTCTGACTCATTGGTCAAAACGTGGGCCATGGAGCACTGTATTATACATGCAGTGCTCCATACATTATACATGCAGTATACATTATAAATACAGTGCTACCATGGTGCCATTAGGGGGGCGTAAAACAGCTCAAGAAATCTGAGCATCAGAGCCAATGCATCAGATTCTTGTCAATGAGGGCATATATTGTGTAAAACATTTGAACATAACGTCATACTGTGATATTTTCTGTCACAGAGAATGAAGGGGAAAACATATAAACAATAGGAAAATATGATTGAGGCAGTGTAGACAATGTCAAATCCTATCGCCTGTCCTTATAATAGATTAGAGACAAATTCATTAATGAGGTAAGGAGCTTGCTTTGAGGATATATTCGCATTATCTTAAGAGCAAGGGTCTTTGAAATTATGTGATTCTGTGGCCGTAACAGTTCTGCTTATGGATCTATTGATTTACCACATAATCCAACATTTGCTGCATAATGCAACATCAACATTTTTGTTTCTACCTCAAACGAGTGGCATAACGCAGACATCTACACTACAGGGGAGCCCCAACAATTCGGCCCCAACGGTTCAGGGGCCCCTTTCAACCTAAGGCCAATGAATATCTGGGAGATATTGAAGATCTAGGGGGCCTCTCTTCAGATTCTCTAAGAGGCCATCATTTTGCGTTAGCCACTGGCTCAAGAATATCAAATTCTACTAAAATAATGGTAATAAATACATCTTTTCAAAATTCAAAGCGAATATGTTATAACCATTGTGGGACCCATGTTTAGTAATAGACAACATTTAGCATGATTAATAATCCTATTTTAATTAACTTTCATCTACAATGTGCTAAATGTCAGTGGAGTATTTAATTAGAAGCTTTAACCTTTAAGTTTGCTTTTAACTTTCAAATAGCATCACGTTTTAATACAAGCCATAATGTGAGCAGCTTGTCTGTTAATTAATTAAAATGCATTAAATTACTAAACTTTTGAAAGTATGCTGTGTATTGGTTGGCAAATTGTTCTAGGTAATCTTGAAATATCTATTTCATTATTCCTTTCTTTGGCTCTAAATGTGGCTGTAAAATATTACTTCCAAATAGCGAATGGAAAAATCCCAACCATGGGGGCTTCAGTACTTTTCTAAACTGGTAACAGTCGGAGGACTAACCCCTATACAAAAACGGAACCAGGCTCATACATACGAGTGAGAAACAGATGTGTCATTGGAGTAATGCAAAGGGAGTGTATCAGAAGATTACACCTTCAATCTTAAAATAAATGTCAAACTATTGCTATTAAAACGTTACCCACTTTTATTATATAATCAATTCGTAATGGCATTCAAGTGATGCAAGACAAGGCAAAAAGTGTTAAAATAGTGGAAATAGCGCAGTGCTCCGTGGTACATACAATATTTACAATCAGAACGGATTCATTGAAAAGAAAATGGAGCTCCTCGAAGTATTTCCATATTCGTAATCCACTCACTGTTACAGTTCTCGAATGATATAGTCAATTACGAACCTTGGGGCAGATTTAAGAAAAGTGGTGTTGCACTCAGTGCAGCGCCACTTTCCTTTTGCCCCTTAGCGCCCCACTACAGCCACCATGTGTGCATCATATTTAAAATACTTCACACCATGGCACAGGAGATGGGGCCATAGCATCAGAATTTTTGACGCTACTGATGTACTGTTCAGAGTTATTGCAAACGTTTTGGTGCCAACCCTGAACAGTACATAGGGCCCCATTGTAACCAGTGGTGTGCTCCCTTTTAATACCTGCTCTGAGCAGGCTTTGCCATTTTTTCAGCCCCCCTAATGGGGAAACTCCCCCCCATGCATACATTATTGCTGGTGAATGCATAATGTGGTGAAGGGGCTACAAAGTGGTGCAATGCATGCATTGCGCCACTTTGTAAATCAGGTGTGGCGTTTTTGCCAGAATATCGCCACATTAGTGTAAACAAAATGACACTTATGTGGCGATATTATTGTGCAAGGGGCTCTTAAATCTGCAACTAATTGCGTTGTTTTTTTTTGGCTTTTCTATTGTGAGCACTGAGTGAACTTAACACATTTCTCTGGGAAATTGCCTGATACATGTGCTATAGCTACCAGTGGTTTAGCAGAGTTTCTCTGAGACTTGTGTGAAGACCTATCTATTGTGGTTTATTAAGCTGGTAAGGGTTCCCATTTTCCAAATAATAGTCAATATCTTACATAGTACTTGCCTCATCTTTGCTCGGAGCACTGGAGCCACTTCAGGTCTTTGATAAATGAATGATGATGACATAGAAGCTCTTCTGAGCTCTCCTTATCTGAGGGACGCTCTAACTAAAACCTCAAGCTTAAACAAATCAATAAAAATCTGATAATACTTTTTCATGTAAATGTTGCATCGATATGTACTCATATATGATGTAATGACAAACACATGGATTTTGAACATATGAAATATCAGTCAATTTCTAAACTGAAAGGCAAATAATGCTAATAATGCGTTCAAGGCTTTCTGGTAATGTTCATTAATCATAGTCCTACTTCCACCCTTATCTGTCTTTACTGATGTGGCCGACATTACTTCCATGGCAGAAATCATGCTACTATAAACTTGAAATGGTAGTCTCAGCCAACCGGTGTGGATGCTTTGAAAGTGGCTGGGACTACACTTATAAGTCTCAGCTGTGACCCCTGACTTACCTCCTGCAACCCTAGCACTGTGCCTGCAACCACCAAACCTCAAAGGACAGTAGCTAACTTGGAAAATAATCATTTACTGTTGCAAGTTGTGTGGATCCTCTACCTGCCTCATGCAGCCCGTGGGCATGTGGAGGAAATATGAAAGAAATATAGGGGAGGGAAGGAGAGAGAGAAAGTGAGAGAGGTAAAGACTTTGAGTCGAAATGAGGGTGGAATAACAAAAAGAAAGACAACACCACAGAGAGAAGGATGAAAGATCAAGAGACACAGACAGAAAGATATGTGTTTGAGAGAGACAAAGAGGGATGAAAGAGACACCAATAACAATTTGACATATGTGAAAAAGGACAGACAAGGGAGTAGGAGAGGCACGAGAAAGGTGAAATAGAGAGGAAAAAGAGACAGAATATATGAGAAAGTCAGGTGAGAAAGGGCAAGACGTATTATGAGGATGTCAGTGAGAAAGACATAGTTAAGACAGAGAGATGGAGTGAGAAAGCATCAGCAACAGGTACTAACAACATTTGACAGATAATAAAAAGTTGGACAGTTCACAGACAGCTGAGGGAAAGGCGAAAGTGTGCCAAGCATCTGTCATTGAGGTCAATCATGTGATGTCACTTCTGTTACCCCTGAATTTTGATGAATCAATGCCAGTTGTTTCAGATATAAAGACTCTTCCTAAGGCTATCTACTAATCCCTTGAATTTGTGTCCATCTTACAGCAGGTGAAAAAATTACATGCAGGGTCTTTACCTTAATAAGTAAACTTGCAAGGGGACACACATAGGTTGATGAACCTTTTGACTTGTAATTAAGATGTTCTTACCATAACTACAGTACCTGCAGATCAATAATCAATAACCAATGCACAACATCAATAATCAACAACAATCAATGGCAGTAGTAATCAATAGAGGCAGTAATTGTCACACACCATGACCTTTCTGTCATTAATAACCACACCTTCTAGTAAAAGTTAGAATATTTATTTCCCTATATTAACAATGCTAAGGTCATGTAGATTAATCTCAAAATCAAATGAAACACATACAGAAACAATACTGGCTTTCCAAAGCAGCAGAAGAAATGTAATCTAATCAAAGCTTGGACTACAACACATTCTAAGGTTACAGTGCAAATTAATATCAAAATCAACTGCGACAAAGTGATTATATACTTTCAAATTCAGCAGAGAAATTCATCAGGCATTTTTCCCTACAAGAATAATTTCATTAATGAGGACCCTTAACTAACACCAGATTAGCATCAGCATGTTGGGCTTCATGAAAACAAATTGAGCAACACAAATTTGGAAAAATATATAACTATAGCTCTATCAAAACAGTGCAGCTGTTACCTAGAAAGGAAAAACTAAGAGACATGATAGTCAACAGTCTACTTCATTATACCTATCCTCAAGGTGGATGAACAAGCAGAGTCAATCTTGGTATTCAGGACCTCAATCGATCAACAAGGCAATCAGGATTCAGCATCAAAGTTCAGAAAACGCAAGGTCTTTAAGCCTTAAATTAAGCATGTCTCTTGTAAGGACACACAAGCAAATATTGACCTTATGGCCAGCAAGAAAATGGGCAATGACGTTGGATTCTCTCAGTGCAGTGTCGATAAATCAAAACTAGTAAAATAATTTCCCAAATCCCTATTGGTTTATTAATCGCATGTTCACACTTTGTCCAATAAAACTAAAACTCCAAATCTATGAATTCTACCACCACTCTGTTCACATGTCGTTGATTGGTTGTCCTGCAATGTTGTCATCATTCGGCTTGTCAGGTAACAATATTGTTGCAGCTTCCACTCCAGTCAGTATCTCCATTGTTCTCCTCCTGAGAAAGTCAGTCTCACACACATTACACACAAAATGTTACATTAGTAAGAACAGCATCTTCTAGCAGTCGGTACTCATGAGAACCTTTAGTTATGAGCACATTTAAAGAATGCAAAATGGAAAATCATAATTTAACTCTCTAGGACAGCCATTTATTAAACGTTAAAAAATATAGCTCTGGCAACTAGACCAAGACCTTCGCTAAGTTAAGTACTACAATTAATAAAGCTAGAACATAACACATAACCTTTAATATGACATATGACTACATTAGTCAAACATATATTCAACATTTCACAATATAAAACTACTAGTAAGTACACTTTGTGAATCCTGGAGGCCACTCTTCGTAATCACATTTTCAAATGCTTGCATTATTTTTCTACATTATTATATTTTCCACAAAAACCCCTTATTCAGAATACATGAACACTTATTAATAATTTTTATGAATACACCTGCTCCAGCAATCCCCCCTCTGATGACTAAATGTGTCATCACATTAACTACTACCCAGAAAATATATGAATCAGCTAAAATTCTGTCAGTTCAATCCCTTCATACCTTTGTTCCCTTTTTGAATTTTTTCCTGTACAATTTTTCCCTTTTCTTTTCTTCCCTCCCCTGATTATTCTTTGACCTTTTCAATTTAATTCTCTTGCATAATTTACACAGTCCCCATATTCAAATTAGGCAAACCACAGTAATTAATATCCCCTGCAATATTTTCAATAGTATCCCATTCCAAATGTTTGTGAGCCAATTTCCCTCTGAAGCAAAACCTTTGTCAATCTTTTCCCAAACACCTGGTTCTTTCAGTCCTTTCAAATCAGTACTTTCATTAGTCAGATTAGTAATTAAGCCTCTAATTTCTCTACTATTATCAGGAATATACGAACAACAATGCCTAGAATTCATCATTCTACAGACCCCACAATCCTTTGCCAAAAGTATGTCTAAAGCAAGACGATTCTGAAGAGTCATAGCTCTATCAGCAGCTAACTCAGAATCTATCAGGAGTAAGCCTCTTGAAAAATGTGTCATCATGCTATTCACAATAGTAGACAACTTTTGAATCTTTATCGAATTCAGAATGACTCCCACTGAAGGAATCACTGCTCCAAATATATCTCCCACTATACCAGAAGAGGACTCCCTCCTCTGTCTCATATAATGTAATTCAGTCACTTTCAGAAACTTCTTCAAATCATCCATTTGATAAATCTTTGGGAAAACTATCCCCAAATAACATGTCCCATGTAGAATGCTAGCTAACAGACTTTTACAGCACATGTCCTCCTTAATCCATCAGGACCAATCAGGATTTATCCCACAGCGAAGCACTGCCCAAAACATTTGTCGATTGATTTCACTCCTTCATGCTATGCCCTCTGATGCAGCTAGAGTAGTAATCATCTCGATAGATGTCGAGAAAGCTTTTGATAGCTTACGGTGGGACTACCTAGAACGAGTCATGCTGCAACTAGGTCTAGGGGAAGGGTTTGTCAAATGGACGAGGCTTCTCTATACAAACCCCACAGCGAGAGTGCGCACTGGCCATACAATATCCCCTTCCTTTACCATAGGTAGGGGCACAAGACAGGGCTGCCCGCTATCACCTTTACTTTTTGCGTTGGCAGTTGAGCCTCTTGCCCAGTCGGCTAGGTCCCAGAGGTTTTATGAAGGCATTACAATCAATACCTGGACATATCATATTGCTCTATATGACATGTTACTCTTTCTCCGGAACGTGGAGGCCGACCTACCAGGGGCAATGACAATGTTAGGCAACTTTGGGGCTCCATCCGGACTCCGGATAAACTGGGGGAAGTCGTCCATTTTTCCAGCTACAAAGGGTATCGAAGAACCAGTGGACAATCAGGGCCTCCCGTGGTCCCCGTCCACATTCAAATACCTAGGGGTTAATATCTATCACTCAGTTGAGGATCTACTAGAAGGGAACATACAGAGCACGATTAGGAGTATTAAAAACTGCATGATATTCTGCCAGACACTTCCACTAGCGGTCACTGGGAGAGTTGCACTGATTAAGATGATAGTATTGCCTAGAGTGTTATATTGCTTCGCAACAATCCCACTCATAATACCGATGGTAGTATTTAAAATAATCTCGTCCTTGATTACAGGATTTATATGGGGAACCAACAGACAAAGAATAGCATTGCGCACCCTCCAGAGAACAACAGCAGAGGGTGGTTTGGCTGTCCCCGACTTCGAACTCTACTATTGGGCGAGCCAACTCCAATGGCTGGCACGATTTATCAGAGCACCCACAGTGGGGGAAGCACTGAGAGCCCCTCTCCACTGCTCCAGAGATAGAATTATGGGCATCCTACTAAACCCGAAGAAACAGAATAAACCGCCCCGGTGGAATGGGAGGCATCACTTCACTGCTGGGAACAATACCTAAAACAAACACACACCAGAACATCATACTCACCAGAGGCCCCCCTGATCTGTGTGGGAGCTATTGCAGGAAATCATGTGATAGGGGGTATCAGCTGATTCATGGCATTTCAGATCGACACCATTGGAGCCCTATATAATAATGGGAAACTGTGCTCCTATGCGGAACTGCAGGAAAGGTTCCAGCTACCACCAGGGCTGTTCCTAACCTTTAACGCGATTGCCAGAACTCTTCATAGACAATGGGGCACAGGGCTGGAGGAACCCCCCAGACATACCACCTGCGACCAAATATGCACTATAGGAGACCAAGGGAGGTTGATCTCAGGGATATATGCATCTCTACTAAACAGCACATGTCTTCCCTTGAATAAACTTAGGACCAAATGGCAGGGGGAGCTAGATATTACAATAGACGACGCACAGTGGTCCAGAATAACCTCACACATATATACAGTCTCCAGAAATGCCAGGTTTAAATTAATAAACTTATATGTCTTTCATAGGGCCTACCTAACCCCATATATGATATCAAAGATCTATGGTGTAGAAAATGCCAGCTGCCCTCGATGTGCAGAATTAGCAGCAGAGTTGTTGCACATGCTCTGGAGTTGCCCACTAATTGGGGAATACTGGACAGGGATATTTGAGGCACTCTCCACCTGCACGGGCAGAACACTACCCCGATCAGCCATAGTGGTGGTTTTGGGAGATTTCCCCCGTCCTAGCAAGCATAAAATTACAAATCGATTCATAGACTTGGCCCTGATACTGGCAAGGAGAGAAATAACCTTGCCGTGGAAAGACCCAAAGGGCTCACAGATAAATCGTTGGAGAAATGCATTAATTAAATGGGTAGAAATTGAAGGGACAGTACTACTAAAACAGGCACTCAGGGGCCTAGGAACTAGAGACAATGCTCAGCATTGGAACACAATACTGGACAATTTTAGAACACCCGACAATACTAACTCTGATTCAGAGGCTAATATATCAGAACCAGACCATGTGTAGCTGACTAAGACATTCCCATTGAAGACTGTACAAGAGACCAAATATGTAACTCATTTGTGAACTGAACAAACACCTCTATGTAGTTGATAGAATGTGCAGAAGGGATGAGGGGGGGGGTCACAAAAAGATGGGAAGCTATTTTGTTCTGTATACGTTTTGATACTAGTATAAAGCAATAAAAGAGATTTAAAAAAAAAAAAAACGTGTCCCATCCCATCCTCTTGGAAGACAGTAATAAGCATTAAGACCACAGATATAATAAATTCCGGGAATCGCCGGGTCCTGTCCATTCAACATAAACGTCCATTTACTCTGAAACAAAAACACATGCTTACATTCACTCGTTCCCACACATAAAGTGTCAGTGAGTGATTAAGGCCTGCATATAGAAAGTTTCCCATTGCATTTTAATTACACTATAAGCATAATCATTCCTGCTTTTCTCCTGTCATCTGTGTGATCTAAGAAACTTTTCTCTAAAGGTGTAAGCAAGCATGTCAGATTATTCCTGTGCGTATAAGCTGTGCCAAGCGTCAATGTAGGTTCAAAGAAACCTCTAACTATCACTATGTCATTATCTTTAGCTACTCTATTCCAATGCCTAATTATAGGGGCAAATGAAAACAGCATATCATAGTTTGAATAAAAGTACTGTATGTACTCCTGGTTGTAAAATCTTGTTAGTAGCAGACTACAACTTATTCCATAGGTTAATGGCAAGCTATGATATGTAACTCCTTACTCAACTGATGAAGAAATCTGTGTACACACATAACAATTCCTCACATCCATCGTCTCAACATACTCACTCAATAAGCGATAGAAGACATTAGAAGAAAGCTCTCCTTGCGTATTGGTATCCCCATGCAAATACTTCTCATCTTACCTAAACAGCTCTATTGCCGTTTGTGCAGTAGTTTGCATAAAAGCAAGAAGTATGGTTGGCTTCACTCTTATCAAGAACAGACATACCTACAATCAACACCACAAACAATATCCCACACATAATCGCCAAACCAATACTCATATTTTTACAGCACCCAGTATTCCTGCCCTTCTGGCTAATGTTACCCATGATCTGTAAAGAATGAGAAAGCAGAAGAAAATTTTTGAAAAACTGCAGCAAAAATCAAAAACAAACAACTCTTCTTTCAGCAATTATTTACAGCTCCCAGTCACTTTCAGGATCCCTTTGTCAAAATCGGTAAGCAGCTTTGTCAAAAGCAGGTATTAAAAGGTAAAATCAGGTTATCAATGTCTGTTCCGGTTACTTTTAACAGTCTCTTTTTCTCAAAAATGTTCTCTCAGATTATTTCAACAGTTCAGTTCATCAGATTCCTTCAAGAGCCAAAATACTGATCCGGAATGTCTCCATCAAAACAAAAAGACAAAACTTCTTGCTGCCACTCACTTGTAGTTGCATAAGCCCATTCAGGACCTGCGTATCTTCGACTTGCTATAGTCTTTCTTTTCAACTTTTGATCACCATTCAATTCTCCTTCACTTAGATCTCCTCTCCTTGGTGTATCTAATTCTTCCTCGAATGTTGCCTCAACAACCACTTCATTTTGTTTTTCTACTTGCTACTCTGACCACTTATCTCCTTTCAGTGGACCTTTTGTCAGTGTTCTCTTCAGAGTCGAACTTGAACCTTCTCCTTGTCCTGCGGTGTTTTCTCTTGACGACCTGCAATCAATTCAGGAGGAGTCAGATCACAATAACTTTGATCCATCTCAACTCCTTTCCCCTCTGGGTCTGGCAATTTATCTGTTTGTCTCTCAAGATCGTCTGCTTCTGGGAAAGCCCTCCTTTGATTAGGCTCTCCTGCTGCCTCAATTGAGATAGGCTCTCCGTCACCGTCCTGGAGGTCTTCTCCTTTGCCCCTCACAGGAGTGACTGAATCATCCTCAACGGGCTCAGATCTGGTCTCAGTTCCCCTTTGTTTTCTTTCCGGCCCTGAGACTTGTGTGACTGTTGCTGGTACTCTCAACAACTCTTCTTCCTCATTATCCAATGGACATGCCACTTTCTTTGTATAACTCGCAGGAATCTAGTTTGGAATTCCAACACACTTCACAGCTGTGATTGTTGTCAGAACTATCTGATACGGTCCCCTCCAATGAGGCTCCAAACACATTGGATAATGGATCGGTGGCAGTGTGGTGGCTTCCACCTGCAGAGAAAAAGAGCAAACCACATCAGCCAGACTTTTGCAGTAGTCCAACACAATATCATCTGTAATGTTGACAAGTGCATTTGCAGGCACCGCTGGCAACCTCATGGCTTGGCACATAAGGATTTCATGCGGCAACAATCCTGTCTTCCTGTTGGGTGTGTTTCTCATTGACATCAACACTAAAGGCAATGCGTCAGGCCATTTCAAATTTGTGGAGGCACACATCTTTGCAACTCTTGAGCTCAAGGTACCTTTCATCTGTTCCACTAGTCCTGATGCTTCAGGTGAGTAACTACAATGCAAAGTCTGATCAATGTTTAATGCTGCACACAGCAATTTCATTATTTAATTGTTGAAGTGACTTCCCCTATCTGATTCTAAAGAGATCGGAAACCTGAAACGTGGTATCAGTTCCCTAAGCAGTAGTTTTGCTACTGTGAGACTATCGTTTTTTCATGTAGGGTAAGCTTCAATCCAGTGAGTAAAGATTCAAACAATCACCAACACATATCTCAAACCTCCACACACACGTTCATCTCAATAAAATCCACCTCGCGCTCTTCCAATGTGGCTCAAATAGCATGTAACAGTTCTTAAATTCTCTCACTGGTAAACCAGAAGAGTTCATGAAACCTCTCTGTGACCATAACTGGCCAAAATCATGGACTATTCCAAATCCATACTGGCTATCTGTATCAATCAATCAATCAATCACAGACATTTATAAAGCACGCTACTTACCCGTTAGGGTTCCGAGGCGCTGAGGGGGGGGGTGGGTGACTGCTACTGCTCGAAGAGCCAGTGCTTGAGGAGTCTTCTGAAGGCGAGTAGGTCTTGAGTCTGTCTGAGGTAGGTAGGGAGCGTGTTCCAGGTCTTGGCAGCGAGGTAGGAGAAGGATCTGCCGCCGGAGGTGGTTCATTGGATGTGGGGGACGGTGGCGAGGGCGAGGCTCGCGGATCGCAGTTGGCGGGTCGGTGTAGAAATTTAATCTGTTGTTGAGGTAGGTGGGGCCGGCGTTGTGGAGTGCTTTGTGTGCGTGGGTGAGGAGCTTGAAGGTGACCCTCTTGTCGACGGGAAGCCAGTGGAGCTCTTTGAGGTGTGGGATGATGTGGCAATGGCGGGGTGCGCTGGTGATGAGTCGGGCTGAGGCGTTTTGGATGCGTTGAAGTCGTTGGAGGTGTTTTGCTGGGATTCCTGCATAGAGTGCGTTGCCGTAGTCCAATCTGCTGCTGACGAGGGCGTGGGTCACTGTCTTCCTGGTGTCAGTCGGGATCCACTTGTAGATCCTGCGGAGGGTGCGGATGGTGTTGTAGCAGGAGGAGGTGACGGCGCTGACTTGTCTGTCCATGGAGGGTGAGGAGTCGAGGATGAATCTCAAGTTGCAGGCGTGGTCGGTGGGTGTCTGAGCTGTTCCAAGGGTGGTGGGCCACCACGAGTCGTCCCGGGCGGAGGGGGATGTCCCGAGGATGAGGATTTCTGTCTTGTCGGTGTTCAGTTTCAGGCGGCTATTTCTCATCCAGTCGGCGACTGCTTTCATTCCTTCGTGGAGGTTGGCTTTGGCGGTGGCGGGGTCGTTGGTGAGGGAGAGGATGAGCTGGGTGTCGTCGGCATAGGTGATGATGTTGAGGTCGTGACGGCGGGCCACTTGTGCGAGGGGGGCCATGTAGATGTTGAACAGCATCGGGCTCAGGGAGGAGTCCTGGGGGACGCCGCAGATGATGTTGTTGGCTTCTGAACAGAAGGGTGGGAGGCGGACGGTCTGTGTTCTGCTGGAGAGGAAGGATGAGGTCAAGGCTAGGGCTTTTTCCTGGATTCCGGCTTCTTGGAGGCGTGATAGTAGGGTGCGGTGGCAGACCGTGTCGAAGGCCGCGGAGAGGTCTAGGAGGTTGAGGGCGGAGGTTTCGCCGTGGTCGAGTTGGCGTCTGATGTCATCTGTGGCGGCGATGAGGGCTGTCTCGGTGCTGTGGTTGCGTCTAAATCCAGTTTGCGACGGGTCGTGGATGTTGTTGTCTTCGATGTGGCGTGTCAGTTGAAAGTTGACGATCTTTTCTGCGACTTTCGCTGGGTAGGGGAGGAGGGAGATGGGGCGGAAGTTCTTGAGGTCCTTGGGGTCGGCTTTGGGTTTCTTGAGGAGGGCGTTGATGTCTGCGTGCTTCCAGCTTTCGGGGAAGGTGCCTGTTTCGAAGGAGGCGTTGACGATCTTGCGGAGTTGGGGCGCGATGATAGAGTCGGCTTTGTTGAAGATGTGGTGGGTCAGGGGTCAGTCGGTGATCCAGAGTGGATGGAGTTCATGATTTTGCGTGTTTCTTCATCGTTGACGTTGGACCAGGCGGGGATGGGGTTGGCAAAGCTTGGGTTCGAGGTGGTGATGGAGATGGGCGTGGTCGGGGTGTTGAAGCTGCTGTGGATGTCGGCGATCTTGCTGTGGAAAAAAGCGGCGAGGGAGTTGCAGAGTTCCTGGGAGGGCGGGATGTCGTTGACGTTGGCGCTGGGGGTGGACAGTTCCTTTACGATGCGGAATAGCTCTTTGCTGACGTGTGCATTGTTGTCTAGGCGGCCTTTGAAGGAGGACCTATTGGTGGTCCTGATGAGGTGGTGTTGTCGGCAGGTGGCGTCTTTGAGTGTTGCGTGGTTGTCCGGTGTGCGTTCTTGGAGCCATTTCTTTTCCAGTTTCCTGCAGGTGCGTTTGGAGGCCAGGAGTTCGTCGGTGAACCAGAAGGTTTTTTTGCTGACGAGGTTGCTGGGGGGTTTCTTCAGCGGGGCAAGGATGTTGGCGCAGTTCTTGATCCATTGTCTGAAGTTGCAGGCCGGGGTGTCTGGGTCGGTGGGCTCGTTCGGCAGGTTCTAGGAGAGGGTGCTGAGAAGTTATTTTTCGGTGACTTTGCCCCAGCTGCGGCGGGGGAGTTGGCAGCTGTGGTGGTGTGCGGTGTTTTTGTTGTAGGTGAAGTGGATGCAGCGGTGGTCGGTCCAGTAGGGTTCGGTGGTGTCGTTGAAGGTAACGTGGTCGCTGGTGGAGAAGATGGCGTCCAGTGTGTGTCCGGCGGCGTGGGTTGGTGATGTGACGAGTTGTCTGAGTCCGAGGTTCGTGAGGTTGCTAATCAGCGTGGTGGAGTTGTGGTCATTGTTGTTCTTGAGGTGAAGGTTGAGGTTCCTAAGGATGATGTAGTCCGTGGAGGCGAGTGCGTGGGTGCTTCGAGGTCGGCGATGGCGTCGCAGAACTGGGCCCGTGGTCCAGGGGGTCTGTAGACAAGCGTTCCTCTGAGGGTGGTGTTGGGGTCGGTGTGGATCCGGAAGTGTAGAAGCTCGGTGGTGTTGAAGTGGTCGTCGGTGTGGGTGGTGATCTTGAGGGTGGACTTGTGGATGATGGCGAGTCCTCCTCCGTAGCCGTTGGTGCGGTCCCTGCGGGAGATCTTGTATCCGTCTGGGATGGCGATGGCGATGTCTGGCACAGATGAGTCGTTACACCATGTCTCGGTCAGGAAGGCTACGTCTGGGGCGGTGCTGTCGAGCAGGTCCCAGAGTTCCACGGCAGCGGGTGTTGAGGAGTATGCACCGGAGGTGGTTCGGTCTGGTGGTTGTTGGTTTGGGGGTTCGGTCACAGGTGAAGTGGCAGCTGAGGCAGGCGAAAGGTCCGTGGGTGTGCTTCGGGCTGTTTGGTAGCAGTGTTGGTCTCGGCCGTTGTTGAGTGCGTGGAGGGAAGCGGTGTCGTAGCTGAGACTGGCTAAAGTGCATATGCTCTCTGTGTAAATTGTATGTGATTGGTTTATCCATGATTGGCATATTTGATTTACTAGTAAGTCCCTAGTAAGGTGCACTAGAGGTGCCAGGGCCTGTAAATCAAATGCTACTAGTGGGCCTGCAGCACTGGTTGTGCCACCCACATAAGTAGCTCTGTAATCATGTCTCAGACCTGCCATTGCAGTGTCTGTGTGCGCAGTTTTAACTGTAAATTCGACTTGGCAAGTGTACCCACTTGCCAGGCCTAAACCTTCCCTTTTCTTACATGTCAGACACCCCTACGGTAGGCCCTAGGGAGCCCCAAGGGCAGGGTGCAGTGTATGGATAAGGTAGGACATATAGTAATGTGGTTTATATGTCCTGACAGTGAAATACTGCCAATTTCGTTTTTCACTGTTGCAAGGCCTGTCTCTCTCATAGGATAATATGGGGGCTACCTTTAAATATGATTAAAGTATAGATTCCCCTAGAGAGTAGATGGACATGTGGAGTTTGGGTCCCTGAACTCACAATTAAAAAAGACATCTTTTAGTAAAGTTGATTTTAAGATTGTGCGTTTGAAAATGCCACTTTTAGAAAGTGAGCATTTTCTTGCTTAAACCATTCTGTGACTCTGCCTTGTTTGTGGATTCCCTGTCTGGGTCAGTTTGACAGTTGGGTTGGTTTTCACCTCGCACTAGACAGTGACACAAAGGAGGCTGGGGTGTAACCTGCATTTCCTGATTAGCCATCTCTGCTAGGAGGGAGGTGTGGAGTGGTCACTCTCATCTGAAAGGACTGTACCTGCCTCTGAAAATGCCGGCTCTGACCCCCTGGTGTGCGTCTGAGGCCTTGCCTGGGCAAGGCAGGATTTCACAATTAGGTGTGAGTCCCCTTTGAAGAAAGGTGACTTCAAAGACTAAAATGGGTATGAGAAGGGCACCCAAATCTACAGACTTTAGAAACACTTCTGGAACCAAGAGGAACCTCTGCCTGGAGAAGAGCTGATAGCTGAGGAAGAAGTCCTGCCCTGCCTGTGACTGTGCTTTGCGGAGCTTTCCTGCAGTGCTGCTTCTCCCAGAGTAAGAGGGCAAAGACTGGACTTTGTGTGCCTTCCATCTTGTGAAGAAATCAACGTTCCGCACAGAAGCCGTGATCCCCGACTTCGCGCATCGGCTTGTTTTGACTCTTCACCAAAGGTACTGTACTTGGGGGTCTACACGACTCCGTGTCCGGCGCCGCTGGTGTCGGCTTGTTGGGAATGACTCCGTCACGACGCCGTGTTAACATCTCATCGAAGCATTTTTGTTTCTAAGCGCTATTTTTTTGTTTAATCTTTAAAAATTCATAACTTGACTTGTGTATGTCGGATTTTTGTTGTTTTGGTCTTGTTTTGTTTAGATTAATATTTCCTATTTTTCTAAACCGGCGTTGTGTCATTTTGTAGTGTTTTCATGAAGTTACTGTGTGTGTTGGTACAAATACTTTACACCTAGCGCTCTGAAGTTAAGCCTACTGCTCTGCCAAGCTACCAAGGGGGTAAGCAGGGGTTAGCTGAGGGTGATTCTCTTTTACCCTGACTAGAGTGAGGGTCCTTGCTTGAACAGGGGGTAACCTGACTGTCAACCAAAGACCCAATTTCTAACATTTCCCTACACACGCAAGTTGCTGTGCCACACTGACCAAGAGATAGCCTGTAATCCATTGTCTTGCAGTAAGTACGCTTCATGGCAGATAGAACAGTTGGTCAAAATGATAACTAATGAGTATTTACTGGTCATTTAATATCTGATCATAGTGGACCCACTTGACATCAGGTAATTTACTTAAGTTGATGTTCAGACTTATTCTCTGGTTCTTCATTTTGATTTTATTTTGTGGAAGTGCTATTGATCCTCAGGACTGCTGGACCACTAATGTATGTACCTTAAGGATGCACAGATACATGTATTGCAAGGGACTAGGGAGGTGTTTAATGGAAAGGGGACACTAATGTATGTATTTTGAATTACAATGAATTCATGTACTGCTTATGGCCACTGATAGAGGTCCAGGGTGGGATCACTGATGCTGAAGGCACCAAGCACCTCTTCTTAGCTTGGAACATTTTAGCATAGAATGGATCGAGTGATGCAAATGCAGTGAGTTACAGTTTTTTTTTTTTTTTAAACAACAGCCTATTTGAAAACTGAAACTGCAAGTCCCTTAAGGCATTTTCCCACTGTTGGCTAAAAATATCAGTTTTGGATAACCATATAACACTGTTTTCCCTTTTCAAGGCGTGTTTGGCGACTCGGACACCGCTCCTAACTGGGAATCATTTTTGCTAATGTGGATTGAGGTCTTGAACGTCAGTTTAGTGAGCTAGGTTTCTGTTATGTTCACCCCATGTAAACTGGTCACTTTGGGAACCATCAGCTATCCGTTAATGCTAGCGCAGTATGCACTTCTGACTTGTATTTCCAAGTCATGTAAATACATGACATCATGATATTGTGAGACAGAAACACACAGCGGAAGTAGGTGAAAGGTGTTCGGATGTCAAACAGCAGTTTCCTGCACATAATGTCACAAAAGGGATACATTCAGAAACATCTCATTGCAAGGACCTAACTGATGTTTTCTGCTCTCGATTCAATGTCGCTCAAAATGTCACACATATGGCACTAAAATGTCACACATAAAAACATACAAACACAAAAATGTCATACATAAGCAACCGGAAGCTGGACAGCTATGTTGCTCCATTTTGAGGCTTTATTTATACAAATATTAGTTCGAGAGATTCCAAAGGTGCACAAGTAAAATATTTCAAAAAGTTCATGGTGTCCCACCTAAACATTACCTTTCCAAGAAATTCTGTGTTTCCCCCACCAATGGCAAAAGGGCTGTAGCTTTACAGCAATATATATCACACTTCTTCACTTCTGTATACCAATTCCTGTCATTCTTTCCCCATGGCTCTCCAAGTAGATTTTCACTGTAGTGATAATATACCAAACTCTGTAATCAGTGAAAAATATTGAACTGCTCATGAACAAGTAAAAGAAATTAGCAGTCGTGGCAGGTTATGCCCTCTTTACCGATTTAGCAAGATCTACAATAAGCCTGCCAAAGACAACGTGAAGTATAACTGAACTATCAGGTTTGAAACTGTTTCAGACATGCAACCATTCTGATTCGATCGTGAGTAATTTAGTTTTGGATACATGAGCTTGTTACTCCAAATAAAAGCTTGCCAGTTCCCTGTGAACATTTGTCTATCACAAAATACCAACTTTTAATTTGTAGCTATTTTCTACCCAAACTCCATCTTGCTAATGCCATCAAATTCTGACATTCTTTCCAATTAATATTCTTCAAATGCTGGGACGTCCATCAGGCGTCAGGATTTCAAACACTAGTATGCCATTGATGGGGCAATTATGCATAGCTCCCATTATTTCATGAATAACCAGATTTATGTCAGAAATGTTCACAAAGTATCAGTAGTTGGTATAATTATAACATGGCCATTATTCTGACAAGGGCAGCTACACCCATTGCATGAATATGCACACGAAGCATGCCTACACAGTGTCCTTGATTGGTGACTCGTGTGCCAGTAATAGCTAAAGTGTTGTCAAGAATGCCTGTAGTATGTCATTAACAGTTATCAACAGAATTTAGTGAAGAATTCCCACAATATTTAAAGGATGGGTCACAACTATGCCAGGGATGGCCAAAATGCTGCATGAATGGCCATGATATTTCAACAACAGGCTACTAGCATTCCAAGAGTTACAGAATGGCCACAGTTCCCCAGACCCACAACATTTGATTGTCACTATAATGTCACTCCTGTTTCTACGTCCCGGTCACCCAGCCAAACATGCAAATACACAAACAGGATCACAAATAGGCAGGGAAACACATAAACACGTCCAGACAGAACATGCTCACCCTTTCTTACAGTCATTTCTCTCTCACACAATCACAAACTTACAATCACTTATTTACAATCACTCAAGCAGGCAGACACATAATCACTCGAAAGCATGTGCACATCCAGTAAACGCATTATCATAAGTGTATTTTGGTCCCTGTCCCCCTCCCTCTTCACATTTCCAAATTCAAAGGTGATACTAGCCCTATTTCACAGGTCTGTGATGTTTATCTACATCTTCCAGTCCAAGTTGACTTATATAGTTCAAATGCATCATTATATATTCAAAAATAAAAGCACCAACAAAAGTCCCACGTAAAAATGTTCACATATGCACCTTTCAACAGTTATCGAC
The DNA here is from genome assembly GCF_031143425.1 of Pleurodeles waltl. Classification (NCBI taxonomy): domain Eukaryota; kingdom Metazoa; phylum Chordata; class Amphibia; order Caudata; family Salamandridae; genus Pleurodeles; species Pleurodeles waltl. The sequence goes on along the minus strand of NC_090450.1, from coordinate 516,312,916 downwards.
AATGCAATTATGTCAGCTTTGATAATCCTTCTTTCCACTGACCAGCTCACTGGCTGTGATGCAAGCAATTGATGATGCAGCATTGTTAGGCTCAAAAGTAATGGTAACAGTGCACTGAATGTTTCCCTATAGTAAAAGTGAATTGTAGCAAAACGGGTTCTGCCTTTTTAATCCACCCAGATTTTTCCCTTTATGAATCACCCATTTCTGGACTTTTTACTGAGGGGGAATGTCTCACATCTGGTGTGTTTCCCACGTTAATCACATAGTAAATAGACTGTGAATGTTTACTGCCAGTGTCTGGTGGTGCAGCAACCTCTCTTGGGTGGATCTATGACTGTAGGTTTTGTGGCCTAAAGTTGTTAAAGAAAGACTCAGACATGTAATGTTTTATCATGTTATATTCAAATGTATTGCTGTCAGAGATTGTCCATCCATGATTTTTCATGAAATGTTGCACCGTTTTATTGATTATTATTGCAGATGGAAAATGGTTACTGAAGTCAGTGAAAGAAAGATGCATTATAACATATGGCACTTGTTATGTGCTATCCTCGATAATCCCAATAGAGTTATCTGATTTAAAGTGACTGCCTCCTGTATGGTAAAGTGCTATATTGTATGGGAGGGGGGTTACTGTGGTGATGTGGGTATGACCCTTTAGGGGTCAAAGGCAATGTCATCAAAGGTATTCCTATAAACCTTATGTTTATTTATAAACTACCCCACAGTAGTGTGTGAGTGTGTGTGATAGATGTACTTTTAGTTCTCTAATGAAAAAGTACACACTTGACAATCATTTATTGTGTGTTAATTTATAGAGTGCCAGCGCATGGCGATTACCAGCCCATACCACCTCCCCTGTGTCGGCCTTGAACTGCTCTGCTTCACTACCCTGAGAGAGTCAAGCACTGTAAAGGGGTGATTGTCTCACAGTGAGAGGGTATTTGTGGATCTATTACTTCCGCAGGCTTCACATCCTGCACAACTAATAGCCCAGTTTCTTTACATGATTTTAAAGCTTTTACACAACTTTCGAGCGACTAATTTGCTGTCAATCAGAAAAAAATAAGATAATGTTAGAAGCCTCACTGTGATCCCCCCTATAATAAATATCTATCCTCTCCTGGCTTTTCAAATCACAAGAAATCATAAATTAATATACCACAAATGACCATTTCTGCCTCCGCCTACTTCATTAGTGAAATATTGCTACTGTCAGTAAATTTTGATGAGACAACACTTACTTTCACTGAAATTTTCACCCTGTCAACGTGCATATACTTTGTTTAACACCTTCAGAGGAAACGCAAATGTAAAAACAAAAGCGAACTTTAAATAATGATGAAACCATACCCATTTAATGTACCATGCCGTTCGTAGGCCGGAGGCACTCCAGTTAGCACAACCATGAGAGCCTGCCTTAGAAACAGCTGAAATTAAACATTTTTAAATTAAAGAGAGAGCAGAAAAGACAAGTCACTGGTACTTAATTCAGCGTCGATCTGAATAACATCTCATAAAATGGGTGACTTTCAGGGTGAATTTATCACTTAAAAATGCATTTCCATGTTTATCTGTTAACATTTACGAAATGCTTTTTAACGAATTACCTTTTTTCCAAGTTAACTATGGAAAAGTTGTAAATTCGGTAGTCATTACCCCTACTTGTTTGGTTTTAGTTACATCAGTGGTAGCAGACAATGGAATAGTCCTTCCCCGCCATGGACCAGAGAGGATGAAAATGCAGAGCTTATTATAATGAATCAGCAGGTAGCATTCCCATGCTAGGATCTTTAATAGAAAACATAATTACAAAACTGCAGTACTGAGACCACCCTTGAACTATAAACTAAATCACAAAACCCTCTTTTATTTACATGTTTTTCTTTGTATTCAGAATTGCTAAGAGGCAATGTGCTTCAAGTAATGTGCTGAAGGAGACCATTTGAATTCTACTTGTTAAAACGCATTGCATACGCCTCATCTGAAATAATGCATTTCAGAACAATGATTCTCGGCCCTATGTCAGTTTCATAGATGTGCGTGTGAGCACTTTTCCATGAGCCTTGCAAGCTTGTATGCAAGCTAGCAAGTGTCTATTGTATCAGATTTATTTTGCACACCCTTCCTGTAGTGTTTCCTAACAGCTATACTTTCCAAAATTGGGATTAACTCCTATCCCACAAGAAAACCCTAGGTTTAATTTTATGTTATGCTATGCTATGTAATATTATTTGTATTTGTATAGTGCACAACTCACACTGGAGGGTATCCTGACACTGATGCGGGTACTATAGGGGCTCTACTGGGATTGGGGCTAGGAGAAGAGCCAGGCCTTGAGTTTCTCACCGAGAAGGTGGCTATGATGCACAGGGGCAGGTCATTCCAGGCTTTAGGGGCAAGGTAGGAGATGGCACGACTGCTGGGCCTGGTTATGCGCATGTGTCTGTTGGGGGGGTGCAAGTAGGAATCTAGTTGAGCGGAGGTATCTGGTGGGTGGGTGAAAGTTTATTATCGAGGTATGCAGGGCCAATGTTGTGCAAGGCTTTGTATGTGTGTGTGTTCCTGTTCCAATGCTATGCCGTAACATCTCCACGTGCTCATTTTCACCATTCTCATCAAATACTCATATGTTGCTCTTCAACTCCTATAAAACCCTCTCAGTTTCTGGCTTGTATGGGTCCTGTCCCTTTTACCGTTCTCACCATAGCAAAACCTTTCTCTACCCTCTATTACTATCTCCTCACTCCTAACCAACTCCTATCCTTAAAGTGTGACAGACTTCCTGACCCTATTAGATGTCACATGCCTTTTTTAGCATCTCAAACTCTAACATACACTCTTTATCTCCTTTCACCTCTTTCCACTCACATTTATCTCTGTTCCTACCTCATTCACTCCTATCTCACTCCAACATACTTTTCTTCTCCCATATTCTGTCTGTCTTTCATCCTCCAGACATATTCCCCCTCAACATCTTTCCTCCCCCCAACTCTACCTCCTTCAAGCATCTCACTACCTAACACTATTTCCCTCATCACTGGTCTCATCCGCTCTCATGATTCTTTCCCATTTGGATTTGCTAACAAATTTATAACACCCAAATCCAGTGCCATATCATCTCTTACCTATCAAGTTCCTCTCATTTAAGACACCCACAAATAGCACAATAGAGAGCACTTGCATGTCATCCGTTGTTGGCTTTTTGACCTTTAAGCCACCTCTCACCCCGTCTCTCTCCCTATTACTCTTGCTATCTCACCTCATGCCCCCTCACAATTGAAACACCTCCAACATGCCTCCCTCCCTTTCACCCCTACCCAGTGTAAGCTTCACTCAATCTTGTCAAGGAGGGCAAAAATCATTTATCCAAAGGTTTTCAATCTTTCACACAGCACTTTATTTGCAATAAGCCCCCGTCTCTCCCTCTCTTTTTCAATAATCTTCTTTCTTTACTCACATCTATCCTCCACTTCTGCCTTCTCTCACACACAAACTGTAAAATCCTACCATCCTGCTTTTACCCATTGCTACGTTCTCAATCACTCACTTACTTATTTACCGTCATTTGTCACAGTGGATTTTTCTTAGACGACTTCCTGCATGTTTTTTGAGACCTTTCCCATAACATTCTAACCTCTATGTCTTGGGGTATCTTTACATCTGACATGACAAACCTTCCCTCTCACAGCAAAGAACTAAACCATGGAGGCTTTCAACTATTTCCTGCTAGTCAATGCTGCTACACATATAGTGGGCCACACACTTAACCTAATCTAGCCTTGACTCAACTCAAATCCCCGGACTAAATAAAAGATGTCAACTTACTGGCTCTCAAATGCTTTTGACAAACCCATCCTGCTCAAAGGATCCATTCATCCTGCTTAAAGCACCCACTCTTTATAAAGGATGTCTTAAAATGCCTTGAATAAGTGATGGGATACATAAGAACAATTGGGCAATGGATCCACTCTAAAGCCAATCGAAGATAACCAGGACCATACACAACAATAACAAAACCTGCCTCCAGGGATTCAACAGGATCTACAAAGGCTCCATAAAAGGCAAAGACGCTACACTACAGAACAAGGTCATCCAATGCCAAGCACACTGCCTTTCAGCATTAATCCACGAATATCACAACCATAAATCAGTGTTCTTCTCTTCATCAATATATCTATCAGTCTGCTAGCAACAAATCTGATCATATTCTTTAACTTAACATGCAACTTTTCTGCTAATGGTTCTCAGATCTTCCTTAAACTAGAAAATGCAAAGGGTTTGGATAGACAAGGATTAGATCAATGTCCGCATGCTGTCAACCATTGTATGCTGAAAAAACGACCTTAAATTTAACTGACTGCAAATGCAGACCATGTGATTTCGAGACTGTAAGAAGTACCATTCCTGATCAATCTAGCCCCAGGAAATTGGAACACTGCGAACTGGAAGTGAGAAACCTCAGAATGGTCATGGGCTCCAAACTACAAGAAATGTGCTCAAAATCATGTTTACTTTAAGGTTGATTTTTTACATGTATGTATACATTTGCCTGATTGCATGACTGTCCATTTTCACGTCCTAAAACATTGGTGTATGTGCAACTTCATGTTTGCAGTGAAATGGGCTGAGTTCCTTTGAAATTCACAGGTAATATGAACACATCCCAAATAGTCCGGTATGTTTCCATGCACTTTTTCTCATTCATTAATTGTCCTACTGCTTCAGCAACCTTTCGTAAATAATTTTTGGCTCAGTCTCATGCCTATTTGCAGCAACAAACTACAATAAATGTACAACCTTTGTCCCCATGGTCGAAACCTTTTTGCTTTGAGTGAATCCCTTTTATCTTCAAGACCAGACTGGTAAACCAAAAGAAGCCCTGACAAAATTGCTCACATCACATCACATCAGCCCACACCCCACATCTCCTCACCAAATATCTCTTTCCAACCATTCATTCTCTCTCTCCTGCCTCTCTTCACCCCTTTTAGTCACTTTCTCTCTACATTCCCACTCTCGCACTCTCTTTTTCTCTCCCTTGAAGCCTCCTCATGCCTGCTACAATTAACCTAGGTGAGCTGGGGAAAGCAACAGAGGCACCAGTAGCAGCTGGAATTTCAGAAGTGGCATTCGAAGGCTCCAGCCCACTAGAGAAATGCCCAGTGTAATACTAGGCCTGTCGGGTCCTGCTTATTTCTCAGTTTTGTGAGACCTTCAGTACCCTCAATTTGTATTCTAAATCCGAATTTTTCAAAATTGCTATTCTAAAGACATAATATTTTTTGCTGATAATAAATGTATGCAAATAAACAGAATCTGGAAAATACTGAATATGACCAAGGCTTTCAGTGAGATGAAAACATGGGAGGTCCCTGAAAGTGGCGGGATTTACATAATTAAGGGCATGGCTTAAACATAGGCACTATGATTATGATAGAGTTCCACCCAACCTATACATTGCATATAATCACAACTGCAACTGGCATATGTGACCATTGCTCTAAATTGCATATAATCACAACTGCAACTGACATATGTGACCATTGCTCTATGTAATTTGAAGAGAGGCCAAGAATTAGATGCCCACTGTTAGAAATGGCCCTTTCTGCATGGTGTCCCCTGTCTTTTTGGCTTCTGACCTCCTGTTTTGATCCCGTGCTGAACTCTGGCTTTAGGATTCTGGGCACTTTATCACTTCTGACCAGTGCTAAAGTGCAAGTCTTCTCTGTCTAAATTGTATTTGTGATTGGCATATCCATGATCGGCAGATTTTATTTACTAGTAAAATGCACCAGAGATGCCCAGGGCCTGTAAATCAAATGCTACTTGTGCCACCCACATGAGTAGCCCTGTACACACGTCTCAGACCTACCAAGCCAGTGTCTGTGTCGGCAATTTGGAATTTCCAGTTCGACCTAGATAGTGTACATGTAAGCCACCCCGAAGGTAGGCCCATGGCAGCCCCATGGGCAGTGCATTTAAAAGGTAGGTCATGTGTTTTACATGTCCTAATAGTGAAATACTACTAAGTTCATCTTTCACTATTGTAAGGCCTATCTCTGCCTTAGGTTAACATGGGGGTTGCCTTGAAATGTCTTTTAAGTGTAAGTTCCCATTGGAAGCAGATGAGATATGGAGCTTGGGGTCTCTGAACTCACAATTTAAAAATACATCTTTTGGCGAAGTTGGTTTTCAGATTGTAAGTTTGAAAATGCCACTTTTAGAAATTGGGCATTTTCTTGCTTAACCAATCTGTGCCTCTGCCTGCCTGTGGAGTACATGTCTGGGTCAGGATGACAGTTGGGCTGTTTGTGAATTCACTCTAGACAGTCACACAAAAGGAGCTGAGATGTGCCCTGTGTATCCTGATGGTTCTTCCTGGGCAAGAGTGGTGGGAGAAGCTGAAAATTACACCTGAATAGGACTGTGCCTGCCCTTATACAAAGCAGCCTCAAGCCCTCTGGAGTGTGTCTGGGGTGAGGGCAAGGAAAGGCAGGGTCTTGTGCACTACGAAGACATTCCTTTGAAGTGTGCCTAATTCAAAGGCAAAAATGAGTATTATACTCACACTTCTGGACTGAGGACATTCTGCCAGGAAGAAGAGCTAGATGCTGTAGCCATACTGCCTGTTGCTTTGCTGTGCTAGCTTGCTGTTTGCTGCTACATCTGGGGAGTGAAAGGACTGGACTTTGGTTTCTACATTGTGCTTTCCAAGGTTCTTCAACGGCTTGAACTACTGAGCTTGCCTCCTTATAGAAGTCTCAGGGACATCAAAGACTTCATATGCCAGAACATGGGCTTTCTTGCTGAGAGTCCTGACGTGCCAAGTGGTGCCAAATCCAGTTCCTGGGGTCTTGGAAGTGAGCTCTGGTGAAATCAAGAAGAAACCAAGTATATCGACCCTAAAGGGACTTTGGAACTGACTGCTTGCACCAGGAGCCAAGGTCCACACTGGGTGCAACGACTGCAACCGATGACACAGGCCCGTTGCTGCTGCAGTGTCTCCGAAGTCTCGCCACACTGTGTGTCCTGAGCAACGTGTCTCCGACTTACAAGACACCCGACTCCAACTCTGCTGCAGCATCTGTGACCCCGTGGTGTGATTTCGATACTGCAACACCGCAAAGTTATTGCCACAAGTCTTGACCTGCTGGAATCATCAAACCTGCAAGGTCATAAGGTACCAAAGCCTCGCCACTGATGCCGCATCACCTCCCCTGCAACTATAAGGAACCGAAGCCTCACCTGCCCTGCCTCACAGTAAAGAACTGTCGCCTCACCTCACTGGTAGCAGTAAGGAACTGTTGCTGCACTGACCTTAGTAATGCCCTACTTCCCCGACTCCATGCAATGTCTTTTCTTCCTCTTCATTTTTCAAGGTACTGTACCAGGGGATCCGTGCGACTCCGTGGGCTTCCTGCACTCCCTTGCAAGTAGCGACGGACTGTTTGGAATGGCTCTATCAATGGCGTTGTGATAGCCCCTGTTGGAGTTATTGTGTTTCTAAGCGTTATAAAGATGTTTAATCCTTGAAAATTCGTATCTTGACTTGTGTATTTTGGGTTTTTGTAATTTCAGTCTTATTTTATTTAGATAGATATTGACTATTTTTCTAAACTGGTGTGGAGTGCTTTTATGGTGTTTTCACTGTGTGTACAAATACTTTACACATTGCATCTGAGATAAGCCTGACTTCTTGTGCCAATCTATTAATGGGGATGAGCAGGGGTTATCTTAGCTGTGTGGCTTCCTTACCCTGACTAGAGTGAGGGTCCCTACTTAGACAGGGTGCAAACCACAGCCAGCTAGGGAACCCATTTCTAACACCCACACATTCTGAATACCTTCTTGCCCCACTGGCAGGCAATGAGAGAAAATCACACTGCCTTCAGCCACAACTCAGTTGTGCCCCATTATAAACACCTGGATGCAACACAATTCAATTTCTGCACTAGACAAGAACAGTATGCTGCCTGAAAATACAAATATGACACAGATTCCTGGAAAAAGCAAACACTCATATGGAATGCAACATTAACCATTTGAAATATAAGCAGGTACAACATGGATTACCTTAACGTTTTACACTCATTGTTCAGAAACCGATCAGAATGTTCTCATAAAATGTTATGGGCATGAATATGGGTCCGAAAGGGACCCGTTGCTGTGTCGGTTTTAACTTACTACCGGTTGTGTGACCCGGAGGGATACGACCCACTTAAAGCTGTGAATATGCATCCCATTTATTATTTATGCAACAAAAAAACACATTCTTTTGCAAATTCATTTTAATGTTTTCTGTATAAAATCTGAGCATTATTTTGAAACAGATTACTTGTTATAAATGTTTCACTTTTCATAGTGCATATTTCATGGCAGTAAATGATACCATGAACTCTAGACGACCACTTTCGAATATGTTGACAATATTTACAGGGTTCCGGTCTTCGAAACAAAACCCATATAGGCGACATAAAAGAAAAACACTATTCAAATCATAGTACTGCTATGGTGCTATCATTCCACAAATGCGCTTTCTCATCTAGGGTTTCAAGTCCTATTTAAAGGCAATTAAAAGACAATACAAATCAACACAGCAGTGTACTCGTCCGGCTGGAGGCCACGTTCATAATGTTCTGTAATACAGATCTGATTCCTATCTGTTTTTTCTTATGGCAGAAGGGATAATTGAATAATCTAACTAAATACCTAAACATTGGAAAAGGACTGTCATCAGAACCCCGCCAACTCCGCCTTATTCGGTGCATAACGGACAGAGGAAGTGGGCAGACACTAACTCTTCGGTTGATTGTACCGATTCCGTTTTTCCCTTCTTTGGAACAAAAATGTAATTCCAAAGGCATCTTTTTAAGTTACCTTGAAATGCAAAGCAACCATAATGACATAATTCCGCTAAGAATTAAGGAAGTTAGTTTGCCTTGCCTCTGGCTTGATTCCAATCTTGTCTTGAGCATTCCATTATCATGAAAATGAAACCATTTCCAGTTCCATTACACATGCTACTTAGGAACAAGTTTAGAATTTATAAATCGTACTGGATGTGAATATGTGGCCCTAATGTAGCATACTGCAGGTCAGAAGAATGTGCCTATTTATTTATGACAATGGGCAAGAATACACAGTATTTCAGTCTTTATTCAAATAATGAATTTCTGTCAATATATAAGAGTCAACTGCATTACATTTTTGGTAATTGAAGTATTTAATTAATTTATTAAATACATTAAATTCATTTGTGTGCTACAGAAACTGCTTTATGAGACCTTTGTCTTACCAAGCAAATAAATAAATTAGTTATTCAAGTGTTTAATTCAACAGAAACCAGATAGCTTTTTTTATGCCTTTTGGTTTCCTATAATCTCCCTTATGTACACATTTGTGATTTACATTTTTTTCATTTTGTACTTGATGTCGCTAATTACAAATTACAGTTTGGGGGGGGGTGTTGGCATAATGGGACTGTGTAAATCACAGAAAAAACGAATAAATGCACCTTTGATACAATTTATATCTCAAAAACAGTAAATATAGTCTTTTAGATTTTGAAGGGCATCACGTATTATATGGGTCTCAAGCTATGCAGCAATTAATCCATGTGTCACAGTTGCAAGAAATTGTTTTCTTTAAAGCATGTCATCATGGTGTTTTCTGCCTAAAGGGCTCTTTTTCCAAATTGGATAATCTGAAGAGATGTTGGAACATATTTATCAGAGGTTTATGCCTCCGGATCGTCATTTTTGATGCTCCGACGGCACAAGCCTCTCCAGCATATCTATGAGGACACGGAAAGCCACTTGCATGGCTTATAGATATGGAGTAAGACAAAGCAGTGCAAGTTGCTGCGTTGCCTTACTCTGCACCAGGGAGGCGTTCCATGGGTATTGCCATGGGGTTTCCCATGCAACATCCATGGATTTTGAATCTGCTTTAAATTTACCTAATCATGTAAACCTAGTGCAGAGCCAAAACATGAAGCATCTCTAGAACAGGCGTAACAAGGGGAAATATTTTCATTTCTCCTTGTTTTTCCCTCTTTCCATGTGTGCTGCATTCTGCAGCATACATAGAAAGAGAAAAACGCCTCTCAGGATTGTTTTTGTGCAGGAAGGTGTCCCTTCCTGCACAAAAAGAATCGTGCCTGCATTGGTCCTAGGCAGCCAATTGTGCACCAGCGCAGAGGGAATGGACAGGAATTCACCATATTTATGAAATATGGTGCATTCCTGCCCTTTCACATTGGTGTGGAGCAGCGCGGTAGGAAGATTTGTGGCACTGATCTATACCAATTGCCCATAAAAATGGGCCTAGGTACATGGACGTCAATTCACCAAAATGGCAAGGGTAGGGGAAGTTACACCACAAACCTTTAAAATCCAGTGACATCACAGGAAGTGACATCATAGGATGTGATGCCTACCCAGCAGGTGATGTAACATGAAATGTGACGCTGATGACATCACCTGAATTACATTACTAAAGTTAAGAGCCCGACAATAATTGCAAGATTAATAAAATTCCTTCACAGTTGCAAACTGATATATATCTTGTTCAGTTATCAAAACTTTTTTAACTGATATACATTCATAATATGTAAGGAATGCACTCACTTCCTACCCATCTGCAAACAATTGCAATTGCATATGCAAATACAATCATATGCAATCAGCACCTAAAATGCCCAGGCTCATTGAGTGAATGACTATGCGTTCAGGAACATTGGTCGCCTGACACAATTTTTCAAACAAAGAATTCAGAACAAATCTATTGTATGAAAATTTTGAACCATGATCTATGATAATCTAAAGTAAATTTAGAAGTATAAACCCTTAGCTATATATAATAAACACTTTAGTAATCAATGCAAAAATATTATAATTGTAGGATTTTTTATGGTGCCACATGCTACATAGAGCTTCTTCTTGCTCTTACAGAATGATGAATGCTAATGATGTTTAAATCAGAAATTTGCTTTGTGTGCACCCTGCTTCCAATACCCAGAGCAACATCCCCAGGTACAATCCCAGCCTCCACAACACACAACCAAAACATTTGACATCCTCAAGCAATGCTACAACCTCCTGTGCTTCTAATAATTTTTTGTCAGTGAGCATACTGAAATTTAATTTTCTGCTTGAGGTGATCAAGTCTATCATTTTGTCAAATTGAATAGCATTTATGGAATCTACTTCAGAAGGATGAAAGACTGAGAGAGATTGCTGGGATGCAAGTTTATCTGCATGGGGGTGAAACACAGATCCTTGTAGTGGAAGTCCTAAGGCATGATTAGGAATTTGACAGACAAGCAGACCAGTGTGCCGAGCACTGACGGGGAGGTTGCCAGCATACTAGCTACCTCCCTGCCGGACCCATTACGACTTTCCTGCTGGGCTGACAGACGGAAACCAAGGTTTCTGCCTGTCAGCCCACTGGGAAAGGGGTAGCAGCATTGTCACAGGCTCGTAATTGAGCTGGCGGAAAAGTTGCCACCGCAGGGCGCACCAGCCTCCTCGCAATGCTCACTGTCTGTACAGCAGACAGTGAGCATTGCAAGGGTGCTGGGCAGGGGAGCCCTGCCCTGCCCATGCCAAGTGCGTGGGCAGTGCAGGGTCCCCTCTGTGGCCCCACTGCACCTGTTCTTTACCAGCCTTTTCATGACCGCCAGTGTTGTAATATGGCGGTCGGACCGCCACAGCTGCGTAGTGAGGCCCATAGTCTTCTGAACCACCAGCTCTGATTCATAGTAAAGCACAGCAACAACAAATCTTAGCAGGATTATTATTCTAGTAATGGACAGTACCAGTAGTAACCAGCACAGTTACTTCTTAGCAAAGATGTTATACCAGTGAGGGACAAAGCCAGATCTTCTCATGTACTTTTTATGATATTTTACAAGCACCTTTCACCAGAACTGCATAAAATACTGGTAAATGAAACATGACCAAATCTTCTCTGTCTAAAATAGGGCTTAGTTCATTGAAGCTGTCTCCCATTTATAGCAGCTCATAAACTACTTACACCATGATACACTAAATAGTCCACACACCCCTCCCATAACTCAGCACACACTGTCTAGAATCAATCTCTGTATCTCTGTATCTCTGCCTTCAACTCTGAACAACATTACATGCCTTTTGGCTAAGTGTCTGCTATACAAGTAAAAGATACAATTACATACTAGGATTGGCTAAACTTTACAAATATTTAACACCTTTACATAATGCATGTTACAATTTAAAGTATGAGGCAACACAACATATATTGTCGACTTTCCTTTTTTCTAAATCCATACTGTATGTGCACATGATTATGTTAATGCACATTAACTCAAGAGACCACATGCCGGTGCTTGGAAACCCTCAGCTGGAGTGCATCACTGTAACTATCATTCCATCAGTCAGTGTAGCTGTGAAAACAGTTGCGAGGCTTTTGTAATAGCAATAATTAATGAAGGGACGTCATGCAAAATACCTTTTAAATGTTGGTATTACTTTTATCTGAGACTTTTCCTTCGGCTGTGTCCTTCACATGGTATGTCCAGTGGATAAAGGAAAGCAGCAAGACCCTCTGTAGCATTTTGTTACTTTCACTTCCTTTGTGGATTCGGCCCTCATCAACAAAGTAAAGCACAGACAGAGTAAAGCTACTGTGAAGACGTAGGAATACCATGCAGCCACAGAAGGCAAGAGGAGGTGCAAGAATGTATTACACTGTTAACTGGCTTGAGCATCAGTCCACGAGGAGGCCAGCATTTCTTTCCTTGGGCCCAGCACACGAAAAAAGCACCACCTCCAAAATCAACTGCCAGAAGCTCAAAAAGAAATGGATCCAAGAACGCACACCCGACAACCTCGCCGCCCTCAAAAACGCCAACCGCGAACACCACCAACGGATCCGCACCGCCAAGCGCGCCCACTTCACCGAACGCATCAACAACAACGCCCACGACTGCAAAGAACTCTTCGGCATCGTGAAGGAACTCTCCAATCCGAAAGCCAACTCCAACGACATCCCGCCCTCCCAGAAACTCTGCGACGACCTCTCCACCTTCTTCCACCAGAAAATCACCACCATCCACGACAGCTTCATCACCAGTCCATCGCCAGACCCCACCCCCGACGTCTCCTCCCGCGACTGCGCCTCACCGCCTGGACCCACGTGGACGAGGCAGAAACCATAGCAACCATGAACACCATCCACTCAGGCTCCCCCACGGACCCCTGCCCCCATCATGTTTTCAACTCAGCCAACGCCACCATCGCCCCCGAACTCCGCAAGATCATCAACCTCTCCTTCACTTCTGCCACCTTCCCGGACAGCTGGAAACACGCAGAAATCCAACCCTCCTCAAAAAACCCAAGGCTGACCCCAACGACCTCAAAAACTTCAGTCCGATCTCTCTCCTCCCTTTTCCAGCGAAAGTCATCGAGAAGATCGTCAACACTCAGCTCACCCACTTCCTCGAAGACAATTCCATCCTGGACCCCTCACAATCCGGATTCAGACGAAACCACAGCACTGAGACCGCCCTCCTCGCCGCCACAGATGACATCAGACATCAATTGGACAACGGCGAAACCTCAGCCCTCATCCTCCTCGACCTATCAGCCGCTTTTGACACCGTCTGCCACCGCACCCTACTGACCCGCCTCCAGGAAGCCGGCATCCAAGATAAAGCCCTCCACTGGATCTCATCCTTCCTCTCCGACAGAACGCAGAGAGTCCGTCTCTCCCCTTTCCGCTCCAAAGCCACCAACCTCATCTGCGGCGTCCCCCAAGGATCCTCCCTCAGCCCCACGTTGTTCAACGTCTACATGGCCCCCCTCGCTCAACTGGCCCGCCAACATCATCTCAGCATCATCTCCTACGCCGACGATACCCAGCTCGTCCTCTCCCTGACCAAAGACCCGCTCACCGCCAAAACAAACCTCCACGAGGGACTAAAATCCATCGCCGATTGGATGAACAACAGTCGCCTGAAACTCAACTCTGACAAAACGGAAGTCCTCATCCTCGGACGCACTCCCTCGGCCTGGAACGACTCATGGTGGCCCTCCGTCCTCGGACCCCCACCCACCCCTGCCAGCCACGCAAGAAACCTCAGCTTCATCCTGGACTCCGCCCTCACCATGTCCAAACAGGTCAGCGCCGTCTCCTCCTCCTGTTTCAACACCCTTCGAATGCTCCGCAGAATCTTCAAGTGGATTCCAACAGAAACCAGAAAGACGGTGACCCAGGCCCTCGTCAGCAGCAGACTTGACTACGGCAACGCACTCTACACAGGCATCCCAACCAAAGACATCAAATGCCTCCAACGTATCCAAAATGCCTCCGCCCGACTGATCCTCAACATACCCCGCCGAAGTCACATCTCCCCTCACCTTAAGGAACTCCACTGGCTCCCGGTAGACAAGAGGATCACCTTCAAACTCCTGACCCACGCTCACAAGGCACTTCACAACACCGGACCCTCCTACCTCAACACCAGACTCAACTTCTACACTCCAACACGTCAACTCCGATCCGCCAACCTCGCCATCGTACCCCGAATCCAGCGCAAGACATCCGGCGGCAGATCCTTCTCCTTCCTCGCCGCCAAGACCTGGAACTCTCTCCCCACATCTCTTCGCCAGACCCAGGACCTCCTCGCATTCAGAAGGCTCCTCAAGACCTGGCTCTTCGACCGCTAATCCAGCAGCGCTCCCCCCCCCCCCCCCCCCTCAGCGCCTCGAAACCCTGACGGGTACATAGCGCGCTTTATAAATACTATGATTGATTGATTGATTGAATTCTCAGCTTCTGAGACGGGCACGTAGTATGGAGACTGGAGGAGGTGACATTTCCAACATGGCCCCTGAGGATGCATCTTGTACGGAGTCTTACAGCGCTCCAGCAACCTATTCCGATGTCAATCCGGCATCCGGTGGATCAGGAGAATCAGCAACCAAGCCGAGAGTTGAAAGGGGCATGGCACAAGGAGGAAGCATCATCGGGATGAGGAAAGTGGTGATTGATGCGGTGGACTGAAGACGGAGGAAATGGCGGCAAAGAGATAAAGAGCGCGGAGTATGGCAACCTGTGTGCAGACCAGACGGGAACTGGACGAAGCACTCAGTGAGAAACGCACATGTCCAGCGGTCCCCGGGAGCAGGAGGATGCTGTGGCACCTTACTCTGCTACCCAGGAGGGTGGCAGCCTTAGGTAAGTGGTGGGGTCAGTGTCTAGCGAGCTAAGGAGGTGGTGGGAGAGTCTGAAGGGCACAAAATAGAGCACCATATTCTTGTCCATCTAAATGTGCATGTTGTTTTGGTTACCACTGAGTCACGAAAGACGACTGAGCACTTCGGGGACCACACAGACACACAACGGGTGAGTATTAAGCAACATATGAAAAGGATTTTCTAAGTCACTAGTGAAAACCCAGATATTTTCTTTATTTTCTATGCTGCCAGGACTGTTCCCCTTCCTTTTCCCAGGTGGATTTCTGTGATGGAACACTGAGTGGCACCGCTAGGATACCCCTACCCTGGAATCCAGGAGAAAGTGAAGAGATCCGAAGTGGGAGCAAACTCTAAGCCAAATCACTCTGCTTTTTGTGTTTGGAGCCCACTACAGACCTTGCTCATCTATTATATTAAGAATAAAAACCTAAAACTTCCACCACAGCATCAGTCTGTCTGTTAACACAGGGGTCCCATACCACAGGCACCATCACTACCACTGAGAGTCACATGCTGAAGGGGTTGTACTTCACCCAGTTTGCAGAGCCATAGTAGAACTGTTCCCAGGACATCGCAGGTAAGCAACCTCAATCCCCAGGGCTGTGCATGAGTAGGCGCAGCTGGCCCCATGGCCCCGAACTGTTTCTGGCAGTAAACTTCTGCAGCTACACATAAACAACAAGATAAGGCATATATATATATATATATATATATATATATATATATATATATCTATATATATGTACTGAAAGAAAACTAGATTATTTGCATAAAATCTTATAAATCACATATGGCAAATATAGAACATTAGTAATAATTTAGACCCTGCCCATAAAAGTTTGTTAAAGAGACAGAAAGCGGTACCCTGTAGGTATGTGTAAATAAATAAATACTAGGTTTTGTATATCGCTGCTAATTACCCGTGAGGGTATCCAGGCACTGTCCTTAGGCACCATGTACACCAAAACAGGCCATGTACGCCAAAACGGGCATGTGTAAAACACAATTGTGATTATAAGCACACAATCCCATTAGGGTTTTATGTTATTATGTTCCTCAAAACCCTGATAAGCCTACCTGCTTAGGAGCCATTAATATGTCCATAACTTTAAACAGGCATTACTGTTGGCTATACTTTCCAAGTGTGTATATTGGACCCTCCTCATACGCAAGCTTGTGAATTTCATACAGAGGCACTAATGAACCTGCCATATACTGTGTTGATAGAACACATGATTCGATGGGTCTACAAAGCACAGGTTCATGTGTTTTCCCCGAATTATTGGTATTCACTTTAATATACTGGGAAGGATGAAAGGCCGAGTGAACCCATCTGGATTCAAAACTGTGACTATGGGGATTAAACAGTTAGGCCCAGATTTAAGAGGGTCTAACGCCTCCTTGTGCCACATTAGTGTAATTTTTTAATGATGCTAATGTGGCCCAACGAGGCGGCATTCGCAGCGCCATTTTTACACTGTGGCGCAGTGCAAGCATTGTGCCACTTTGTAACCCCCTGTGCCACACTATGCCAGCGTCAGGCATAATGTATGCAAAGGGGGCTTTCCCTTGTTAGGGGGGCCACAAAAATGGTGCAGTGGAATCTAAGAGATTCTACTGTGCCATTTTTAGCGGCTATTAATAATGCCTGCGCCATGGTGCACTGCATATGAAATACGTCGCACACATGGTGGAGGTAAGGGGGCACTAAGGAACGCAAGAAAAGTGGCACTACATTGGACGCAGAACCACTTTTCTCAAATTCTAGCCTTATTCTTGTAGAGCATACATTACACCACTTAGCTGCCAGACCCAGCTAACAATTTAGTTTAGATTCAATAGCTAAATGAACATACCTGGCTCTGTACGAGCTCTGTTTCTGCTTTCTAGTATCTAGTCTTGACACTAATGCTGGGCCTGTTGCTGGTGTATGAGTAGCATGGAACTTCTGATACATTCAACAAGAAATCTTAGTTCCAGTGAGAAGATAATTAACACATACAACTTAGACTAGTCTGAATAAAAACATGTCTTGCGCATTAGTACACTAGTGCCAATTTACTTGAATTTTCCTAGAAGTAAGAAAATCTAAAATCCAATCACACATACTGTTCTCTTCCAAATGACAGCCATAACCCCCAATCTTCATACTACTGGTCTAGCATCTAAAAGAGCAGCAGGGTTTTGTGTTTAGGGAGGCGTTGTAAGCTAAACAGTCAGCTACACTGTGTTCTCAGCAGATAAGTTAGCACTTGTTTCTATAGTATTCCTTCCGAATGTAAGAGAACAATATCTGAGCTGCAGGGGTAGCTCCTTTGCTATGGCAAAGGAGCATCAGACTGCTAGCCAAGAGCCAGGAGATGAAACATGAAACAATAGTTCCACTATTGTTTTGTTTTTCATCTGCTGGCTCAGCCAGAAGTACAGGGAGGGGTGGGGCTGGGCCACGGGAGGCTGGAGGGGGGAGGGGGGTGCACCTAAGTGTGCATGTGTGTTTGGCTGGCCGTCCTAGGCCAGCCAAACACACTCGCACTTAGGTTTCTTCAGCCCGGCTGTGTTTAACAGCCGAGCTGGAGAAACTGCACAGGCCCCAGGGCTGTGTCTGAGCGGCAGTCACTGCCACTCAGACCAATCCTGGCACTGCTTTCATGCTAGGTTTTGCATGAAAGCAGTGCCAGGATTGCTGTGGAGCCTGTGGTGGAGTCCCATTGAATGCTGGGACATCACATGGAGGGAAGAGGAGTGTGATGCGGCAGAAGTCAGCAGTAAGGTAAGTTTTTTTTTATTTTCCACCCTCCGTCTCTATCCCCTCCCCCCACTGCTCCTTCCCTTGAGATTTGTGGCGGCCGCTTCTTCCGAGCTGTTACATTGGTCACCTTAAAAAATACCAGAAAGGCTTTTAGGCCGCACCACTGAACTGTACTGTGCCCCACTCTTACCAACGTGATCTACCACTCCTTGGCCTACTGAATCCAGAACTATATAGCAACATATTGATGCCCTGTGTGGCATAGCAATGGAAATATAAAGGCATATATCCTACATAACTACATTTTCATTCAGTGTTTTGAGACCTACACTTATTGCAGAGATGCAGCTCTAAATATTACTTTAAAATACTAGCTGTAACTTACATGAAACTGTACAGTCAGATGCTTTTAATTTAATTTGACACCCCCCTAGCTATGAATACAAATCAAAAGTCTGAGGTGCTCATTATAACTTTGGTGGTCTTAGCAGAAGACCGCCGTCTGTGCGTGCGCCAAAAGACTGCCAGTGTTGTTGGTCTCACAACGACCGTATTACGAGTCACAAACTGCAGTCCACCCAAAAGCAGCTAAAAATCCGACACTGTCGGCCTGACTGAGGGCAGTAGAGAGGCGATACCACCGCCAGCCCCGACACACTGATAACATCCCACCCTCCAAATTGCAACCTACAAATCAGCACAGCAGTCTTTGTACGGCGGTAATCAATTGGCAGCCCAAATCATAGTCGTCAAAAACTCAACTCCACCAGAACATAACACCACATTGGACAGTACGAATACCCACACCTGAAAAACATACACACACCACACACACCTGATCACTGCACTATAAAACATACCCTCACACATACCCACAACCCCTTGCATCCTGAATCTTTGACAGAGAAAGGGAAGAACACACAAATAGAAGACACTGCACCTTGATACCATCAGTACCACCACACCTAACATTCAGCACACACTACACAACTGCACCCCTGCACACAACAAACACATTGCCACTGCACACAACCACCACATACCACAAGCACACCGAACCACACAACCCCACCTCACCAAGCAGCAACTCCCACACCTCTACACATTACACCCCCCAACCCCAACATATCCACCATGTCACAACAGAAACACCCATGATTCACAGACAAGGAGTTGAGGGTCATGGTAGACAAAATCATCAGACAGGAGCCACAACTGTTTGGAACACAGGTCCAGCAAACACGCATAGCCATGAAAACGTAGTTATGGCAGAGGATCATTGACAGGGTGAACACAGTGGGAAACCATTAACACACAAGGGAGGACATCAGGAAGAGGTAGAATGACCTACGGGGGAAGGTCCAGTCCATGGTTGCAGTACAACAGATAGCCATCAACAAGACTGGTTGTTGACCCCACCTCCTCCCCCAGAGTTATCATCGTGGGAGAAGAAGGTCTTGGCCACCCTGCATCCAGAAGGCCTGACTGGAATACCATGGGGACTGGACTCTGGTAAGTCAATAACACTTCCAGGGCACCATGTACCCCCACCACCCTTATAACCCATCACAGCACCCTTATATTCACCAATCCACCCTGAACCCAATACCCTCCCTTACATGCCACACCTCCCCATTACCACTAATCCCACACAGGCTCACCAAGTGCACGGCTATCTCTAACTGTAGCAAGTACTACAACTACCACAAGGGACCCCTCCCCACCCTTGTATAACTGCTAATTCCACTCCACATTAGGACACCTGCACGTATAACCATGTCATCCCCTTCACCTACAGGATACTTGGGCTGCTCACTAGTACATGGCAATGACAGCATTGATGACCACATCCTTCTATACTACAAACATACAACAGCACTTTCCATCAGCCCTTAAACATTGCCAGTGGTCAAGCAGCTGTCACTGCCATCACTGGAAAGCATGTCAAGGCTATGATTGCAAACAACCATATGAACAAGTGCATTTCAACAATGTAACACACTTCCTTTCCATCCACAGGTATCCCTACTACTGCCACTGAGCAGAGGATGCCAGAAACAGGCAGTCAGCCCCTGGAAGTATGCCCAATTGAGGACTACAAATCTGGATGTCTTGAAAGGGTTGCCTCACCTGGCCCATCCAGGATGACTGGTCGCTCCACCAGCACCAAATTCAGCCTGCCTACATCTGAGTCCCCCACCTCTGTGACTACTACTAATGCACAGGATACCCCTCCTACCAAACCTGTGTTCCAAGGGCAGATCAATCTATAGTGTGCCCCACAGTATAGGGTCCTGAGTTGACCCCTAACATACAAGTCGATGAAGGTCCTGGTGTCAGTGGAAGTGGGCATACTTTGCTAAGGTCACAGGCACAGGGGGCAAGGGCCAGTGGGATGGCAACTGTGGGTCAAGGGATAAGGCTCCAACAGGACACGAGTGGCCAGGAGGCCATCTCCAGAGTCATGGGAGCATACCAGCAATCCCTGGACAAGATCGGTCAAATATTGACAACCTTGAAGGAGAATTAGAGGTTGCAGAGGGAATACCACCAGGAGGCCATGCAGCAGTGGCAGGCACAAAATACCACAATGGCCTCCATTCATTGGGTGCTCACTGAACTTCAAAAGCATCCTACGTGTATCTTCCACCCACCAGCAGGCCCCTATCAGTAGCCAATCAACACCTGTGCCATCTACATCAGCCACAACAATTGCAATGGAGGCCCAGCCAGAGGACCCACAGACTAGTAGCACCCCTGCAGCTGAGAATCCCCCCACGCAAATGAGGTTGTCCATCCAGGCATCCTGCAGGACTTGAGGCCAACCCCAAAAACACAGCCAGGAAGTGATCTCTCTCCTGAACGTTCTTCCTTGTGTGCCACTGAGACACCCAGTTCACTTTCCACTGCCACAAAACTATTTCCCCTTGGTCCTTGAAGACTGGACCTGTGAAACCAACTGCTTGGCCACCTACTCTGATGTTTTCAAACTCCATGACCCCACTCCTCAGCAAGTGCACTTTGAATCACAATAAACACATTTCAGCACAGTAATGGCTTACGTGTCATCATTGTCACCAGTACATTTAATGTGAAAAATATAAACTGAAATGCACACATAGGTGTCAATAAGTCTGACAGATGGACAGCTGTGGCAGGAATGTCCAGCAGGGTTGCCATGACATCCTTCCTGTGCTGCAGTCCTATGCCAAGGGTGCCAACAGTCATGTCAGAAAGCAGAGTGGACCCACACATCTGACCTGAAGATAGATCAAGATAGGGTAAAGGTTCAATGATGTCTCCCATGTTGCCCATCCAGTACAGATACATGACATACTGCAATCCACAGGAATCATGTTGCAGTGGGGCGGTCACCACATATCTACAAGGTAGGTCTATAGGTCACACACATACAGAGTAAAATAATCATTCCACATAGCTAACATCACCAACAGAAAACCTATCTTGCAATGTCTAAAACAGGTAGGTACCAGACATCAGCTTTGGGAACAGTGTGGATGGGTAGCTGGACTGTTATGTGATAGGATTATACCAGACCATTGATATCCAAACTCCAGTCTTGAAACTATGCAACATGGGTAACCCTATGCTGAAGTCATGCCATGCCAACAGCAAGTACCACATGGCTTTGGCAATATAGTAGTTACAACTCCCCTGATGGTACATCAGCATCCCATCAAAATGCATAAGACAGACAGATGGATTTAGTGCACTCATATCCCCTCATGCAAAACACAAGGATGGACAATGTCACTAGACAGACAGGGTTAGAAGTTCCATTAACGTTAGACCACACATACCTGGCATTCATTGGACGAATTGCTGAATCAACTCAGTCCTGGAGTCATCTGCATCCTCCTCATCTGCCTCCTCATCAGTTCCAAAGTCATTAGCTTGAGCCACTGGTCAAGATGCCACCTCCTCCTCATCCAACAGTGGAATGTGTCTTCTCAAGACAAGATTGTGTAGCAAGCAACATGCTACAATGATTTGGCAGACTTTCGGTGGTCTGTAATGTAGGGCACCACCGGAGGCATGTAGGCATCTGAATCTTGCTTTCAATTGCCCAAATGTCCTCTCAATTACACGTCTTGTTCGGCAGTGAGCCTCATTGTGACTGTCCTCCCCATCTCTTGTAGGGTACCTCACTGGTGTCAGGAGCCAGGACAGGTTGGGGTAGCCGGAGTAACCTGTGTTCACAAAGATACAAATCATTAGGGGAATTATGAGAGGCATAGAGCTGACTGTGAAGTGAAGTAGCATAGACATTAGACATAGACAGTGGTACACTTACCAATGAGCCAGGCCCTCTCTCTCTGTAGTTGTGACATCATTTGTGGGACACTGCTGTTCCTTCAGATATAAGAATCATGTACAGATCCAGAAAACTTTGCTGTCACATGTGATATGTATCGGTCGGCATGACACACCACCTGCACATTGATGAAATAGTGATTCTTCCTGTTCCTGTAGACTCGCTCATTGGTCCTGGGAGGAACCAAAGTGATGTAGGTGCCATCAATGCCCACTATTACATGTGGAATGTGTGCAATGTCATAAAAGTCAGACTTCACAGTGTACAGATCATCACGTTGTGGGAACCTGATGTAGGTGTTCAAGTGCTTGAGTAAGGCATCCAGTACATCCTGTAACACAAAACTGACCATCGGCTGTGACATTCCTGAAGCCAGTCGCACTGTCATCTGTAGTGCAGGACATAAAACACCTGCACTGTTGGTGAGATGACATAGGGATTACTTATGGCTGGCAGGAGATCCGGCTCCAACTGGGTACACAGTTCCCTGATGGTCTGACGGTTCAAACGATACGTCTGTATGTGTCTTTCTTCCATAGTAGCAAGGTCGACTAGGGGCTGGTAGACCAGTGCATTTCTCAATCTCCCTATTGGACAGTATCTAGGCATAGGACAGAACAAATTTCAAGACATCTTTTACTCTATTGTTTCTAAAGTGCACCACAGAAGTGGTAAACAGGACAAGTCATGTAAGGTATTTGAAACTTGACACAGGGAAACAATTATTCACAAACTACACAACTGCGACATCCTGGCTGTCAATTCCATTGCTATACTTGTCACAAGGGGTCTGTACAGAGATGGAAGTCAGACATAGAAAATTAGGCCCCAAGTCAGATACAGTTATCAAACTTCCATGCATTGAAGGGATAATACATAAGACATATTTGCAGGAGACACTCACTTCACTAGTGATTTCACATGAGTTGACATCGTACATCAAGCAACTAGTAATTAACATCAAACTGTGACGCACTAGGATGACACACAGATATGTTAAATATATGTAAAATGGAAGCCACCTGTCCTGCATACAGAGGACAGATGGAAGTGACCTAATTCTGTGGGCATTATTCTTCATGGCGGAGGGCGGTTGGAAGCGCTGTGCAACTCCTCATTGGTTAACATTGATGTCTATTGGAAACTGGTGCCAATGATGATCACATCAGGAGGTAACGGTCATGACTCACTTGACTCCTGACATTCAAGCATGCAAGACATCCTCTGCGTGAGCTGCTGTGTTCTGTATCTGGAAGCAAGAATGGCACGTCCTGTAGGAGATAGGGCCCCAGCCTTCACCCCGGGGGAACTTGAGAAACTGGTGGAAGGGGTCTCCAGATAAACAGGTCAGTACAATATGGATAAATATCTGCTTGGGTGGTGTTTGACGGCGATAGTGTGTGACTATTGACATGGCATGGTTGACTGCTGGGGTTGTGTTGTATGAATGATAATGACATATTGTGGACTTTGTATGAGCATGTGCTGTGCATGCTGTGTTGAGGTCACTACTGTAGGTGTACTGTAACTCTACATGAATAGCTCCTTTTGTCTGTGTCTTCCACGGAGGTCAATGTCCATGAGAAAAAGGAGTTGTGGGCAGCCATCGCCAAGGAATTGCGGACTCTGGAGGTCCATAGCCAGAGGAGCACCCACTGCAGAAAGCGGTGGGGGGACCTGAGATGCTGGGCCCGGAAGACTGCAGAGGCCCAACTGGGGACTTCCTCCTAAAGAGGGAGGGGTGCCCATCCAACACAAACCCCCCTAATGGCCCACATATTGTCAGTGGCCTACCCAGAGATAGATGGGCGCTTGAGGGAAGAACAGCAGCCACAAGGGGGGGAGTACAGACTGTTTAATATCAGTTGTATGGGCTTCTATTGTGTCTGTTAGATTATTTAGGTACTAATGAGATGTGTGTACATGAGATAAGATTATAGCCCTGGCTACTACTTCCACTGCTCAAACGTAGTGTAAGTTAGCTTTTAAACACCATGTAAGCAGTAATATGTTGGTGCTATACCTCCTTGTCCAGCTCCATTTAGACACACTGCTATGTTGAATGATTTCCAAACCTTAATTCCCTATCTCTGAGTCTGCTTTAGATATCCAATATCATCTAGTTAGGGCTGGTATTGGGTAATATGTCCTGTGAGTAGGAACCTCTACTGTGAAATCCTTGCATTGTCAATGGACTTCTGTACATCAGAGTCCTTTACCAACCTCTCCTTTATTTTGTGTGCAATGTACTTATCCAGGACATTTGAAAAATAATGTGTCAAAGTGTCAGATTGGTAAGTATATGTGGGCAGTTGGTAGTTTTTACCATTATAGAACAACTGATGATAGACTGCAGTATGTCTTAACTAGTCATTTTGTTTGAATTAGAAGGTAACAGCCTGGATATTAGGTTACATCTTCATGACCAATATCTGGGGACAATGTTTCATGGCCATTCCTTGCCACACTAGAGGAGGAGTAGATTACTTGTTGGTATGTGTACTAGATGGGTAGGTATTGACCCTTTCCTCCCTTTCTTTCTCTCGCACCCTATCTCCCTGTCCTCTTCTATCTTGGTGTGCATCAGCATCATCAGGCAAAGGAGAAGGAACACCTGCGAGTGAGGAAGCTGCAGCCCCCAGGACCCAGGAGGCAGAGTCCACTGATGTCGAAGGGACCAGTGGGATGGAGAGCGAGGGGAGCACCAAGGGGGGGACTGGTACAGCTACATCATCTTCAGACTCCTCCTCCGACGGAAGCTCCCTGGTGATGGTAGACCCATCCGGGTCCATCCCAGCACCATCCTTGTCCACCACACCCCTTACCAGCACCGCCCTCTTTGTAGCTCCCCACCCAGTTGCCCGTGCCCACTCACCCAGGAGGGTGGGTGTCTCCTTCGCCACAGGCACCTCTGCCCCAGTCAGCCCTGCTGCCCTCAATGAGGAGGTTATTCACCTCCTGAGGTCCATCTCTGTGGGGCTTTCAACCATTGCGAATGACATCCAGGGACTGGCATCCCAGATGCAACAAAGTAATGCTTTCCTTGAAGGCATTCGCAGTGCCTTGGCTCGCCTGCAGAGATCATTTCAGGCTCTGGCCTCCTCTTTGACGGCAGTCAGTGTCCCTTCATCTTCCATCCCACCTCCAGCTACCTGTGCCTAATCCAACATGCGTCACCCATCCAGAGCACACATACAGACCAGCATTCACCCACTACAACAAACAAGGTGTGTAAAGACAAACACAGGCACCACAGGACACTCCACAAGCATGCACACTGTTAACGCACACCTGCAGACACAACAGCCACTCCCTACGCTGTCTCCCCACCACCTCCTCCATCACAGGCACATTACCACTCACATCTGCTATCACTACATCAGCACTCCCTGATCCTGCCAGCAGTCCTGTCATACCCATAAACACCACAAGAGCAGACCTGCAGACATCCACACCACACACCACATCCGCACTCACCACAACAACCTTCACAACCACATGCAGCACATCCACCTTACTTGCAGCCACAACCCCAACATACGCTCACACATCTTGCATAGCATCTTCCTGCATCTCTTTCCCCTCCTCCCAATAAACATAAACACCCTCACTCACCCACCCAATACACACCCACCACACACAAGCACACATTGCACACACCTGCATCTACTTTGAGCACATCAACACCTCCTACAACCTCTCCCTCTACCTCAACTCCTAAACCTTTTATCCATGACGCCCCGTGTACCTAAAAATGTTTTCCTTGCCAGTCTTGACCTGTTCCCTGCTCCGGTCCCATCCCATGATGCCCCTAAGTGCCATGTCTCCCTGTCTCAACCCAGACTTTCTACCTCCCAGTCCTCCCATGACCCCCCTAGTAGTACCCATGCCCCTCCCCCTGCAAAGAAACCACCCCCTCCAAAGCCTAAGGTTCCTACTCCTACCCCAAAATCCAAACCCCATCCCCCACAATCAAAATCTAAGCCTAAACCCCCCTCCCAAACCTAAGCCCAAGTTGCACCACCACCCACCTCCCTCACCCCTGCGGTACCTGCCTGCCCCATTGATGCCCCTGCCACGTGGAGGCCAATTTGCAGTCAATTTGGGGCATGTGATTGTGCCGAATGTACCTGGTGCACATACAACATTTGGACTGGCCAGTAGGCCTCACTTGTACAAAGTTTGTACTATTTATTTATTCAATACATCCTCCCATATAGATGTTGATGTCAAGGTTGAGAAATTGTCCTGGATTTCCATCAACATGGTTGTGTTATATCTGTATACTTTGATGTTTGTGTTGTATGTGTATAGGATGTATCTGTGTTGCTGCATGCACTGGGTTGATGACTTGTGCCTTGTGCTTGTTGTAATGTGTTGTTATGGTTGTGTTTGGCATTGTTTGGTAGTGGTGTGTACATCTGTGTATATAGTGATGCATCTGTGATGTCCTTTGTATGTTGTTTGGACATGGTGTGTCACCTTCGGCTTTGTTTGGATGTGTGTACTATTTTTATGATTGTGTGTTGTTGCTCCATATTGCTGCCAGCATGTGTTGTCGGTGGAGTTGTTCGATGTGCCTTTCTGACAATGCATTTGTGTGTTTGTGATGTTGTTGTTGTGTCATTGTTGGGTGTTGGGGATGAATGTCTTTGACAGTGGTGGTAGTGTGCATGTGTGTGCGAGTGTGCTGTGTGAATGGCACCTGTCTGTTGGCCATGGTGTATGTATTTAGCATATGTGTTCGTGTAGTTAGTGTCTACGTGTGTGTCTATAGATGTGTATGTATATGTGGGTGTTTGTGTGGGTGTGTCTGTGGCCATCACTGACCGTGCCGGGTGAGTGTGTTGTGTGGGTGTCAGACTGCCCTTCCCTCAGTGTGTGCTCGGAGGGGGTACCTAAGGTTGTCTTCTTCATCATTGTCGCTGGTCTTGGAGGTGTATGGTGAGGTACAGCAGTGGGAAGACTTCCAGTTTGGGTTCCATGGCGGCAACAGATGCACCTATGTGCCTACCGGTGAGTGTCTCCTTTTATACTGTCAGTTTCCGTCAGGCTTTTCTTGGTGGTCGGACCACCCCAGAAATCCTGGTAGTGTGCTTACTCGTAATATGGTGGGTGGTGAATTGGTCCCCGCCAGCCTGACGATGGCTACCGCTGGCGGCGGCGGTCAGACCGCAGTGGCAGTACTGGCAGTGACTTGGCTGTGTTGTGGTGGGATCACCACAGTGGTTGTAATATGGCAGTTTGGACCACTGCCCTGGCGGCAGTGCGACTGCCACGGCAGGCTCGGTAGTCTGGTGACCGCCAAACTCATAATGAGGGCCGGAGTAGCTAGATGGTAATGGCGCTCTCACAGAAGCCTCAGACCCCCATCAACTGCTCAGTTGTCTAGCCAATAAAACTGTGGGGTATATTTACAAGAATGTGTTGCATCATAAATGATGCGTCACTTTTCTTGGGTCCCCCTACCAGCACCTAATGACACCATGGTTGCACCACATTTACAATACGGCACACCATGGCTGTAGTTAGCACAATAGCATCAACATTCTTGATGCTATTGTGGCGCTTCGCTACATTATCATCAAAAATGTTGATGCTAGTGAAGCAAAGCACAGGGAGGCCCATTGAATATAATGAGTGTGTCATTTTAACACCTGCTCTAAACAGGCCTTAAAGATGATGGAAAAAATGGTGCAGAGAAATGTTGTAAATTTCACTGCACCATTTTTTCAGGCCTCTCTGCGTTGGAACGCCCCCTTGCATACATTATGCCTGTGTCAGGCATAATGTGGCACAAGGGCTTGCAAAGTGGCACAATGCAAGTATTGCGCCACTTTGTAAATATGGTGCAGTAGAAAAGACACCTTATCGCTGCCTTAGTGTAAAACCATTATGCTATGGTGGGGCTAAGGTGGCGCAACGGGCTTGTAAATATGCCCCTGTATGTTTTCTCCACCTCGCTATTGCTGCACGGGTCATAGTCAGCATGATCATCAGCGAAATCCTGATTGTTGAGACTGTAGAGTGTGCATGGGAGGGACGCCCGTTTGGCCACTATCAGCTATTTCTAATGCTGTCATGTACCATCAATAGCATCAGGACTTAAAGGCTGCCCCTGAACCCACTCTGAACCTCTACAGAGACTTGAGAGCCATGCTCCTTCTATATGTGTCTGAGCACTAACATGGACTATGAAGAACGCATGTGCACAGGCTGATTCTGCTAGCAGCACATGCGTACTTTTAAATTCACCCTCCAGACAACGTCGAAGTCAGTGTCATAGAACCCAAGGGTGTTGTCAAGGTGCAGGATGCCACGCCTCCTTCTGCTCAATCCCCAGTAGAAAATTCAGAGTGGCGCTTTTGTAGAATGCTGGTGCATATGTCCTATGTTAAACTTGTGAGTATCATGAAATGTTTTTATCTAATTTAAAAATACAGTACTCTGTCACCTATCACTTTGTGGGGCCTTCGGTTTTTGACGTTGGTGTTGTGATATAGGAAGCCAGGGGTCCAGAAGGTAGTGCCAGGGGTAGCAACGGGCAAGCCAGGGGCCACAACTGCGACCCCTGATGACCTGTAAATGACGTCCATGCCTAGCCACTAGGACAAAATCCTAGGCTATGATAGCAGCAAGCCGAGTAAAATGAGTAATTTCAGTTAATCTAAACTTCTCATATATATTAACGCTGCACGAAATTGTGGGTAACTGGCTGGACTCAGAGTAGTGTTCTGAGATGACATGCTTCCACCACACACTCCCGAGGGCTGGGGTTCACACTCACCGCACACCAATCCATCACAGGAGTCACTGGTCAGGTGACCCTGCAAATAAAAAGGGCTGGGCGCACGTGCCCTGGGCCAGTTCTAGCAACAACTATGTGTCTGTGTCATACAATAAAATAGCATTAAGGCCTAGGGCCCTCAACACTACAATGGCGATAAGTGGGTCGGATCCCACTGCCTGCGCTGCCCTGAGAGAATGGTCAAGATAGGGGAGAGGTAATTGTTATCGCTATACCCTGGCAGCGGAAGTGTGCAAGGTACCCCAGGGTGAGGGTGACCCTCTTTCTCTCAGCAGGAAGACGGAGAAGGCTTGTTGTCTCCAACATGTCGCTAGTGAAGGCAGGGATGGTAGAATCAGGGCCAGGGTGCCTAAAGAGTGTGTGCTCCTCAAGGTATTTCAGAGCTGTGCAGTCATGTGACCCATACCACCCTGCCACCTACAACGAAGCCGCATCACAACCTCAGCCCCACTTGCACTTGTGGAGACAGCAGTAGGGGTTATTCTGCTGCCTCAAGACTGTGGCTCCCCCAACCTCAACTCCGGTGCCCTTGTGGGCAACAGGGGTTACGCCAACCTGGGTCGAGCCAGCCGTGTCCCCAGGAAGAGGCGCGCTGACACTGTGCACCGGCTGCCAGTCACCACCACCCCTCCTGCACCTGCTTTGCAGCTGCCATTGTGATGGGGCTACAATGACCAGGAGCATGGCGCTAGGGTGGGGATCGGGGTCGCACTTGCTGCAAGATGGGCCCGCAGCAGCACTAAAGGAGCCCTGCAAGCAACAGGACTGCAGATCGGCCTGTGAGGGCCTCGATCAAGAGTGCTGTCCCCTGCATAAAATAATATGACTCCCGAAGGATGGGGCATGTGCATGAAGGAAATACACTTACCGGCAAAGTGGGTTCCAGGAGAAAAAAGGGCTGAACCAGCAGCATGTAGCCACGCCGCACTCGCACTGCCATCGAAGAGGCCAACGCCATCAGGGAAATACTGCCATTGCCTCGTAGAAGAAGACTGCAGAACCACCTGGTGGTCGCCAATCAACACTGCAAAATAAGAAAAGGAGATTGCCAGCTGTAGCTCATGGTGGTGGGAAAAAGGAAGATTCGGGCCCACTGAGAAAGCACCACACACCCATTGCGGCCACCTGCCTGCTGTCTTAGGGATAAGAAGAGGTCCCCCACAGCAATCCTGATAGCCAAGATCCATGTGCAGGAATAAGGGATGCTGCACCTCTATTGAGTGAACCACGCCTGCTTTCTGGGGTACCAGAGGCTGCATGGATGAAAAGGCCCAGAGCCTCAGGAAGCTAGTGGCAACATAAAGATCGGTGGCTGTAACGCCACTCATCTTTCACCCAAAGCACCTCGTACTGAGCAACAGCATTAAGGGACTGAGAGGCGATTGTGTGAACCCTTGTAAAGAGACACTGCTGATGCCCAAAGCTGCCTCAGCCAAGGAGCAAACAATAAGAAGGCCATAAACCCCACGTAGGGCACAAGGAGAATGTGCACTGCACATGCAGCCCCTTGCATATGTATGCTATCACTGCAACTAGTAAGACAGTGCTGCATGCCCCTAAAGGTAAACGCCCACCACCGCAGGCCCGGTGGAAGGACATGCAGAGTGCCAGTGAAGGGCGCCCAGGAAGAAGGACAAAGTGCAAAATCAGAGGTGCGCAGAGGGCTGCACCGATGAACCTGACAGCATGGGCAGATGCCCAAGAGAAAGGCAGAGCCCTCTGACAGTGAGTAGCAATGCCAACGACCGGCCACACACCAGCACCAGATGGCCACCTTTGGCCTAATATGGAACATGTCACAAGGAACAACTGACCTTAACTGGAATGGAGGCAGGAGCAAGTGCTGCAACGCATAGTCTCGAGGTGCAAGTGCGGCACACTCAAAGACAGGAAAAAGAAGAGGTGACCCTCCAGTCATGGATTGGACAACCCAGAACATCCCTAAGGAAGGGGCAGGACTGGTGTGAGGTCCACGAAGTGAAGGAATCAAGTCCTATTGACAAGACTAAGCCTGTGAGAGGCTTCATAGGAACACGATGCACCGTACGAGGTGCAGCACGCAACCACCGAGAGGTCCATGTGAAGCAACATGCCATCCATGGCACAACACCACATTGAGAAAGGAAATGGAGAAAAGAGAGGAACATGGCACAATGCCATGTCGTGAAGGTTTGAGGAAGAAAAGTGCGTGACAGACCTGTCACACAGAAGATCAGGAATACCACAGGTGTGCAAGAGAAAGGGAGAAAAGCGATAGGACTGAGGACTTGTACCAGTACCGGAGAGGGCACCCATCAACACAAGCCAGCCATCGAGGTGAACAGACATCACTGGAGAGAGCTCCATGGGTGGACCAACTGTAAGCTGCCAGCATGCGCAAACTGCATTCAGCGCCCTATGCTTCCCAGTGCAACCTTCAAGCCACCTGTCACCAGCTGCTTGACATAGATGGAATCCCTGCTGATAACTGCAAATACTGAACAACTGAAAGTGGCTACAAAGTCCCTCGAGTCATCCCTTCTTCAAGCAAGACGCTGCCACCTGTTGATCTAACTATTACTTGATAAGATCGTCATCCTTACCAGGTGCATCACCCAAACCTACTAAGAAGCACTGCACCAACAGAGTGTAGCAGTTTGTCAGTGAAAAGGCCAGCAGTTGACAAGGCATCCCTGGCTCCGTGGGAGGCTGACCACCCAGAAATCTGCTATGAGCCCAGTGAACCGGAGACCATGCACCCTTGGGGTTGCACAAGGCTTGGACATAGCCCTATTGGGAGTTCCACTGCAACCCCCTCGGCGCGGCCTACGAGAGGCCCATGCAGCTCACACAGTCCCGGAGAAATCCAGGGCCAAGGGCCCTAAGGGAATTCCAGTGAGAGGGGAATCCTGACCAGAGAGATGTGTCAGAGGTAGCTCTGTTACAGATGCGTGGAAGCACTGAGGTCGTGGACAGAGACTGGTCACCCAAAGACTATCGGACAAAGGGCAGTGCACCTGAGTTCTGACAGTTAGAGCACACAGACCCAGAGACAACCACACTTCATGGCTTCACGAGTGACTGGGGGGTGGTCCTGTTGGCTGTCCTCAGAGATGCCTTTGCTCAGCCTGTGATAGTCCCGGTACAGTCCACGAAGTCCTGTGGCAGCCCGGAAAAAGGTCCTCGAGTAGACTTCTGTGCGATGGAATCCTGACATGAGAGGGAACACTGAAGATGCTCTACCAGCGAACGTTGGAAAGCACCAAGGCCTTCGAGGAAGACATCTTTTCATCCATGTCATCCTTAGTTTTTGAAGATTTGCAATCCATGGAGCCTGAATGCCTTCCAAGAGATCCTTGCAGTGGACTCACCACCGCTCCTGATGCACCCACATTGAACTTTGTAAATAAACTTCACCACTGCTCAGGATGCGACATCCCACTGCGTTGTGTGTAAATAGACTACAACACCGTGAGCCCAGGCGGGACAGGACCAACAGTACCCTAGTGAACTGTAATGTCATGGACAGGCAATTGAATGATCTAAACTTCAACACTGCCATACAAAAAGAGGACACTACAGAAAAGAAACTTTACTTTATGAGCTCTATTTTGTCTCTCTCGTTACTATTTGATTCCCGTAATATCAGGGTCAGCAAGGACAGTTCCAGGGCTACCAAAAAGACTCCTCTGACCTATGTAAAAGGGATGAACAACCGAGTTAATCAGTATAGAGTCAGTAGTTGAACTTGTGACATCCTTGATGTGGCCGCCTTAGTCCACTGAGCCACCGTACTCAGCCGCTTATTCTAATTCTAATAATAATATAAATGTACGTAAAATCTTATTGTACTAAAGCCATTATCAAATGCAGTGAATGTATCTACTTTAAAACTGGTCAGATTTTCCTATGAAACACTATTAGAATAAAACCACTGACACGCAAGAATAGTGGGAGAAAATAACAAACAAAAACAACAGAACATTCAGTTTTGGACTCTATCATTCATAGGCTGCATAATCATAGTAGGTCTTGCAGAAGGTGGCAAATGGTCCTCTTGCCTCACCTGGGACTCAATGAAGCATCACATATCTGGTTTCGCATTCTAGATGATGCAGGCACTCTGTTTTGTGACAAAACAAGCTCTGAGGTGCACTGCTATGGAACCATACACGCAATGCAGACCATCAGATCAGAAATGTGTACCCACCAATCAATTTAGCACTCATTGGGGAACTTTCAACTTATTGTCCAGCTGAAATAAAACCGAGCTTCCTCATGAGCTGTGGTAGAAAATTTTAAATGTGAACCGGAGTGTTGAACCACAAATACTACTCACTGGAGTTGATTCTTAATTTGGTCTGATCTGTGAAGGCTTCACTGAACGCCATTTTACCATAGATGAGAAATAGGTGGACACCTGTTTTTGAGCCTTGTTTTATTCTTAAGTAAAACTGAGGCATTGCTGAGTTTTAATCTGATATATCCCTACGTGATCCTAATTTGACTCAGCAGTTCCTGCTACCTTGTAAGCTCCCTTTAGCCCACCTGTTATCCTCCAAATGTTTGTCTATTTCTCCTTTACCCCAATCTATTCCTAACAATCTGCTCCTACTGAGGCTCTCATAACCCTTGGATGTTTATTACTCAAATATATTTCACAACATCTCCACTACAATAATACTTGCCACTGCCAGAAGACTGGAAACTAGGGCCTCCAATGACCTGATGGTGGCATATTTTTTTTGTACTACTAGAATTCTGTTAATATAAAACAGAACACTGTATACATTGCTGTACAGAATAGTTCATGTCTAAAAATATTTTGCTCACTAACAGTTAAAAATAATTTTAACATGAAACTAGTATATTGGGGTCTGAGTTTAATAGGAAGATATAATTAAGGCTGACTTTTGAAACAATTCAGGGCACCAAACTGAAACTAATTTAAGAACGATAGGCACTTGAGGAACCTTTTTGTATACTTATTACGTTGTCTTGTACTCAGTGGTACATAAGGGCAATATCTTGCACAGTAAATATGTAAGAAAGGGCATAATTTTGTGTTGCTCCTCCTACATTCTCTTCTTTGGCTGAAATGGCATTAAGACTCTCTGTTCAGTGACACAGCAAAACAATGGCACAGCATGGGTGCTTTTCCCCTAAAGGAAATGTCAATTAAATTGGTTACACCTAATTGGCTTTTTGGCTTTCTAGCGGGGGCCATGGTAAATTTTCACAAGAAATTCACCAATGGCACTGAGGTTAAATGTTGCATGTGGGCAGCAGTTTGCATTTGCACTGCCACTCACATATATCACTAAAGTGTATAGTTCAAGACTACACCATTGTGCTTTGGCTGGGTTGCAGTCAGTTTAAAATCACTGTGGTGACAAATGACAAGGGAAAGTGCCTTATCACGTAGAAAAACCACTTCTATATATTAGCTAATTCTTTTCCAAGTGAACCTTGTGAGCATGCAGGGCTAGGTGCTTAATCTCTAAACACATTATATATTAGAGGAAAGTATGCTCAACAATTGCAGAAAACTTTTATTACTATGTAGGTATATGTACATATTCCATGAATTGGTCTGATTGTGAACAAAAAACATAACTTTGCTTAGGGAAAATGCTTGAGAAACAATTCATTAGTCTTCTCACTCTCTATTAAAACTCCGCATTAATGATTAAAGCTTTTTTAGTTATGGTAGTGAGAATGCAAACTTCAAAAACTAAACTTTGAGGGTCATTCTGACCCTGGCGGGCGGCGGGAGCCGCCAAATGGCCGCTCCGCGGTCAGAAGACCGCGGATGCCATTCTGGCTTTCCCGCTGGGCCGGCGGGCTACCGCCAAAAGAGCGCCCGCCGGCCCAGCGGGAAAGGCCCTGCAACAAGGAAGCCAGCTGCGAATGGAGCCGGCGGAGTTGCAGAGGTGCGACGGGTGCAGTTGCACCCGTCGCGATTTTCACTGTCTGCTAAGCAGACAGTGAAAATCTTTATGGGGCCCTGTTAGGCCACTGGCATGGGCAGTGCAGGGGCCCCCAGGGGCCCCACGACACCCGTTCCCGCCATCCTGTTTCTGGCGGTGAAAACCACCAGAACAGGCTGGCGGGAAGGGGGTCGGAATCCCCATGGCGGCGCTGCAAGCAGCGCCGCCATGGAGGATTCCCCCAGCCGGGGGAAATCTGGCGGAAAACCGCCGGACCCGGCTGGGCGTCCGCGGCTTTGAAGGAATACTAAATGAAGCACCGCCAGCCTGTTGGCGGTGCTTCAGACGGCCTCCACCCTGGCGGTCATAGACCGCCAGGGTCAGAATGAGGCCCTTTATGTTGTCTGAATGCAAACTGTATTAAAACCAGTATTCACAGTAGCTACGCTCCAGAAAATGGAATATGCATTTCAGAAAAGGCCTCCTGGAGGATAGCACAACTGTCTCTAGTAAGAGGAAGGCTAGTATGGTGCCAACAGGGACTATGAGAAATTACTTATTCATCTGGGAGGGGGCAGGAACAGATTGCAAGACAAAGCACTTCATTAGCAACTCTTCCTTTTGAAGTGTGATTATCAGTTGGGTCTCTCAGGAATTGAAGCCATTCATTCCTAGGGACACACAAGACATTCTGCATGTTCTCCAAACAGCAGGTAACACCCATTCAGCACTAAGAGAAGGGAGGTATTCTCATTTCAATAGGGATGTGTCTGAAAAGGAAGGACAAGATCCTTCATAGGGATGGAGGCTTGGCCCATAATGAGTGAGGAACTCTGCAGTAAGTTTGTAAAGGAAGGGCTGAAAAATGAAGTGTGTATTCTATGGGGAGGTTGGCAGGATTGGATATACAAAACTGTATAAATACCAGTTTAGTGTACAGGATAAGACCAGCACTTCACCCCAACTTTGCAGAATATTACTAGACCTGGGAAAAACAAATGGAAGGAAAAAATACTCTGCCTGACTGCTGGCGGAAGAATATTGAAAAAGCCTGTTTCCTACTAACACACAAGGACTGGAAAGACTAACCTCTTGTTGCTGCTACAGGGACACAAACGGCAGAAGGTCTCCCTGATTTGTCTACTCAGTTGTTTACTCAGGGAGGCCTGGCTGGAGACCAAAATGGTACACAGAAATCTGATCTGAGTGTGTGTGGACTGCAATGGAGACTGGGAATAGCTTTCCCACCAACAAGAACTTGGTTGAACCTATTCATTTTGTAATCTCTAGAACGCAGGGTAATAGAACAGAGGATATCTCTGACTGGGTGTACCCTTGGGGGACATGCCTTCTAGGTTAATCCCACTGGGAGCTTTTTGCCTTGAAGAAAAAGGCTTCATAGGAACTCAGAGTGAAGGTATTTGTCATGTAGAACCCTACATGGCTGCAGCATCCAGGCTTACTGTATTATGGGTTTCAACAACCAAAACATGACTCAGTAATATTGGACCAGAACAAATCTGTAAAGTTAGCTCAGTAGTAAAGTGAAGATACACACACATAATCCAGTAGTCGGACCATGGAGAAAACATGCTGTCTACGTTTTTTGTAATACAAGGCGTATGCATGCCACTGTATTACAAAATAATTCCCTGCAAAATACAATAGCAGATGATCTTTTTTGGACTTTTTTCCTTTTACAGAGTAATCTCCAATCTTTTTGCCTCCTGCCTCCTATTTTTTCTGACCTTTTTTTGTTGGCTTTTGAACTCTGAGCACGTTACCACTGCTAACCAGTGCTAAAGTGAATATGCCCTCTGTGTAAATTGTATTGTTGATTGGTTTATCCATGATTGGCATATTTGATTTACTGGTAATTCCCTAGTACAGTGCACTAGAGGTGCCCAGGGCCTGTAAATCAAATGCTACTAGTGGGCCTGCAGCACTGGTAGTGCCACCCACATGAGTAGCCCTGTGATCATATCTCAGACCTACCATTGTAGTGTCTGTTTATGCAGTTTTAAACTGCCTATTCGACTTGGCAAGTGTACCCTCTTGCCAGACCGAAACCTTCCCTTTTCATACATGTAAGACACCCCTAAGGTAGGTCCTAGGTAGCCCCATGGGCCGTGTGCAGTGCGTGTTTAAGGTGGGACATATGCTAATGTGTTTTATATGTCCTGATAGTGAAATACTGCCAAAATCGTTTTTTACTGTTGCAAGGTCTATCTCCCTCATAGGTTAACATGGGGGCTGCCCTTAAATATGATTAAAGCACAGATTCCCTTTGGGAGTAGATGGACATGTGGAGTTTGGGGTCTCTGAACTCACAATTTAAAAATACATCTTTTAGTGAAGCTGGTTTTGAGAGTGTGTTTCGAAAATGCCACTTTTAGAAAGTAGGCATTTTCTTGCTTAAACCATTCTGTGACTCTTCCTGTTTGTGGATTCCCTGTCTGGGTCAGTTTGACAGTTGGGCTGTTTGCACCTCTCTCAAGACAGTGACACAAAGGGAGCTGGGGTGTAGCCTGCATATCCTGATGAGCCATCTGTGCTGGGAGGGAGGGGAGGAGTGGTCACTCACACCTGAAAGGGCTGTGCCTGCCCTCACACAATGCAGGCTCTAGCCCCCTGGTGTGTGTCTGGGGCCTATCATGGGCAAGGCAGGATCTCACAAACAAGAGAGACTTTCCTTTGAAGTAAGCCTACTTCAAAAGCCAAAATGGGTATAAGAAGAGCACCCAGCCCCCTGAAAATGAGATCATTTCTGGACATCAAGAGGAACATCTGTCAAGGAGAAGAGCTGAAGAGTTGAAGAGCTGAGAAGTGCTGCCTTGCCTGTGACTATGCTTTGTGGAACTATCCTGCAGTTGCTTCTTCTGCTGTGAAAGGGGACAAAGACTGGACTTTGTTGTGTATTCCTGCTTGTGAAGTAAACTCCAAGGGCTTGACCTGATCTTGCCTCAGTCTCAGGGCCATCAAAGACTTTCTCTGCCAGCACCTGGACTCTCTGCTGAGACTTCTTCCCTGCCAAGTGGTGCCCTATCTAGTTCCTGGGGCCTTGAAAGGTGAAGCTGCCAGACCAAGACTGAAAATCCATGCACAGATCGCTGTGTTGGGAAATTTTCGATGCACCTTCTGAGATGTGGCTGAGAAACGACGTGCCGCTGGCTTCGCGGCTGAAATCTACACTCCACCTGCATCACGGATGGAAAATCGACGCATGCAGCTGGAGATATGACGCGCAACACCTGCCGATGGAGGCTGATAATGTCGCAACCCACATTGTGCATTATTCTCATACCGTGTGGCAGGATTTTTCAACGCAAACCTCGCTGGGAGCGGAAAAACAACACGAAGCCTGACGGTCCCGAGATACCTGTGTGGATCGAAGCATCGCTCTCCTGTGGAGAGGAAAAACGACACACGCTGACCCCACCAGAGGAAGAACAACGCATGGTCTTGCTTGTGAGTGAGAAATCAGCGCATCTTGGGCCTTTTGGGACGCACACTTGCCCGTGCGGTGTTATTTGACGCAACCTTGGTACTTTTTTACGCTAACAGCGTTAGCACTGTTTTCTAAGGATTTGAGACTCTTTTTTGCTTTTTAATTCATAACGACTTGTGTTTGATGGATTTTTGTTGTTTTGGTCTTGTTTTGTTCAGATAAATATTACCTATTTTTCTAAACCTGTGTCGTGTCATTTTGTAGTGTTTTCATGAGTTACTGTGTGTGTTGGTACAAGTACTTTACACCTAGACTCTGAAGTTAAGCCTGCCTGCCTGTGCCAAGCTACCAAGGGGGTGAGCGGGGGTTAACTGAGGGTGATTCTCCTATACTCTGACTAGAGTGAGGGTCCTTGCTTGGACAGGGGGTAACCTGACTGCCAACCAAAGACCCCATTTATAACATTGGTTCAGATTGGGCTTGTTTTTGTACTTGACATACAATGATTAAGTGTACACTACTGTTTTCAGTGCAGACCATTATGTGACCAGATACAGTTTTTCGTTTATTGTTCTCTGGTGTCCTTCTGGATATGTTGTTGATATTTTTGGACTCTGGTTTTTGGTTGTGAGGCCGTTGCTGAATGGAAGTCAACTTCTGGTACCTGGAGTACTACACATTGAGGGAGCTAAATGTTTTCTGCAAGGAAAGGGGGATGGCTGTGAAGAGAAGGTCTTTGAGACAGCCCTGTTTCAGTGTGAGATGAAATACTGGGAAGCAGCCATACCAGTTTGTTCTAAGGAGGAGGACTACTCTGATGAGTAAGGCAGTGGCCCTGAAAGGGAACCAGAGAGAGAGGAATGGAGTCTAGTTGCTGAGCGGAGGCTGAGAGAGTTAGATGAAGAGCTTGAGAGGGCTGAGGTGGAGAGAGCCTTAGCCCCGGAAAAATAAATGTTTGAAGCTCAAGAGCTGAGCTGTGCAGAGCTGAAGCTGGAAGTCATGAGGGCTGAGTCCAGCCTAAATGGTGGCAGCAAAAATCTTATGTTCAGTGCTAATGAAGAAGTGCACATGCCCAGAGAGTTGGTGCCTGACATGAAGGGGGGGGGTTAACACTCACCAAGAGGTTCAGGGGTATGAGGTGGCTCCAGTGATGCACAGGGTCCCCGAGGTGGATTGGGGGAACTGGCATGGGGAGTCATATTCCTAGTGATGGGAGGGACACTCAACTGACTCTAGGGGAGAGTGGCAGGGAGAGGTGTTCCCCCAGGTAGCGGTCCTGGTTATGGATTGTGGAGAAATCCCAGAAGAGTGTGGGTTGAGTGTCGGAGACAGTCAGGTACTGTCTCACCAGTCTCAGGAGGGTGATGTGGGGTACTTTTTCAAGGCTGAGTCACCGGATGG
The DNA here is from genome assembly GCF_031143425.1 of Pleurodeles waltl. Lineage (NCBI taxonomy): Eukaryota > Metazoa > Chordata > Amphibia > Caudata > Salamandridae > Pleurodeles > Pleurodeles waltl. Next base: position 516,273,020 of record NC_090450.1, on the reverse strand, counting down.
TTGGGTGAAGGGTAGTTTGGTTAACTCATGTGAGGGGCTGAGTGATGTAATTGCTGGAGAGCATATGTCCAGTCCTTATTTTCCAGAGCTATGCCAACACCAGGTGGAGTGTGAGTTCTCTGACCCCAGGGAACTTACACTGGAGGCAGACCTCTGGGTGAGTACCAGAGAGTCTCAAGAGATGTTTAGGGGTGTTCCTGAGGGGAGTGGTCTAGGTATTTCCCAACCAGGTGAGGTGGGAAAGGTTTTCAGTGTCCCAGGTAGGTCCAAGTGTAGTGGGATGGGTGAGGGATCCCATGTCCAGTTTCAGAGGAGAGGGAATGGGGTTAGGCTGAAGCCCAGGGTCCCCGAGATCCAGTTTCAGGTCCTGGAGGGTTCCATGAGGGAACGCCATGAGGGGAGCCAAGCCTGTACCATAGGGCCATCTGCCAAGGGAGACCCCACAGTGTCAGGAGAACTTGGGGGGGGGCAGCTGTAGCCAGCATCCCACCAGTTCTGGTGTCTGGTGGTACCACTCCTAGTGAGGGGTGCAGAAGCCCAGACAGAGGGTTGAGAGGGGGGTTAGGGGCCCCAGTGGAGAACCTAGAGGATCAGGGGTTAGCTCTGAGGTCAGAGACCCCCAGGAATGACCTTGCTAATACCATTTCTGGGTTGGGGGAATACAGACTCTGCCAGATGGGCAGAGGTCAGAAGATCTGTGCCAGCCAGACTCCTGTGTGGCCCTTGGGGAATGTGTTTCCCTTATGGGGGGTAGGTGTGCTCCCCAGGAAGTCCTGGTGCACCAGGCAATTGTTCAGCCTCAGGGTGGTGACTCTGGGTTGGATGATCAGGTTCAGGGGGTAAACTCTGACCTGATGGAGAGTAGGTGTGCTCTAAAGGAAGTCCTGGTGTGCCAGACAGTGGTTCAACCTCAGGGTGGTGACTCTGGGATGGATGGTCAGGTTCAGGGGGTAAGCTCTGACCTGGCGGGGGTAGGTGTGCTCCCCAGGAGTCCTGGGTTACCATGCAGTGGTCCAGTCTGAGGGTACAGACCCTAGCCTGGAGGATCAGGTGAAGGGGGTGAACCCTGACCTGAAGGAAGGGGCAGTTTGCCCAATCACTGCCCCTGGTGTGACTTCTAGGGGTACTCTTTATTGTAGGGTGGTGCAGAACCCTGGGAGTAGGGGCAGGGGAGGGAGAGACTCACCCCTGACCCCAGTTCAATCTAAGGGTACAGACCCTGGATTGAAAGGCAGGTTCAGGGTGTCCCCCCAGACCTGGAGGGAAGGGGTACTGCTAACAGTGCCTCTACGATGTTGTATTCTGGGGAGGAAACTCCTAGTTGGGGGATGAAGGACACCAGAAGGAAGGGCATGGGGAGGGAAGCCTCGCCCCTGGCCCTGGTCCAACCTGAAGGTACAGACCCCAGGTTGGAAGACCAGTTGCAGGTTAACATCCCTGCACTGGTAGGAGAATTGTGCAGGACTGCTTCTACAAGCACCCTGACAATTCTGGACTCTGGGGGTGCTTCTTCTAGAGGGAGGGAACAGAGCCCCAGAGGGGAGGACCAGTTTCAGTCTGTCATCCCTGACCTGGTGGAAGGGAGAGTGGTCAAAGGGTGCCAGGCACTTGGGGCTACCGCCCCCCACTCTCCACAGCCACAGTGGTTGGAGAGCATTGAGAGACCTGGGGCCTGGCTCTCATCCTTGACAGCTGTCAGTGGCCAATGTACCTGGTTGTCCTGGTGGACAGAGTTGCCCGTGGGGTGGGACAGAAGTCACACCCCGGGGGTGGAGTGGGCCACACCATTGTGTTGGCCCTGGTGGTACTATCTGCCTCCTGGGATACATCTGTGAGCAAAGTAAAGTTAGGTGCTGCACAGATGGTATCCGCAGGTGAGGAGAAAGGTTCCCCATGGGTTAGCTTAGTGGGCCCTGAGAGTATGGACAAAGGGATCCAACTGGAGTCAGGAAGGCATAGAACTGGAACATGCCTCTGCTGTTGTGGGCCTGGGTCCCTGTTCTATCGCCCCAATTAGGGAAGTCCATCAAGGTATTGTTTGGTCTCCCCTTTTTTCCTTTTACAGAGTCATCTCCAATCTTTTTGCATCCTGCCTTCTTTTTTTTCTGACCTGTTTTTGTTGGCTTTTGAACTCTGAGCACTTTACCACTACTAACCAGTGCTAAAGTGCATATGTTCTCTGTGTAAATTGTATTGTTGATTGGTTTATCCATGATTGGCATATTTAATTTACAGGTAAGCCCCTAGTACAGTGCACTAGAGGTGCCCAGGGCCTGATAAATCAAATGCTACTAGTGGGCCTGCAGCACCGGTTGTGCCACCCACATAAGTAGCCGTTTGCAACTCCCTCTCCAACTACTTTCACCTCAAAATCATAGACATACACAACAGTTTCACAGCATCAGCACCCACCGTCACCACCACAGACACGACCAACAGCACAACACCCCCCCCCACACCAACCAACTACACACCTGGACCCCAACCAACAATGAAGAAACCGAAAAAACCATGAACTCCGTCTACTCAGGCTCCCCAAAGACCCGTGTACCCACCACATATTCAACAAGGCCAGCCAAATCATCACTCTGCGCCGTAATCAACAACTCCTTCGACACTGCAACCTTCCCAGACATCTGGAAGCACGACGAAGTCAACACGCTCATCAAAAACCCAAAGCAAACCCGGAAGACCTCACGAACTACCGTCCCATCCCCCTTCTCCCCTTCCCCGCCAAGGTCACTGAGAAGATAGTGAACGCCCAACTGTCTCACTTCCTAGAGGAAAACAGCACACTCAGTGCCTCCCAGTCTGGATTCCGCAAAGAACCACAGCACTGAAACCGCCCACATAGCCTGCACAGACGACATCAGAACCAGAGTGGACAAGGGCATCTTTTTGGACCTCTCCACAGCGTTCGACACTGTATGCCACTAAACCATCTGCGCACGCCTTTTTGATGCAGGAATCCAACACAAGGCCCTAGACTGGCTCACCTCCTTCCTCGCCGAAAGAACCCAAAGAGTTTGCCTCCCTCCCTTCCGGTCTCCAGCCACCAAGATCATCGGCGGGGTCCCCCAAGGATCCTCCCTCAGCTCCACCCTCTTCAACATATACATGGCCCCCCTCGCCAACATCCTCTGCCCCCACGGAATCACCATCATCTTTTACGCAGATGACACCCAGCTCATCATCTCCCTCACCAGGAACCCCCCACCACCAAGACAAACCTGCACGCCGGACTCCTCAACATCGCCCATTGGATGACAGCAAGCCACCTCAAACTTAACTCCATCAAAACAGAATCATCTTCGGCCCCAACAAGACAGTATGGGATGACTCCTGGTGGACCACCGCCCTCGGACCACCTCCAAAACTCACCACCCACACATGCAACCTTGGCATCATTCTAGACTCATCTCTCTCCATGACCCAGCAAATCAACACCATATCGTCCTCCTGCTTCAACACCCTTTGCATGCTATATAATACTTTCAAATGGATTCCCTTAGAAACAAGAAAAACGGTCACCCATGCCCTCATCAGCAGCAGACTGGACTACGGCAATGCCCTCTACGCTGGTACCACAGCCAAGCTTCAGTAAAAAGTCCAGTGAATCCATAACAAAGGCGCACGTCTCATTCTCAACCTCCCCCGCCACAAACACATCTCCACTCACCTCAGATCCCTACACTGGCTGCCCAACAGCAAAAGGATCATCTTCAAAGTCCTTATCCATGCTCACAAATCCCTCCACGACACTGGACCAGCCTACCTTAACAAACGAGTAAACCTCCACACACCTACTCGACTTCTCCGCTCCGCTGACCTCGCCCTCGCCACAGTCCTCCGCATCCAACGCACCACCTCCGGGAGAAGATCCTTCTCCCACCTCGCCGCCAAGACCTGGAACTCCCCCCCACCAACCTACACAAGACCCAGGACCTCCTAACTTTCAGAAAGCACCTCAAGACATGGGTTTTTGAGCAGTAAACGGCAGCCCTCCCCCGCCTCAGCGCCTTGAGACCATAACGGGTGAGTAGTGCACCTAATACATTTTTTGATTGATTGTAATCATATCTCAGACCTGCCATTGCAGAATCTATGTGTGCAGTTTTAAACTAACAATTCGACTTGGCAAGTGTGCCCACTTGCCAGGCCTAAGCCTTTCCTTTTCTTACATGTAAGACACCCCTACGGTAGGCCCTAGGTAGCCCCAATGGCAGGGTGCAGTGTGTGTTTAAGGTAGGACATATAATAATGCGTTTTATATGTCCTGACAGTGAAATACTGCCAAATTCGTTTTTCACTGTTGCAAGTCCTATCGCTCTCACAGGTTAACATGGGGGCTGCCTTTAAATTTGATTAAAGCGTAAATTTCCTTTGGGAGTAGATGGACATGTGGAGTTTGGGGTCTCTGAACTCACAATTTAAAAATACATCTTTTAGTGAAGTTGGTTTTGCGATTGTGTGTTTGAAAATGCCACTTTTAGAAAATATGCATTTTCTTGCTTAAACCATGACATTGCCTGTTTGTGGATTCCCTGTTTGGGTCAGTTTGACAGTTGGGCTGTTTGCACCTCTCTCTAGACAGTGACAGAAAGGGAGCTGGGGTGTAGCCTGCATATCCCGATGAGCCATCTGTGCTAGGAGGGAGCGCTAGTAAGGCGTGCTTTTAGAGGGAATGTTTTCTTTTTTAATCAGCTACTGTACTGTAAAAGTGTTGTTATTACTTTCCTTGCACAACGTATTGCCGCCACAATAGTGCACAGACAACCTCGACACTTAGACACGTTACCACGTCAGGCCTGTTTTTCAGAACACCACACGTTTTGTTATAAAAACAGCCGACAGAATGCAGAATGTGTGCCACTTCATTGCCACCTTGTTGACCTCAGTCCGGTCTCTACAACCAGCTGAAGAGGAGCGGGTAGACCTCTGTTTTTCAGGTAAGGGGGTGGGTGTTCCTTCCATAAATTAGTACTGGTAGAGCAGGCCTGAGCCTGCATTGTGTGAGGGCAGGCACAGCCCTTTCAGGAAATTTTACCTTCCAGGTGCTTCAGATCTATTTCTCTTGCCCTTTCCTTCACCATTAATCTTAGGTTCTGTTTCGGAATTTGTTCTCCACACCACTGGTTACTAGGTAAGCCTAAGAGGGCGCATATCGTTTCTAACCGTCCTCACACTTGTTTCACCCAGTATAACTCGCTTGTTATTATTTCTTTTTTACACAATCTCGCAATGTTACAAAGCCCCTCATCTCTTATGCTTAACCAAATCTTCAGTGCCGCTTGCAATCCACGATAAGTCCATGACTTCATTTGACATTCTGCTCTTATAGCTTGTATCATACTTGAAGGGGGCAGCGATAACATTGGGTTTACGCAAATTCCTTCTTCTGTCTCTAATTTCCCCGAGAATGTTAAAACTTTTACCCCATATTGAAAATGGGGGCGTACCATAGTATTAAAAGCAGAAATAACTGGCTGGAAGGGGGGTCCCCCATATTTACTACTGAATTGTCTCAAACCCCAGACCGATGATAGTGCTTTATTTTTTAGGGCTTCAATATGATCTTTCCATCTCAAATCAGATTCGAACCACATGCCTAAAAATTTATATAATTTTACCTTCTCTATTTTTTCTCCTCCTAGAAGGTAAGTAAAGGCTATCTTTTCTTTCCCTATTGACATTATTTTCGTTTTATCCATATTTACTATCATTTTTTTCCTTTGTCAATATGAATAAAACACATCCAGTTTCCTTTGTAGCCCTAGCTGCGTCATATCCATTATCACTAGATCGACAGCGTATAATAGGCAGGAAACATGCATTACATCCATTTTTGCGCATATACATTTAACCTCCTTCAGCAGCTCTGGCAAATCTGACAAACATAATGTAAATAGTATTGGGGCTAGCACACAACCTTGGCAAAGTCCATTTTTTATAGGGATCTTTTTTTAGAGTGAACCACTCATAACTAAAATTACTTGGGCCCAGTTTTGAGAATGCAGACCCTGCAGGAGAAATAATAAGTCCAAACTTATCCCTAACTGTTCTAGCATATCCCACAATAGTTTCCTATGGACCAAATTGAATGCGGCATGAAAATCAACAAAACAGCAAAACAGGCTTCCTCGCATTTCAATTTATTTTTTTGCTAATGACCACAGGCTAAAACAGTGGTCAATTGTCGAGTGCCGTTCTTTAAACCCCCCTTGTTCTACTGGTATCAAATCATTTTCCTCAGCTCATTCCTTGATCAATCCCAACAATATTTTTGTACATCCTGACACTTGTCGGGGTACTTCACTATTGACCCTTAATATGAAAAAAAATTACTGACTATTGTAAAGTCCATGTTGTATGTGCTGCATCTTTCTACTGATAGGCATAAACATGTTTTACTATCCTCTCTGTTATATGTGGCGTGGGGGGTCTACTAGGATACTGAAGAACATTTTTCTTCAGTTTTACTAACAAATACTTGTTTTTCGTTGTAGAATAATGGGCCAGAATTACAAGGAACTAGTTCAGCACTGCGCCAAAATTCTCAGCGCTGCGCAGCATCAGATCTGAAATGCAGTGATGCACCATAAGGGACACCTTCCTGCACACAAACAATCATTCATGGCATTTTGCTCTTTCTATGTGTGATGCAGAATGCAGCACACATGGAAAAAAACAAAAATGAGGAGAAATAAAAGTATTTCTCCTCTTTGCAGCATGCTAAGGCCACCCTTGGGGGTGGGGTTAGATTTTTGGCACTTCCACAGATTTACGATTCCTTGTAGATCTTAGGCAGCATCAAAAGCAATGGTTGTGGCAGTGGAACACCCATTGCACATCCCTATGCTACAGAAAACTGTGTTGGAGGGCCCCACATTTACAAGGCGTTGTTAAGCCACAAAAGGTGGCTAAGCACCGACTTGTAAATATGGCGCAGTGCACAGAGTCACCAGAGCGTTACAAAAAGTGACACTCCGGTGGTGCGAGGGGCATGTTAATATGCACCAATGGGATCTAAATGTCTAGGTTGTCTCTGTAGGAGGGGCAGTATAGGAGAATGTGCCTGTTTTTCACCACCGTGAGGTATTCAGCAACATAAAAGTTTCTTCCCAGTGGTCGATAGTAATATGCTTTGTTATCTTGAACTCTACTTTGCCAGGACTAAACTTTCAGATACAGCTCTGTCAATGCACCTCATACAATGTTGTATATGTGTTGATGATGTCTATGTGCTGCTATTGGGTTGTCCGTTTTTATGTATATTTATTTATACTCATTTAACAGTTTTCTATAGCACACCAGCACCAACTGTAGTATTAAAAGAGATTTACGAAGAACATTGTTGAGGACATAATATGTATATGTGATGTATGTAACTGATTAAATGGTTTGCTTCGCAAACCTAGAGTTAACATAGTGCAATAAAAGTCAGTGTAAACTCGAATGTTTTAATTTATATTGTACATCTGGTGTAAAGCCGACAAGCACAAGACTCCACAGGCCCCTACACCAACTGACCTCAGCACACAAACTCCTTGCATACCATCCAAACCACAGCCAATAAGGTTTTCTTCCTCAGTTTCCCATTTCAGCGCTTTGGATAATAAGGGGGTCATTCTGACTCCCGCCGGCCGCGTCAACCGCGGTGCCGGCGGGAGCCGCCAGAATACCGCTGCGCGGTCAGAAGACCGCCGCGGTTATTCTGTGTTTCCCGCTGGGCGGGCGGATGACCGCCAGAAGGCCGCCTGCCCGCCCAGCGGGAAACCCCTTTCCACGAGGATGCCGGCTCCGAATGGAGCCGGCGGAGTGGAAAGGGTGCGACGGGTGCAGTTGCACCCGTCGCGAATTTCAGTGTCTGCTATGCAGACACTGAAATTCTCAGTGGGGCCCTGTTACGGGGGCCCCTGCAGTGCCCATGCCATTGGCATGGGCACTGCAGGGGCCCCCAGGGGCCCCACGACACCCCATACCGCCATCCTGTTCCTGGCGGCCAAAGCCGCCAGGAACAGGATGGTGGTATGGGGGTCGGAATCCCCATGGCGGCGCAGCAAGCTGCGCCACCATGGAGGATTCCCCAGGGCAGCGGAAAACCAGCGGTACACCGCCGGTTTTCCGTTTCTGACCGCGGCTGTACCGTTGGCAGTGCTCCCGCGGTCCCCGGCCCTGGCGGTCCATGACCGCCAGGGTCGGAATGACCGCCTAAGTCTTCTCTGACGCAAGAGCAAAAAAATCAAAGGCTGAAAAAATACCTATATTGATGTGGCAACAAAAGCTCAAAGCAAGAGATGGGCAACTCAACCTTTCATGCCAGTAGGCCAGTACACCGAGAGGATGCCAGCATGAGCCTGCCAGACTGCACCGGAGCACAGCAGCCGCTGCTGCAGTGGATTGCAGACCTCCATGTGAGGGAGCCAGGGGGGCCACTTGGGTCTATTTGGGGGCCCCCAGTCTCCTTGGTCTTTGGCCCTTGGTCCTGGCTGTGAGTGGCAGTGGCGGTTTACAGTGCTGTGTGGTGGAGCTGCTGTGGTGCCTCACTGATGCTCAGTAAGACTGGTAGGGCTGGGGGACCCTCCTTCCTGATCCTCTTGCCTCCCCCCGGACCCCTGGCTCTCTGGCCCCTTGGCTTTTTGGCCCCTTGGCCTCTGCCTCCTGCCCCTGGCCCCCCAGCTCTCGGGCCCCTTGGCCCCTTAGCCTTTGCCTCCTGGTTCCTCCTGGTTCCTCTCTGGCCCCTTGGACGGTATCTGCTTGCTGTTTGATCCTGGTTCTGGGTGGTCCTCAGTAGCCTCTGGTGGTTCAGGCCATTCCATGATGGAGGGTCCCTGGAAGGGCCTTGTGAGAATTATTCCTGGACCTGCACTTTGGATTACAGACTACAGTTCCTACACTGGGCCCATTGGACTGGCGCTAGACGATCATCTCAGGACCTCTCAGGACCGGAGTAATACATGGAGTGGATGCCCTAATGTGGACCCAGGACAAGTGTTCAGCAGTACTGCAAGCAGGGCCAAGTGAGGATGGCGGTGAACAGACAGACAGAAGCGTCGGCTGCAGGCAACCAGTCTCTGATTGAGGCGGCTGGTGTTAGGCTAGTGCGGCTTGGCAGGGCTGTGCTGCCTTGCATCATCCTGCCCCCTCTCTTAAATTCAGCTGGCCTCTATTATTCTTCTTCTTTTTCCAAGCGGTGTTAAGACACTCCATTACAAGAGCTGCAAAGCATCAGCTTAGGAATTTACTCACGCTGATTTATATCACTTCCTGGCCTAAATCTCCCTAGATCTGAATGAAGGACTTTGGGAACCTGTTACACTATGCTGTCTGGCAAAGTAAGGAACGAGCTTCTTAATCCTCAAAAGCGTAAGAAATGTCGCTGTGGTGACGATGTGTGCAATGTCACCTATCACTTATCACGGCCCCCAAAAAGCGGATTCATCCTCTTTCCCCTACTTCAATCACAGTGGCCCCTTCAGCATTGGCTGCTGATCCGCTCAATTCGGCAGCTTTGAAGACTCAATTCTCTGTTGTTCATTCGTCGCATCCATGCACCTTGAAACCCTGTGAGTCCTCTCTTCTGGTTCACTTCAAGACAAATATCTAAGCTGGAATCCAAGGTGAGTGGTGGGGGGATTGAGCCGGTGCTAGGTCGGGGCGAACTCACGGAGCCTGCAGTTACAGATGTTTTATCTTCCGCATTTGGATCTTTGACAACAACTGCGCTAATTCATTGTCCTGCTTCACCCACCTTCTCTCAGTCAGCATCTCATGATGACGGGAGTCACTCTCCATCACAGGAGGGCCAGCCGACCGATACTTTGTCGAAGCACGAGTTGTCCCCAATCATTATCTCAAGCGACCATTCCTTTGATTTAAGAGAGTGGGTGACCAGCTGATTAGTAGAGCCCAAACAAGCTCCAACTTTGTTCAAGCAATGTGTTGCTGCTCTCCAATTATTGAAAGCCTATCATCCCTGCCTACTTTTTTGAGTTCAGTTCTATCTGAAATCAAGAGGCTATATGCAGCTTTTGTGCCTCCTGTGCCTCTGCCGATTCCAAGGTTCCATCTGATTTGGCTCGGAAACCAACTAAATTAAAAACATTGGACAATTAGTTTTTTTCCTGTTAAGAGTGCAACCATCATTAATCCTTCTCGGCCAGTTGCTACCGGAGTCTTGGAGCATGTCATCTCGGCCAACTGTGCTCTCAAGAATTCTCCTCTACCTAGAATTGAGTTTATGGAGCCTGCCCTTTCTCATTACTCTTGCATTACTCTACAACTTGATTTAATGCATCCTTTGTCTTCAGGAGCTGATTCCGTAGCTCAACACCCGGTGCGCAAAATGCAAAAAAAAGACTGTAAACAACGGAACAAAAGGCGGAGCCCATCCCCTCAAGGATCCTCAAACCATGCTCAGACGTTGGTTTGTCTTGAGGCACAGCAGCTCTTACAGTCGCTGGAGGTTCCTAGGGCAACTTCACTGATCAACCCTCTGTTGACCTCACCGAGTGGTGAGTATGTCAAGGAGCCTTCGGCTGGTACCACTCTCCAGGAAACTAAATTCCCCTCCCCAAGGACCTTATGATCCTAGATGAGCAAGGAAAAATAGCAAGTGTGTCTGATCTGAATGCCCTACACCGGGGGTGGAGTGTCCGTCCGCACCGCAGCTACACTGTTCAACCTCAAAGCAGCCCATGGAAATACTGATGGTGAAGTCCTGGGCTCTGGTCCCTCTAATTGTCATAAGTTGCCTTTGACAATAACAGTTGCCACCATTTAATCCTGCCATCAAGCCACCAAATTTCTCCTATTGATTCCCCGGCCCTCGGGCTGGAGGTCCCTGTGGGCACATTCAATGCAGGAGAACAGTTACAGCCCACGTCCCCCTTGTGTCCCTCAACTGCCTTATTGGAGCATACAACCACCAAACCTGTGTTCATGCCACAATATCAATCAAGGGACCCCACAATATTTTGAACAGGGGGAACATCTTATGACTTTTCAACACCATCTCAGGGCTGAATAACATTGGTTCTAAGGACATTGCCTCTACTGAATTTCTTGACTCAAGGGGGTCTCAAGTAAGGGAATCTAGTCTGGTTTTGTTATTTTCTGCCTCAATAGCTCAGTTCATTCTTGCCAAGAGAGACGTATTCCTCTCTTGGGGTATCATATTTACTCTTTACAAGGAGTCAGGTTAACCCGTGCTGCTATCTGAATCCCAAAGCTTAATGGCTCCCACAGTATCAAAGCCCTTTTCAATTCTGAAAAGTGCTCTAGGTATCACTTCCACTTTCAGTGCTACAACCTGCACTGGTCCCGGTTCCCAGGATGTAACCAATTGGGATTGGTTGCCTTCTGCCCTTTTGCATGGGTGCCCCCAATGACCCCCATGGGTGGGAGGACCAGTGCCAATGTTTGGATGTTTGTCCATATGTTCATGGAATATCAATGGGTTTGTGCACAAGTTTGACTCTGCCAATTTAATACCTTTTTTAAACAGTTATGATGTAATCACTCTTCAGGAAACATGGGCTGAGAACAGTTTTCCGCTGCCAGGGGGTTTAGAAATATGGAAACCCACTCATAGAAAGAGCAAGAATGGCTGTGCCAAGGGAAGGTTGCCCACATACAGGGAGTGCAGAATTATTAGGCAAATTAGTATTTTGACCACATCATCCTCTTTATGCATGTTGTCTTACTCCAAGCTGTATAGGCTCGAAAGCCTACTACCAATTAAGCATATTAGGTGATGTGCATCTCTGTAATGAGAAGGGGTGTGGTCTAATGACATCAACACCCTATATCAGGTGTGCATAATTATTAGGCAACTTCCTTTCCTTTGGCAAAATGGGTCAAAAGAAGGACATGACAGGCTCAAAAAAGTAAAAAATAGTGAGATATCATGCAGAGGGATGCAGCACTCTTAAAATTGCAAAGCTTCTGAAGCGTGATCATCGAACAATCAAGCGTTTCATTCAAAATAGTCAACAGGGTCGCAAGAAGCGTGTGGAAAAACCAAGGCGCAAAATAACTGCCCATGAACTGAGAAAAGTCAAGCGTGCAGCTGCCACGATGCCACTTGCCACCAGTTTGGCCATATTTCAGAGCGGCAACATCACTGGAGTGCCCAAAAGCACAAGGTGTGCAATACTCAGAGACATGGCCAAGGTAAGAAAGGCTGAAAGACGACCACCACTGAACAAGACACTCAAGCTGAAACATCAAGACTGGGCCAAGAAATATCTCAAGACTGATTTTTCTAAGGTTTTATGGACTGATGAAATGAGAGTGAGTCTTGATGGGCCAGATGGATGGGCCCATGGCTGGATTGGTAAAGGGCAGAGAGCTCCAGTCCGACTCAGACGCCAGCAAGGTGGAGGTGGAGTACTGGTTTGGGCTGGTATCATCAAAGATGAGCTTGTGGGGCCTTTTCGGGTTGAGGATGGAGTCAAGCTCAACTCCCAGTCCTACTGCCAGTTCCTGGAAGACACCTTCTTCAAGCAGTGGTACAGGAAGAAGTCTGCATCCTTCAAGAAAAACATGATTTTCATGCAGGACAATGCTCCATCACACGCGTCCAAGTACTCCACAGCGTGGCTGGCAAGAAAGGGTATAAAAGAAGGAAATCTAATGACATGGCCTCCTTGTTCACCTGATCTGAACCCCATTGAGAACCTGTGGTCCATCATCAAATGTGAGATTTACAAGGAGGGAAAACAGTACACCTCTCTGAACAGTGTCTGGGAGGCTGTGGTTGCTGCTGCACGCAATGTTGATGGTGAACAGATCAAAACACTGACAGAATCCATGGATGGCAGGCTTTTGAGTGTCCTTGCAAAGAAAGGTGGCTATATTGGTCACTGATTTGTTTTTGTTTTGTTTTTGAATGTCAGAAATGTATATTTGTGAATGTTGAGATGTTATATTGGTTTCACTGGTAATAATGAATAATTGAAATGGGTATATATTTGTTTTTTGTTAAGTTGCCTAATAATTATGCACAGTAATAGTCACCTGCACACACAGATATCCCCCTAACATAGCTAAAACTAAAAACAAACTAAAAACTACTTCCAAAAATATTCAGCTTTGATATTAATGAGTTTTTTGGGTTCATTGAGAACATGGTTGTTGTTCAATAATAAAATTAATCCTCAAAAATACAACTTCCCTAATAATTCTGCACTCCCTGTATGTAACTGTTAAATTAAAAGGGTGCCTTTTGCAATTGGTTTGGGATGACAATTGGATCCAGGGTATTGTGATGGAACTTCACAGCAAATCCCTATAGTAATTAATGTTTACATCACTCCTGGAACAAAGGAAAAAAGGGGGAGGCTGTCTCAACTGATGCAGATTGTGGGTGATTTAGCTGGGGGAATATCCATGTGCTGATTACCTTATAACTGGCGATTTCAATACAAACTTGTTTCAGGATACTATGGAAGCTCTTGATGGTCCTGATCTTTGCAATCATCAGTTAATTCCCAAACAATTGAGGTGCCAGGGGTGCCCACATTGCCCACTGGGAGAGTACGTAGTAATGCACCTAAATAGCATAGGCTTTAAAGTTCTGAACTGCCGTTTATGCGATGATGCCCCCCACGCTGGACAATATCAGATGATCGATCTCACTTCTATTTAGACTACTATTTGCAACATTGAATTGTTTCCCTTTATTGAAAAGTTTTTGATTTCGTCCCGGAGTGAAAGTGATCACGGTCCACACATTGTAACCATAAAAATCTAGTTTTCCTTTACATGGTGTTATGCAGGCTATGGGTGGCGGTGTCTGCTTCGAGTCACTAAAGCGCATAAAATGGAATTCTTTTATTGGTGGCATAGTATTGGCTGAATGTATGAATTTTTTTGACTCCGAGGGATCTGGCTGTGTGCTCCCAATTAAGTTATGGGACAAATAGTTTTGCTTTCTATGGTCAAGGTTTCATCAACCTGCGCTTAATTGCACTCCATCCCAGTTGTTTGCCATCTCTAGGGAAACCAGGAGTTTAAAGAAAGTGCGAAAGAGATTAGCAAGGGCAATTAGCAAGAGCCCTGTTTCTGAGTGTCTATTAATAAGATATAAGCAATTGAGGAAAGACTAAAGGAAGGCTGTCTATGATGACCATCAGACTCATCTTAATCAGTTTTGGGTTAAACTTTTAAGTGCAAGGAAAGATCCAAATTCTAAGAAATTTGGCCCCTTTTAATAACCTAAATAGCAATCAAAGGGGTTTTGGCGCTGTTAATATTTCGGAAGGAGTTTGGACAACTTATTTATTTACCCATTTCTCTGCAAGCGAGCAGGATGGGAAACTGTTGAATGAAGGGGCTTATCGCCCCACTGTTGTATTGTGTAAGTCGTGCCCCCTGTTAATTTGTTTTTTGTTGTCCTCTCATGGAGTGAAAAAGTCCTTCCAACTCATATCATCTCAAGGGCTAAGCATGATGGAGCCCCCGGTTCCAAAGGCCTTGCCCATCTGTTTGAACACTGCCATCTGACTTCAAGAATTCCCTAGTCCTGGTGCGGTGCCATTCTTCATCTGCTATATAAAAGTGGTTCAAGGTTGGACCACACCAATTTTAGGACGATAGCACTGCTTGACAATGAGGCCACTTTTTATGCTAGTTTTTTGTTACAAGATCTTTGTGCCTGGGCTGAATCAAAGGTATTAATCCCCATTGTTCAAACAAGGTCCTCTGCTGTTTCAGGCACATCAGCAAACTTATTAGCACTTTCTATTTTGATCGACAGGGTGATTCTATCTGGCTTGACGCTGCATTGCTGTTTTGTTGACTTCAGGCCAGCGTTTGAACGGATACTTCGGAGTGCCCTCGGGGCTAATCTACAAAACTGGGGTATTCCTCCAGTTCTCCTGGGTGCCAGTATAGAACTACATACAGATACCTGGGTCCATAATAAGCTTGGTGACAGGTGCTCTCTTTATAGAACAATTTTTACCAGTCGTGGTGTGAAACAGGGTTCTGTGCTTGCACCCCTTCTTTTTAATCTGTTCATTGCAGATTTGTCAAAGTGTCTTGACACTGTTAACTCCCACCCCCTAAGATTGGTGGTCTTAGGCTTAGCCAACAGCTTTATGCTGATGATCTTGCATTGTTCAGTCACACTAAGATTGGCCTTCAACAGCTGCTTAACCAACATGCATCTTATTCTCTTGCAAATCAATTGGAAGTTAATTTGCTTAAAACCAATGTGGTCTCCTTTGGAAGGAAAAAACATTCGGGAACGAGTTGGTATTACAAAAGTTGTAAACTTGTTTCCGACCAGTCTTATATATATTTAGGGGTGCACTTCGACTCTAGAGGCAGCTTTGTTAAGCATAAGAAGGAGATCGAAATTAAAGCTGTAGCATTTCAGGGGGCCTTTTCTAAACTATTCAAAGTTTTAAAGAGGCCGAACTTTCTTTCCCTAATGGAAATTATGAGAGCAAAGATTATCCCTTCACTGTCCTATGATCAGGAAATGTTGTTGGGCAAAGGCTCCTGCCTATTAAATAGGCTGGTAAATAGGATCTACAAGAGGGTTTTCCATGTATTGGATCTTGCTTCACCCGTGCAAGGACGGTTGAAATTTGCACTTCTGGTTCAGCTGGCAGTTGGTGCCAGCGCTTTCTTAAAGCTCTGTCATAAGCTGCGTCGGGCTGCAGATGGTTACTTGGAGGCAGTTTTGTGGCAAGAAATAAGTGAGTCAAAAATAAAGGGATCTACTCCCACTTTTTGTTTGAATGTAAACGGAGACTGGAAGCAGATGACCTTTGGGCAAGCAACCCCCCCAATCCCTGTTTAAACTAGGTGTGAAAAAGATCATACAACTATACTCGTATCATTCAGATTGCTTCCCCCTTGTAAAATACTATCATGCCTGGTCAGTAATCAAATCCTTTAAGCCAGGTATGCCACCTAGCTATCTCTCCTGTTCTTATGGGTTCCGGTTGAAAGAGGCCTTTATGGCCTTCAGACCTTAAGGATGGGCGATTGGTGTTTTCTGAAACATCTACCCCTAGGGCAGTTAACTCCCAGGGAGGGTTTGATGTGCAGAGGTTGTAGTAATGCGGACAAAACTATTGAACATGTGGTCTGTCTGTGTCCAGCTCTATTTAAGGAATGTAGATCGCTGCTTCGGAGCAATGGATTGAACTGGGAATTCGCTCCTGTAGACAGGCTATTATTCAGTCTCTGGACCCGGTGAATTTAATGCTGAATGTGTTATTGACTAAATGTATTAAAATCGCCCAAACTAAATTTAGGGGCACTGTGATCAGTGGATAAGTATGATTGGAGTTTTCTCCTGCTCCTGCCTCATTAGCTTGCTATCGGTTAGGTTGTTGAGCTCTAACATTGTATGTAGGACTCCAACCACCAACTTAATGATTATTCAATGCACTAAAGCACTTTAGGGCCTGTGTAGTGTGAGCGCCTTTCTTTATTATATACCACGTGGGGTCTTGGGCTATGGCGGTTTGGCTCTATTTTTATATCCATTGATGGTTTTATACTATTAGGCAGGAACGTCTCTCTTTAATTATGGTATGTGTGTTTAAATCATGGAGTGTTTTTAGTATGAACTTATCTTTTGATTGTATATGAATTATTTTTCTTTTCTGTTTTAATTGTATTGGATGTTATTACCTGTACAATAAATTATTCAATCAATCAATCAACCTTTCCTTCTGAGATTGGATATTTGTAAACCATTAACTTGGGTAAAAGTAACACCTATTTTTACAATAACTGTAACTGGTGAAATTGCCCTATAAAGTGCTATGTGAAAACAAGTCATTTTTACTATCCTTAAAACAGCAGCAATGCTCCTCCCACCATTCTCAACAGTATTTATTGCAAACGAGTCATGAAATTTAACGTTAAACTGCGACACGAAAATTTTAGTATCAGTGCAAAATGTGCCTAGAATCTTTTTCGCAGTCTTCTACAAGTTTGTTTTGGGTTTTGCAGCAAATAAAATGACCAGGATAACTTCAGCACAAGAGGCCATAGCACTACTGTATATCCAGTTGTTCCGAGAACATGCTCAACTATGTCTTCAGAATATCTTCGTTAAAAGTGGACATTTTCTTCCTTGTCACAGCTGAATGACTAAAAAAGAACATGTTTGAAATATTTAAATTGAATTCTACTCTTTGCTTGTGTATAGTGGATTACAGGCGATTGTGTGTGTTATTATTTTACTTGACATTACCAGGCTAGAATACTTTATTTTAAGCTGTTATTCGATCTGTATGGTCTGATATGGAATAGTTTCTTTAGGGGGCAAAGTCGGCTAGATAAGTGGCTTTTAAATCTGTGAAAACTATTAAGGGGGAAAACTAACTTGAAACCCGCCAAATAACTAAGGGTTTCCTGGGAAAGTAATTTAACTGCTGAAAAGACACTGTGACTCATACTCAATGACAAAATTGCTGGTCTGCTCTCGTTTGCTCAGCGTTATTGCGACCGAGAAGCGAACCACTGGTTGGCTCTTGAACAATGACACACTTATAAATAGAGCCGGTTCGAGATGAAAAGCTTGACTGAAAGGAGTATTCATACACTCCACTGTGCGACCCCTAGACCTACTCTGTGATTCTTTTGTGCAAACCTTTAAACAGACTGATGGAATTGCCATTTTAATTACAATACTTATCGTTGCCATGGCTCCCCGAGGAAACTGCGCGATTTGGTTACCAGAGGTCAGTGTGAAGTTCTGTTTCAAACTGAAGATTTTGTAACACTTGTTAGTTATTCTAGCAAGTATATAGCTTTTCTATAAAGAGGGCTGATCAATACCTAGTGCATGTGTCCAAAATAAAATAGTTGAGTAGCATACGTTTACTCACTAGTGCGAATACTAGATAGAACACTTTATCTCCCAAAGCCAAGTAGTATTTTTATCCTTGTACAATTCATTTACTAAAATCTGTCACCATAAGTCATTATTTGAATTTTGACTTTTTTTTATTGAAGAGGCCAGTCAACTTGGAGTAACGATGTTGAGAGCATACGGTCGTCTGGTCTCGTTAAACAGTCCACGTAATCATCTGTCGTTCCGGAGGTCGATAAACCGATTTGCCAGAATAATTTACAAAACAAATTCATATAATAATCCCTTCTGTAACATGGAAGTGACATAATAATGCACAGCTTCTAATGCAGAGGCGTTTTAAATATATTACAAATATCTTCGCAGTTGTGATGACAGAACATCTTAAAGCTTTGGTATTACAAAGCAATGATGCGTTAACCCAAAAAATAACAGATAGTGAAAGTTAACAAGCTACGAGATGGTTAAAGGCAGGATGCTATTCTGGATAAAGCTAATTAAACAATGTGGCGTATTATACAGTAACCTGAGTAGTATTTTAAATGGGTAGATGCCTTCAGGAATTTCCTAAGCCTGTTCTTCTCAGCAGTGTTCTAGTACTTGCAGTGGGAAAGTATCTCACGTCTCAGTAACAAAAAAAAAAGATGTGGGATCTATCTTTAATATACATACACACAAACACAATTATACACACACGTGTGTATACATATCTATATATCTATTATATATATGTATACATAGAAGCAGAGAGATTCACTGAAAAAACAAAAGGTTACACAGACTATAGGTTGGCTCACATTTTAAACATACACAACCTTAGAAATTCACCAGTTATAGTTAGAGTTATCTCAACTAACAATAACTTGTGCCTAAGGTAGCTATAACTATAACTCCGCTTCGCCCCCCTCCTCTGGCCAATATCAGCCCTGGGTAACACCCTCCCCGCGGGCCCAGAGTAAATATTTAATTTTTTTTAGGGGTAGGCTGTGGAGCACCCACCCAGACTGACCACAGCCCCAGTCATCCCATCCCCCGGGGCCTGGCCTAAACATTTTTATTTTGGGGGGGCAGCATTTCGTCCCTTCCCAGGTACCCCATCCCCTTGGGCCCAGCCATGTGACCTGGGTGCTCCTCAAGGCACCCAGTCACAATGTTGGGGTCCATGGGGGGAGCCTGAAGGACCCCATGGTCCCTGCTGGCTCCCCACCTCCTGTGGGGGCCAGCAATGCTATCACAGTGAGGGGGCGCTCCCTCTCTGTGAGAGCTATTGTTTACTCTGTCTCCCTGCCTGCATCTCTGTGGGCAGCGAGGCAGAGGAAACCTCTGCTTGCAGCGTAGGTGAGCTGTTTGACAGCTCTACTTCGCTGTGAGCATAGTATTTGCTGTGGCTTGGCTGCAGCTGTAATGCTGCAGACAGGCCACAGCAAACAGCTATGTCCTGGGGTTGGCACCGCAGGATCTTAAAAGAAAAGATAAGGGGACAGGGTAGAGTCACCCTGATCCCTAGTCTCCGGTGCTGGAGTCCCAGAGGGACCCACCAGAGCTAGAATCCTTTAAAAGAAAATTTCACAGCGATTAGCGGCGGATCCAGCGAAAATTAAAAAAAGACAAGTGTGCTTGTTTTCTATAGAGCCCCGGGCGGGCCAGGTCCCAGGGACATTGATTTATATATACAGGGGGAGGCTGCCTGGCTTCCCCACAGCCCCAGGGACCCTGAGCTTCAAGGGGGCCATGTGGCCCCTCAAACCAAAATCGTGCCCCATGGTGGTGGTGATCCCCGGGGCTACTGGGGCCCCCTGCACCATGTTTGTTTTGTGCACCGGGGAGGTGGCAGTCCCAGGGCTGCAGGGGGTCCAGACAGCCCCATCCGCATCAGATTTCTCTAGTGCCCCAGGGAGGTGGTGGTCCATAAGGTTACTATACCCGCGCCCTTACCATGCACTGCTAATTACCCCACAAATTACTGCACACATGACATCTTTGATAATATCATTGATAATATCAATGTAATATTTGCAGTAAATTTTTTGATGAGAAAAAACTGTGCATGGTGGGGACGCGAGGTATAGTTACTTTAGGGCATGAGTTATAGTCACTTATGTTAACTCTAACTATAACAAATGAATGTCCATGGTTTGTGTGTTTTAAATGTGAGCCTAACTATAATATCCCCGTTACCTTTGTTTTTTTTGTGAAACATATATATATATTATATATATATATATGTATATATATATATACACTTATATATATATACATATATATCTATATATATATATATATATATATATATATATATATATATATATATATATATACATATATAGATATAGATATATAATCACTAAAAGGATAAAAGGAAAATGTAATTATCATTCACTAAATATGGAACAAACTGAAATATTTTGCAGCAAATATGTACAATAACACCAAAATGAAACTCTTCTGGATTCCTACTACAAAAACCAGGAGCAATAAGTTACAAAAATAAATACAAATAAAGAAAACTAAACTGGAAACTTCAAAGCAATTCACAGAAATCGATTTAACCTTAATTTTTCAAAAAGGTCCAAATGTTTTCAGTTACATATTCAAAATCTAGCTTTCATTTCAATATTTTAAAGACAACAAACCCTCCTCAAATCAGGCAATACCAACCTCATAAAACTTAACCACAACAAAGACATGTTGTAAGTAAGTAAAACTAATAAAAAGTACACCAAATGCTAACCTCTAAAACATAAAATTACAACTTACCACAAACTAATGCCAAACTAAATTAAACTATATTTTAAACTTAACATTAAACAAATACTTCGTACCTAACACATAAAGATGCACCATCAGACCCACATCCTAACTGGATTAAACAGAATCCAAAGAAAAGAAACATGGGGTTAAAAGCAACAGAAATGTTGCAAGTATGAAATTTAAAATACAGAAATGCATTTTCTAATGTTAGTAATAAGTTTAGGATAATGTTTAACACAAAATAATACATATACATCTATCATTGTCAGATAAAATGGCATAAAGAGCCATATATATCACCTTGCTGAAAGGCAAATAATTTTTATCTCACATGGGATACTCATACAGCAAGGAGAGCACACGCAGCAGCATTGTATACTGTAACTGTACCAAATAGCTAACAATTACATTATGATTGATGTTTGAGAACACAGCCACCCTCAAATGTAACAGAGGTAGAAGTAAGGCATGTTCTCCAAGATCTCAGAGAAGCAAGCACCCGCTTTCAGGAAGCCAGAAGAAGACTTAAAAAAAATATATAAACTGCCTCAAGTTCCTGAGCTGCTTTCTACAGGTCAACTGTCAGTAATCCCCAATCTAAAAAGATGAATAGCATGCACTAGAAAAGCTGCAACACAAATCAAGAATATACCAAGGCATAAATAATCAAGAACACCTAACCACTGCACATAATGAAGAACTCTTCCTTCTGCACAACAGCGAAATAATAACAGGAGAATAATCACATGTGCAACATAAAACAATTTACTCAGGTGTTCCTAGGGCCAGATTTACTAAGCCTTCACATTTTCCTTTTGTGGCTTTGTAAAGAAATGTAAAGCAATACAGTAGCTTATGTAGCATTACGTTACATGTCATGCTGATCAGCATTTTATGGGTGGAGCACGGACATTCTTGTCCCTCTACCCATGATTTGACTCAAATCCAGATTTGCAATGCTTTTTAAACCCTGGCTCTCTTCAGATCAAAATGCCTGACAGGATGGCTTAATGAGGAAAAAATGTTTTTCTTAGTTATTTCCTCTTTCTATGAATGATGCATTCTGCATCACACATAGAAAGAGGAAAATGCCTCTTTGGATTATTTTTGTGGCGGAAGGTACCTCTTCCTGCACAAAATAAGGCTGCTCATAACATAGGCACCATTGCAGCATAGTGCAATGGTGCCTGTATTGGCACTGGGTAGATCAGTGTGATTCAGTGCTAGGAGAGAGAAGAAATGCACCATATCTTAGTTTATATGCTGCCTTTCTACACCCTTCTGTTCCATGCAACGCAGCACAGCAACTTAGCTTGCTGCCCTGCATTGCATGGAACTTTAGTAAATATGCTCCCAACGTCCAACATGGATGATGGATGGTACCGACAGGTCTTGTCTTCCACCATTCACACAAATATATAATGTACATGGAGAAAATCAGAAAAGTAGCAAACCCCTAATTTATTCCTTACTACTTAACAAGCAAAGTGCAACATACTATGAACTAATAAACAATATTAAAATTCTCAAAAATAATTCTAGATTTTAAGCAGGTATTGATACAAACTATTTTCAAAATGTACCCAAGAATAGCCGAACAAGGCTGCTGTTATCATTGTAATCAATTCATTTGGAAATACCTCAAAAAACCTACAATAACGGCCTGATTACGATCTTGGCTTCACAAAAGTGATAGATGTCCTGTCCGCCATATTACAAGTTCCTTTATATCCTATGGAACTTGTAATACACCTCTGTCACATTTTTGATGATGTATTCCAACCACCAAGATTGTAATCAGGCCCTAAGTGTAGGATATGCAACAAACAAATAGTTTGCCTTCAAAATTAAAACATTATAGCCCTAGCATCTGTACCATTTAGAAAGGTAAATGACTACAACATGCTAATATAATCTCCATACTACTAAAGAAATTAACAAAAGGTAAGCCCCTCATAGACTACTTTGAGAGCACTTGGGTTTGCAGACTGTATTTTGCACACTGTAATTTTGTAGTCACAGACTTCAACCCAAGTTTCAAATTCCATGGAGGAACACTTACAACAGTAGCATGGATAAAGAATCCAAAATCAACAATACATTGAAATAGTGGCACAACTACCTCCAACCCACATTGGGCCAAAGCCAGCCTACCCTATACAAATTCCTAGAACTCCTACAAAAAGGATATGGCTGCCAACAACTAAGAATAGAACAATCTATAAGCCAAATCAAACCAAAAATATCTAAACAGGCAAAAAAAGGCATGCAACATGTTACAGTCCAAAGTGCAACAAGAGTCTGTTAAATGAAAAATAACATAAACATTATTTAAAATATGGGCCTCATTATGAGTTTGGCAGTCCCTCGACTGCCAGGGCGGCAGTCCAATTGGCATCAGGTTGGCAGTCGGACCACCATATTATGAGTCAAGTGGGCCTATGAAGCCAAGACCGATGTGGTTCCACTGGCACCGTCAGGCAGCACAGACCGCCATGGTCATGAGGCTGCACCAGCAGGCCAGCAAGCCTGTGTTTCCTCCAAACTAATTATGAGGTTGCATATTGCCAAATTGACCTTGGCAGTCTAACCACCACATCTCAGAAGGTGGAAAAGTAAAGTATAAAGGGAGACACACACCTGCAGGCAGCCGCACTAATTCGGTGCCGCAATGGAGCCCACTGCACATGTTCTCACTCTTCTGATCATCCTCGAAGGTGCACAAAACCAATGCTGTCGTGAGCACCACCGACCATAAGTACACACACCTACCTGTATCAGAAAGCTTAATAACAGATCGCAGCTCTGTCGTCCACATCATAAAGGGGGGGGGCATGCCACGTACACCAAATACATCTCATATCCTGTACACAGTCTGAAACATACCTCAAGACGGGCATACATCACAGTCACAACACACCCTCTCTGGGCAGCTCACTTACACTGCACTGCATCACTACACAAAAACAACATGCCCACACATCTCTGCAACAGGGATAGTGACGTGTACACTACATTCAACTACACATTACCAACAACACACAACCATCACATATACAATAACAACTCACACAATCACATTCCACACAGGCCAGG
Source organism: Pleurodeles waltl (assembly GCF_031143425.1). Taxonomy (NCBI): domain Eukaryota; kingdom Metazoa; phylum Chordata; class Amphibia; order Caudata; family Salamandridae; genus Pleurodeles; species Pleurodeles waltl. The sequence goes on along the minus strand of NC_090450.1, from coordinate 516,249,328 downwards.
GATTGTTGTCACGTACAACACACTTATTAATATTATTATTATTATTATTCAATATTTATAAAGAGCAAACAGCCTCCCAAACAGGGTTTCCTGGCACTATATGTCACTGGTAGGAGAACTGGCCACAGAAGATTAAAACAGCCATGTTTTCAGGCATGTAGAGGACCTATGTTGTGTAGGTAGGGTATTCCAGAGCTTTGGGCCTTTGTAAAGAATGAAAAGCCTCCCTTGTAAATATGGTTAAATGTGGGTACGCAGTAGAGAGAAAGTTTGCTGGAGCATAAGTTCCAAGTCGGTTGGTATGTTTTGATCAGGTCAGAAATGTAGGCAGGGGCACTTCTGTTTCTCGCTTTGCAAACCTAGCACTTGTATAGCACACTACTCACCTGTTAGGGTCTCAAGGAACTGTACACATACGGCTGTGGAACCCCTCCTGGCTTTTCCCTGTGAGGCTCCCACTTCTGGACAGCCCAAGGGTGAAGCCAAGCAACCAAGTGCTGTGAGGGCCATTGTGGAGATTAAGCAAGCTATTGCCCAGAGTGGGACCCATTAATTAGATTAGGCACCGAGGCAAGAATTATCTGGTCCAAGGGTATTGAGCCCAAGACCCACCGAGGGGGGAATTGAACCCTGGTCTTGGACCAGATGTCTGCATCAGAGTCTGCCGCTCTAACCTTTGTGCCACACTTCTCCACCTTAAACAGAATGTGTTTTCTACCTCAAGCCAGTGTAGTTCACGACGGAGTGTGGTCAGAGAGGCAGACATCAGATGTTGATAAACCAGTCTTAACATTGCATTCTGTACCAATTGAAGTCGTCTAAGGGATGCCTTGTTGACCTCCAAATAAAATATATTTCCATAGTCCAGATGAGATTGAATTAATTCCTGGATCACTGTTTTTGAGCTTTCTGGAGGAGAACCCAAATGAATTTGCGTGACCATTTTAAGGTAGCAAAACATGTTCCAGCCACCTTGGCTACATGTGGCTTCATAGAAATCTTGAAATTGATAAGGAAGCCTAAGTTCCTAGCTTTGGTTACTGGTGAGGGAATCTCCCCCAATGTGAACGACCAAAGTTGTGGACCCCAGAGACTGGGATTTTGCCATATGAATAAATGTGCCATGGAACACACACAACACCACCATTAAACAGCCCTGTAATGGGCACACTCATTACACACATCATAGCACAATGCAAGCACAATGACATGTACAATACACAGAGAGACAAGTATACAAAGTGTACCATGCACACAATAATTCCACAATTGGGATGGGATCAACAGGACCACTCAAGGATGGAGGCTACTTGGGACACGTATTACCTTGCAACTGCCCATAAAACAACATTTGCACAGCACATGGCACTACATGTGTTTCAAAGACAAACGGCACTAGACACAAATCTCATGCCCATCTGCACAATGCGGAAGTGCAAATCAACAAGCACGTACAACTCCAACTGAATGGGACATACCTCTACAGAAACTAGCTGCAAGGGACACACACCTAAATAGACATATACACAGTCAAATGCTAACAAAGCTATCACAACTGAACGCACTCCATGTCTGAACTAACAAAACTCAAGCTGACACACATCCAATTAATGCATAAGCCATATCAGGGGACTAGTCTAACACCTTACATGCTCACATTGGACAACACAAGATGAAATACTCCCCAAAACAAACACCACACAATGCAGTGACACCACCATTGTATTTACACACATGTACACATACACTCAACATATACCCTCATCTGGAGGTCACCACCATTGCCCACAAAGTCACACAGTACAAACAACAGCAAATGGAGCTGCAGGCAGTTAATCAGGAACAACACTAAGGTACAAAATGAATTGCAAGACAAATGTATACCCAAGGAAACAAAGTGGTTGAGTTTATTCAAGAAGAAATATCAAAGTCCAAAGACCATTGGCCAATCCATAGAGATGTGCCCAAAAGTAGCACAATGTTGTGCCAAACTTGACTCCAACTGCCATGGAACCTCCACAGGAAGGGGCATAAAGGGGGCAGGAAGGCACCACGGGGATTATCCATGGGTGGGGGAGGGGGTCAGATTTGGGAGGGGGGTTTGGTCTTGGTCTTGGGTGGAATGGTCTTCTTCTTGGTAGGGGTGGGCTTCTTCTTGGGAGAGAGAGGTATGGGTGCTTGCAGTGGGGGCAGGGGAGGCCCTGAAGGTGGAAGGGATGGCCTGGGAGGTGGGTGGGGGCCTCTTGGGTTTGGTATGGAGGTGGAGGAAACAGGGCAAAGCTCAAGGTCTAGCATAAAATGTTTTTAGGGCTATGGGGACAGTCAGCAGAAGGGGGGTCAGTATTTGGATGTTGAGGGAGTGGTTGTATGCTGTGTAGGTGCAGATGTTGTAGGTGTGTGCTTATGCGAGGCATGCTTGTGTTTGGTGGGTGTCTGTTGGATTGATGAGTGTGGGCGTTTTTGTGTCTTGTGGGGCTGGGAGAAGGAGGTACTGGGGATGCAGTGGTGAGTGGGTGTGTGGCTGTTGGGGTGGTGACTGCATTGTATGGTGGCTGTGTGTCTGTAGTCAGGTGTCTGCGGGTGTGGTGCTTGTGGTGGATGTCTGTGGGTCTGCTGGGGTGGTGTCTGCAAGTTTGATGGTTGTGGTGAGTGTAGCACTGACTGTTGGTGTGGTACATGTGGTTATGCTGGATGTGGTGTGTATGATTCTGGGTGTGGTGGGGTGCCAAGGGATGTTGTGACTGTTGCTGTGTCTGTGGGTGTATGTTGTTTGTGTGTGTGCTGGTGTGTTTTGTGCTGCTTGTGTCTGTTTGCTCCTCTTAGCTGTTGAGGTGGATATCTGCAGATCGGTCTGGGTGCTTTGGGTAGGTAGGAGAAGAAGGGATTAGGAGTGGGGAGAGGGAGATGTAGGGGGACAGAGGTTGGGGGTGTCAGGCTGCCATCAGTGAGGAGGCCAGAGCCTGAAAAGATCTCTGTAGGCCAGACATTCCACAATGAATGCCTTCCAGGAATGGGTTGGTTTGCTGGAGCTTTATCGCCAATCCCTGGATGGCATTCACAATGGCTGGCTGACCCACATAGATACATCTCAGGAGGTCAATAGTCTCCTCACTGAGGGCAGAAAGGGTAAAAGAGGCTGGGGGGAGGTGCATGCAGCAAATGAGATGCCCACCCTCTTGAGTGAGCAGGACTGCCAACTGGGTGGAAAGCAGCAAAGAGGGCAGTGATAGAACGGGGGTTAGGGGATAAGGATGGTACTGGGGGATTCCCCAACTGGATTCACCACCACTAGGGAGTGGCCACTGGAGGAGAAATCTGATGATGATGTTGAGAATGTTCAGGTCTCCCCCATGGCACTCTCCTCCCCCTCCAGGACACTAGGTTCCTCTGAGTCAGTTGTCCCTTGACCTGATGTCTTGTGGCCATATGTTTCCCTATTTGGCTCTGCCCCTTCTCCTTTGCTTGCCTGGGCTGAATCTGTAAAGTGAAAGCGGACTAGGGTCAACTCATGTCCATGAACACACTTGAATGACAGCTCCTTTTAGCAAACATAATCATGATGTCAAGTAGGCCCCAGCAACAAACTCCACTGAAGTGTCCCATACTTGGGCCATACCATATGGCATGCATGCCATCTGAACTGTTAACAGTTGCCCACAGGAAAATCGGGATCTCACAATACTACAATTGAATGGCTATAGTTGTGCAATCACAATAACCAGTCAACCATTTGGCGAGACCATCACACACAAAGCGTTGCCCCATGAAGCAGACCTCAGTTACCTGTTGGCATAAAAATATAGGCCAATGCAAAGTCATTATGTTGAACAGCCCAATCCACCAGCTGATGTCACAACTGTACGCAGAGAAGGCCTGGCTGGTTGGTAAGTCACATCTGTCCTGTTTTCTGTGTGTTTTGTGAGAATTTACTGATAAGGAGGAGTCATTGGTACACATGTGTTCCATTCCTTAACAGAAGACTCAGCACATCCAAACCATCCTTGGTTGTTGACGCTGCTGAGGAATCCAACTACAACATGAGAAGTCTGCTTCTATGAGGCCATTGTAAGAACAAGGTGGGTAATGAATCAGGCTTTTGGACTCCTGAAGGCCACATTTAGGTGTCTGGACCGGACTGGTGGAACTCTCCTCTACTCACCCAAGAAAGTGTGTCTGATCATTGTGGCCTACTGCATGCTCCACAACATTGCTCTGAGGAGGAACATCCCATTTATCCTAGAGGAGGTGCATCCTGCAATGCCACTAGGTGAGCCTTGAGAAATGCCACGTGAGGATGACAGTGGTGAAGAGGAAAGAGCTGAAATGTGGGAACATCTCATCAATAACTGCTTTTCTTGAGTGTAAGTATGCCATGTGATGTAATGACTGTGACTGGACGTAGGACTGTAGTTGTCAGAATGTATAGAGTTGAGTGTCTTGCCATTCCACTGGGGAGTTAATGTTCAGCAGCAATGAGCCGAAGGGTGCTTGAATAGTTAGCCTCTGACATATCCGCACATTGATGCAGTTGCTTTGTTTGTGTCAGTCTCATTGCAATGTAACTTCACTTCCAGATGCTTGGTATATGATTTGTGTAATAGGTATGTTTTCAAATCTATGCTGCTTATTTTGCCTATTTCCACGTACCTTCACCCTGACAACCTCATGTGGGCATTTCAGAGTTGTGACATTGGCAGGTATCTGATGCTGTTCCCACATGGAAAGTGGACATGGATTGTTCCAGGTAATGTGGGTCACAGATTGAGAGTGTGTAAGACCTGTGCCAAGCCAGCTTTGACAGTGTGTGGGTGGAACGACTGAATTGCACTTTGTACCTGTCCAGAGTGCTGTGGTGGGCCTACTGCTTCATGTGTGTGATCATATAGCTATGAATTATGTTGGCAGCAAGGGCAAACCAGGCATTCACCCTTCACATTGGCTAAACACTCTTCTTGCATGTAGCTGTAGGTATGTTTCATCATTGCAGGCCACAGTGCCCGTACCACAACTGTGGCATACGTTTGTATCATACCACCAGATGCATGGTCATTAGATTATGATGGACCTGTCATCAGGGACTGTTGTACTGTCCTCTGTCGGTATCTCTACATAGCAACAATTGAAACAGAAGCAAGCAGACACAACTTTGTGATAGGTGGATTTATTGAACATGTGTGCATAAACTGATAATAGGACATGATGGAAAAGAAAAGTGAAGGGTTCAGTCATGGTAGATGAAATCATTAGAGTAGATGCCACAGCATTGTAAGTCCAAACTCCAGTGCATTCCTCCCGTAGGAAATAGAAGGTGGTTGAACAACATTCAACAGAGTGAATATGTGGAACACAAAGGTGTTCCTTCAGGAAGAGGTCACTCGCTGGCAATTGTCAGTGTCTGGCCATCTGCACCCCCTGAATTCATTGCTGCACATCTCCGATTGAGTGGGGGGCTGCAGCTGCAGAGGCATGGGTGTCTGTGGTGGGGTCTTCCCCTGACAGGGCCTCCCTTCCAGCGGCTGGCACCGATATGATGGGTCTGGTGATGCTGTGCCAAAGAAAGGGGTAGAATGTTGCTAACAATCCCTGAACAGGGTACTGCTAATGTCCCTCAACACCCCTGTTAGGGAGGCCACACTGGTATTGGTGGCCTCCCACTACTCATGCCTATCCCTATGGATGTCCCTCTGCAGCTGCTTGATCTCCTGGAGTTCGGTAAGTACTTGGCCCATCATGCCTTGGGACCCCAAGACTTGGCCTCAAGGCTCCCAGTCACAATGTTGGGGTCCATAGGGGAAGCCTGAAGGGCCCTATGGTCTCTGCTTGCTCCCCACCTCCTGTGGGAGCCAGCAATGCTGTCACAGTGAGGGGGGATGAGGAAAGCAGCTCCATCTCCGTGAGAGCTATTGTTTCCTCTGTCTCCCAGCCTGCATCTCCGTGAGCAGGGAAGCAGAGGAAACCACTGCTTGCAGGAAGGGAGAGCTGTTTTACAGCTCTCCCTCTCTGTGAGCAGTGTTTGCTGTGGCTTAGGTGCAGGTGTGAAGCTGCAGCCAAGCCATAGCAAACATTTATGTCCTGAGTTTGGCACCCCAGGACATTAAAAAAAAGATAAGGGGCCAGAGTAGAGTCACACTGATCCCTTAGCTATGATGCTGAGGTCCCCGAGGGACCATGTTAAAAATGGGGTCTCTAGTTGGCAGAGGTATACACCTTTGTCCAAATGGGGATCACAATCCTAGTCAGGGAAGTCACACACAATCCAAATTATCCTGTGCCCACCCTCTGGTAGCTGGGCACTGAGCACTCAAGCTTAACTTAGAAGGCAATGTGAAAGGTATTTGTGCAATAAATCATGCAATAACACATTGAGAACACCACAGAATGACACCACACAGAGTTCGAAAAATATAGGACATTTATCTGATTAAATGCAGGTCAAGTATATGTTGAAATATCACTTTTGAAATGATAAAAGAGTATTTAGTTCTTAAAAGCAACAATGGTTACTTGTAAGCATAAATTACCCAGTTTGCATCAAAATTACATGCACGAAGACCGCAGAGGAGGAGATGCGTGGAAAATTAAGGGTATGCGCCAGATTTCCGGATGCACACAGACGATGCGTCGATTCTTTTCCATGCAGCAAGGGCTTTGTGTCGAATTCCAGCGTGCAGGCTTGGATTCCATTTGCGATGCAGGGTCTTTGGACACCCAAGGACGATGCAGGGAAAACCTGGGTGTGCTGGACTAAGTCACAGGTGGTGCATCGATCTGGTGGGCAATGCGGGGAAGTTTCTGGCGCACAGCTGGTGCTCTGTCAATTCCTCTCACGGGAAGTCAGGATGCGCCGTTCTGGCTCGGCGATGCGTCGATCTGGTGGGCTGTGCGTAGAAGTTCCCGGTCACAATACTGGCGCTGTGTCCATCTCCACCTGGGGAAACCGGCCTATGTTGTTCCAGTTCTGTGATACGGTGATTTTCTCACCGCTGGGCAGGCTGTGCGTTGTTTTAGGCAGGGCTTGTGTCGATTTTCACTGCACAAGGAATTTCTTTGCAGAGATTAAGTCTTTTTGGCCCTGTGACTTCAGGAAACAGGAGGCAAGCTCAATCCAAGCCCTTGGAGAGCACCTCTCAGCAGAGCCAGAGGCCAGCAAGGCAGCAGGGCTACAGAAAGGCATCAGTCCTTTACAGGAAAGCAGTCCAGGTGAGTACTTTGGGCAGCTAGGCAGCTTCTCTTGACAGGTTGCAGGTTCTTGTGCAGAATGTCTTCCCAAAAAGTGTCTGAGTTGGTAGGGTCAGGGATCTACTTTATACACCCAAATCTGCCTTTTGAAGTGAGGGAGACTTCAAAGAGTGGCTTAGCAGTGCACAAGGTACCCTCTCAGTACAATCCTGTCTGCCAGGGTCCGAGTAGAGGGTTTGGCAGTCCATTGTATGAGGGCAGGCCACTGTCCATTTAAAATGTGTCAGGCCCTCCACCCTTCCAGCCCAGGAAGACCAATTCAGTATGCAGATGTGTGCAGGTGTGACTGAGAATCCTGTGTTTGTGGTTGTCTGGATGAAATGCACAAGGGAGCTTTCACCCAGCCCAGCCCAGATGTGGACTGGAGACAGGCTGTAAGGCACAGAAGGATTTCAAGTGCAGAGAAATGCTCACTTTATAAAAGTGGCATTCCTAAAATAGTAATATTAAATCTAATCTCACCAGTGAGCAGGATTTTGTATTACCATTATGGCCATGCTAAATATGACCTGTTTACCCCTTTCTAATCAGAATCTACCACTCAAACAGTCTATGAGGGTACCCCTAATGGTAGCCTATGAAAGGAGCAGGCCTCACAGAAGAGGAAAAATATGTAGATGTTTTCCACTACCAGGACATATAAAACACACAGATATATGTCCTGCCTTTACCTATATAGCACCCTGCCCTGTGGGTTACATAGGGGCCTATCTTAGCGGTGACTTATATGTACAAAAACTGGAGTTTAAGGCTTGGCAAGTACTTTCAAATGCCAAGTCAAAGTGCAGTGAAACTGCACACACAGGCCTTGCAATGGCAGGTCTGAGACATGGGTAAGGGGCTACTCGTGTGGGTGGCACAATCAGTGGTGCAGGCCCACTAGCAGCATTCAATCTAAAGGCCCTGGGCAAATGTAGTGCACCTTACTAGGGACTTACAAGTAGATCAAATATGCCAATTGGGTGTGGACCAATGTTACCATGTTTTAGGGAGAGAGCATATGCACTTTAGCACTGATTAGCAGTGGTAAAGTGCACTGAGTCCTAAAGCCAACACAAAACAGTGTCAAAAAGTGGAGGGAGGTAGGCAAAAAGATAGGGGTGACCGGGGAAAAAAAAAAAAAAAAGACAAGTGTGCGTGTTTTCTATAGAGCCCCCGGTGGGCCAGGTCCCAGCGGCATTGATTTATATACACAGGGGGAGGCCACCTGGCTCCTCCACAGCCCCAGAGACCCTGAGGTGTGGTGGGGCCATTTGGCTCCCCCACACCATATTTGTGCCCCGTGAAGGTGGTGATCCCCGGGGCTACTGGGGCCACCTGCACCATATTTGTTTTGTGCACCAGGGAGGTGACAGTCCTCTGGACTGCAGGGGGTCCAGACAGCCCCGCCTGCATCAGATTTCTCTAGTGCCCCTGGAAGATGGTGGTCCCTAAGGTAGCTATAACCGGCGCCCGTGCCATGCACTGCTAATTACCCCACAAATTACTGCACACATGACATCTTTGATAATATCATTGATAATATCAATGTAATATTTGCAGTACATTTTTTGATGAAAAAACTGTGCATGGCGGGGACGCAAGGTATAGTTACTTTATGGCACAAGTTATAGTCACTTGAGGTAACTTTAACTATAACAGGCTAATTTCTATGGTTTTGTATGTTTAAAATGTGAGCCTAACTATAATGTCCCAGTAACCTTTGTTTTTTTAGTGAATATATATATATATATATATATATATACACATATATATATATACACATATATATATAAAATATCACTAAAAGGATAAAATGAAATCTTAATTATCATTCACCACGTATGGAACAAACTGAAAATATTTTGCAGCAAATATGTGCAACCACATCAAAATGAAACTCTTCTGGATTCCTACTGCAAAAACCAGGAGCAATAATTTACAAAATTAGTACAAATAAAAAAAACTAAACTGAAAAACTTCAATGCAATTCAAAGAAATTGCTTTTCAAAAATGTTGAAAACTTTTCATTTATATCTTCAAAATCTGGCTTTCACTTCAACATTTTAAAGACAAAAACCCTCCTCAAACCCAGCAACACTAACCTCATAAAGCTGAAACTCAACAGAGACTTGTTGTAAGAAAGTAAAACTAATAAAAAGTACACCAAACACCAACCTCTAAAACTTAAAATTACAACTTACCACAAACTAATGCAAAACTAAATTATAGAATATTTTAAACTGAACATTAAACAAATACTTCGTACCTAACATATAAAGATGCACCACCAGACGTTAAAAGCAACGGAAATGCTGCAAGTTTGAAATGTAAAATACAGAAATGCATTTTCTGATGTTAGTAATACATTTAAGAAAATGTTTAAAACAAAATAATAAATATACATCTATTATTTTCAGATAAAATGGTAGAAAGAGGCAGATATATCACCTTGCAGAAAGGCAAATAATCTTTACCTCACATGGGATACACATACAGCAAGGAGAGCACAAGCAGCGGCACTGTATATTGTAAATGTACCAAATAGCTAAAAATTACATTATGAATAATGTTAGAGAGCACAACCTGCCTCAAATGTAACAGAGGTAGAAGTAAGGCATGTTCTCCAAGATCTCAGAGACCCAAGCACTAGCTTTCAGGAAGCCAGACAGACAATTAAAAAAATAAAAACCTCACCTAGTTATGTGCATCCAACACAAGGTGGATCATGAAACACAATGAACACACATCCCACAATGTGAAGGAACTCAACATGTTGAACTGGTGTCCATTATGTGCACATTGATTGTCCCATTGATTCCACACAGATGGCTCCTACAGGTACATGAGTATTCAATCTGCCATCATTGGGACATTCTAGCCTGTGAGGAGGGAAAGAATGTTGAAGTACAGAAAAAAACTGTGCACATGAGGTACTTACCTGCTCCTCCGGTGGGCATGGAGCTGTCCATAGAACGGTAGGACCTCAGTCACCAACCTCTCCAACTCCTCAGGTGAGAAGAAAGGGGCCTTATCACCTATTGGACGTGGCATGAATGCTCCTAGAGGCGGTAGACAGCAGCTCAGTATTAGAGGTCTTGATGGCAGCAGTGTCAGGAGAGATTTGCAGAACATGGCAGTCATGTCCGTGACCTACACTGTCATCACTGCGGGTGGACAGAGCCATTGGCAAAAGAACGATAGATTAAACCCAGATCTGTGACTGGTGGGTGAGTGTTTGGAAAGGTTTCAACACTCGGTCCATCATCCTTTTGTGTTGTTAAAGTTGCCCTAAGTGGGAATGGTATGCCAAGACGTGAGTCCTTTGCTCACTGTGCCACTGGATTCAAGCTAGTGTGGCTGATGAAGGGTGATACCTGAAACCGGTCCCAGGATGCTTGTTTCTGATCCAGGGAAGACCTGGCCTGGCAGTTCAGGCTGGACTATTCCCATGGAGAACAGGGTCAAGACTGATTTGCATATGGCTAGGTCCAAACTGGGGTGTCATGGTGAGCAAAAGAACAATGGATTAAACCCAGATCTGTGACTAGGTGTGAGTGCTTGAAAAGTTTCAACACTCCATCCATCATCCTTTTGTGTTGCTAAAGGTGCCCTAAGTGGGAAAGGTATGCCCAGACGTGGGTCTCTTGCTCACTGTGCCGCTGGATTTAAGCTAGCCTGGCTGATGAAGGGTGATACCCTGTAATTGGTCCCAAGATGCTTGTTTCCGTTCCTGGGAGGACCTGGCCTGGTAGTTTGGGCAGGACTGTTCCTATGGGGAATAAGGTTAAGACTGATTTGCATTTGGCTAGGTACAAGCTGGGGTGGCATGTTGAGCAAAAGAACAATGGAGGGAGCCAAGATCTATGACTGGGGGTGAGGGTTTGAAAAGTTTCAACACTCCGACCATTATCCTTTTGTGTTTCTAAAGTTTCCCTAAGTCGGAAGGGTATGCCCAGAAGTGGGTCCCTTGCTCACTGTGCCACTAGATTTAAGCTAGCCTGGATGATGAAGGGTGATACCTTGAAACCGGTCCCAGGATGCTTGTTTCCAGTCCAGGGAGGACCTGACCTGGCAGTTCGGGCTGGGCTGTTGTTATGGGGAACAGGGTCAAGACTGATTTGCATATAGCTAAGTATAAACTGTGGTGGCATGGTGAACAAAAAAACAATGGCTTAAACGAAGATCTGTTACTGGGGGTGAGTGCTTGAAAAGTTTCAACACTTCATGCATCATCCTTTTGTGCCACACAGACGGCACCTACAGGCACATGAGTATTCAACCTGCCACACTGGCACATTCTAGCCTGGGAGGAGGGAAAGGATGATGAAGTACAGAAATAACTGAGCACACAAGATACTTGCCTGCTCCTCTGGTGGTCATAAAGCTGTCCATACAGCGGTAAGACCTCAGTCACCAACCTGTTCAACTCCTCTGGTTAAAATACAGGGGCCTTATCACCTACTGGACGTAGGCTGAGTGCTCCTACAGGTGATACACAGCAGCTCAATATTGGAGGTCTTGCTGGCAGCAGTGTTAGGAGGGATTTTGCAGAACATGGGAGTCATGTCTGTGACCTACATTGTCATCACTGCGGGCAGACAGAGCCATTGGCCTGTAACCACCACTGGCAACAACGTTAGCCTATGATGTTGCAACTGTCTACACCCATGATGACTTCCGCCGGCAGTCCTGGGCTGTTCCGAATGTCCAGTGGAGTAGGTCAGGCAGGCGCCATTTAGTGGCATGGATTGCAGGATTGGATTATTAATACTGTGTCACACCTCAGAAAATGTTGTTTTTTGCACAGAGACGTGCTCATCTTTTCTTGTCATGTAGGTCCTACTACTCACACACCATTGTTGTATGTTGCAGGGCAGAGATGGGAATTCTCAGTAGGGAACGGTCTACCCCCTTTCAAAGGTCATTTTTGTGCTCAGGACATCGAGTGACATTCCAAGGGACATTTGTGATGCATATTTTGGGTTTAGGTCCAGAAACATGTTGTGTACACATGTGTGGAAAACCAAACGGCTAACGTCTGAACCTTGCGCCATTGACAGCTGTGATGTGTACTGTTTGCCATGTCCATCCCATATAAATTGTCTTGGAGCATGTTAACCTTGGTGTGCGTTATGTATGTTGCTGTGGACACAATGACTAATGTCAGAACTTATTTCCTGTCATATTTAGTGACAGACATTCACCCTTCACATTGTCTAAACACTCTTCTTGCATGTAGCTGCAGATATGTTTCATCATTGCAGGCCACAGTGCCTGTGCCACAACACTGGCATATGTTTGTATCATACCACCAGATGCATGGTCATTGGATTATGATGGACCTGTGATCAGGGACTGTTGTACTGCCCTCTGTCGGAATCTTCTGTTATGTGATGTTGGATTACTTGATTTTGGTAGGTGATAAGGCTCAAGCTGTTGACACCATTCACTTCTCTGTTTGTCTATTCTACAGGACAATGTCCGACAAGGCCCTTCCTGTCTGTGACCTGGGGAACTGTAACTCCAAATGTCTACCTTGACACAATTTTTGTCAGCCATTCTTGACTTGACAGTCTAGATGTATGGACAACCTAGGTGTTGTATAGTGAAATTAAATGTTTGGTATGACCAGACACTTGTAACAATGTATTTGTGTGTCTTACTTGTAATTGTTAGCAGGGCACTGTACCTGTAGCACATCCCTCCCTTCACTAGTATATTGTATCTTCATTATTTGCTTCACTTGGTCTTACATCTCTACATAGCAGCAATGGAAACAGAAGCAGGCAGACACAAACTTTGTGGTAGGTGGATTTATTGAACATTTGTGCATAAACTGATTTTGGGACATGAGAGAAAAGAAAAGTGAAGGGTTCAGTCATGGTAGATAAAATCATTAGAGTAGATGTCACAGCATTGTAAGTCCAAAGTCCAGTGCAGGAAATGGAAGATGGTTGAACAACAGTCAACAGAGTGAATATGTAGAACACAAAGGAGTTCCTTCAGGAAGACGTCACTTGCTGGCAGTGGTCATTGTCTGGCCATCTGCACCCCCTGAATTCTTTGCTGCACATCTCCACTTGCGTGGGGGGCTGTAGTTACAGAGGCAGGGGTGTCTGTGGTGGGATCTTCCCCTGACAGGGCCTCCTTTCTAGGTGCTGGCACCAATGATGACAGGCCTGGTGTTGCTGTGCCAAAGGAAGGGGTAGAGTGTTGCTAATGATCCCTGAATGGGGTACTGCTAATGTCCCTCAACACCCCTGTTAGGGAGGCCACATTGGTATTGGTTGCGTCCCATTACTCACGCAAATCCCTATGGATGTCTCTGTAGCTGCTTGATCTCCTAGAATTCTGTAAGTATTTGGCCCATCATATCTTGTGAATCTTGATAGACTCCCAAGACTTGGCTGATGGAGTCCTGGCCAGGAGTATCCCCCGTGGAGTATCATCATGGTGGCCAACAACATTCCTCCCATACACCCTGCTCCCACAGGCCTGTGCCCTTGCCACAGGGTGCCCCCTTCCACTGGTTCCAGGACCATCATTGTTCGAGGTGTTGTGCTGCGACTCAGGATCCTGGACTGGGGGGCACAAGATGGTAAGCACTGTCCTAGGGACAAATGTTGGAGAGGCGAATGCCTGCCTCTGATGTTGAGGCAACCGTGCTGGGATGTCTTAATGTGGGCACAGTGAGACTAACTTTAGGGGTCTGACCAGGTTGTTCAAATGGGTCAGATCTGTCCTCCACATCCAGAGGTTCAGGGGTGTTGTGATCACTGAAAGCTTCATCCAGAGAGATGGCGCCAGTCTCCTCTGTGGCCTCTGTGTGCCCAGTGGCAGCTCGACCTGTTGATGTGAAATATACAATGTTATTGGTGGCATTGTGACATTTTCTGTAAAAGTTATCAGTGACATTTTGCACAGCCGGTGTTCATAGTTGGTTTGCAGGTGATCCTATTGTAAAAAGTACCCATGCTATTGGTCGTATTAAGCTGACATTTGTGAAGCAGGCCAATTCCATTAAAGTCCAGCAGCTGCTGAATTTAGCAGTTCATTAGCACTTGGAAGGATAGGCAGAGATTTACATCTTGCCAGCAGTGCAAACGAAACAGTGGCTGGGCAGGATGTGGCTTTGACCATTTTGAGGCTGTCGCGTAGGCTCTCATTATTCTAAAGGGACAACTGGATTTGAGTGGCAGAATCACCTGCGGTGTGGGGGGCTGAGTCTATCCCACTACAGGTGACACCTCTCGGCCTAATCTGGGTTTTCCTCCGGCTAACTAGCAGTGCCTCATCTCTGCCCAAGAGCATGGATGATTGGGCAGCTGAGCGCATGTCTCAAATGACACCTCAGGGAAATCGTGGTCACTCAGATCTCATCTGTTTCTCTCAGTTAAATGAGTCTCACATATACAAGGACAGGCAGAGGCAGTATATGTTTCAATAAGGTTTTTAATGAAGCAACTGCATCTTAGACAATAAAGCATGTACTGCAATAACCAGGACGATAAAGCTTAACAGGATTACAATTGTGACAAGGAGAGTGAAGCATAGACAGAATGCTACCATATTGTCACTAGAGTCAATAGACTAATTCCTACCTAGGCTATATTAGAGCACAACATGTTAAGCTCTAGTTCAGCCCTTCAGGTTCCCCTGGGAGAACATCATCCCCCATACCTGAGCAATGGCTGAAGTCTGCATAAGCAGCTGTAGCGAAGCGTTCAGGAATCAGCATACAGTTGTGGTCATCTGGCTTGAATCCCCCTCTATCATGTATGGGACATGGATATGTTTTTATAATAAAACAGCTGATGTTCTGAGAAAATGTTCCTATGTAAGGATGTGTATGTTTCTATGAATACCAGAGACAAAGCGTTACCACCTTTACCGGCAACCTATCTTACTGCAGCCTTGAGAGAAGCACAGAGTGCTTGTTTAAGAACACAGTGCTGGTGTAAGCAAAGAACAGCTAGATAGAGAGAAATAAAACAAGACTGTAAATGTGGCTATTGTGAAAATAATAAACGAAGTGGAATAAAATATATTTAGGTTAAAGTGCACAGCGGTAGGCCTAGTATGCTAAAATAATGTGCAAGGAGCTATAACTAAAATGGCTACAAATCACCCTCCCTTTGCCGGTTGAAAGCATAATTATATGTAAAGCTACCTAAGGCATATCTATAAAAATGTAAATAATGACAAGTTAAAAGACATTTGATCATATTTAAAAGAAGAATTTGAAAAAATTTACTTGAGGCGTAAAAAGGCCGAATTTCAAGAGTCAGAGTCATTTTGGAAATTGCCAAAAGAATCTGGGACAATTGAAGACAGGAAATCTTCCACTTCGGCAGGCGGTAAAGTAGAAAACTCATCACCAAGAACCATTCGTGTTCCATAGCCTGAGCTTCAGCCAAGGCAGCAGCATTCTGTGGTGTGCCCACTAATGAGTTCAGAGCCACATCCTCCATGAAGGGAAACTCATAAGCAACTTCCAGTAGCAAATGCACCCTCAACATACATGCCTGGTAATGAGCCCTCAGCGAGAACATCAACAGCTCAGCGTCCAATGCAAAGCAAGTATCAAAGTGGCAGTCCCTCCTACAGCACAGCAAGCAGTAGGCCAGCACAGCAATGTAGCTCAGAGTGGCATTCCCTCCTGGCAGCACAGCGGTCCTTTTCCTTACAGAGTGTCCTTGTATCCAGTAGAGATTTGATTTGGTGGGATTTGTGGTCCAGTATTTATTCTTCAGTGCCCTGGTTCTGCAAGGTGGGAGAAACTGCCAGGCAATTATTTGAACTCCAGACACTCCACAGGGGATTAAGCAGCCCTTTGTGTGAGGAGAGGCACAGCCCTATTCCGGAGTGTCTGATCTTTTTACCTATCTAGCCCAGGAAGACCAATCAGCCTGGTGATGGGTCATCAATATACAGATGCCACACCCAAGTTCCCTTTGTGTGTGGCTATCTAGAGGGAATGCACAAAGCCAAGCTGTCAACAAACCCAGATGTGTATTCAAAGACAGGAAGAGGCATAGAATGGCTAAAGTAGGTAAATGCCAACTTTCTAAATGTGGCATTTCAGACTTATAATTTAAAATTAGGCTTCACCATACGTTGTGATTTTAAATTGGAAGGACAGGGACGCAGGCCAGGGACACAAAACTCCATATATCTATCTCTTTCTAACTGGAAATGATTCCCATTTGAATATTACACTTAAAAGATGTTTTAAGGTAATTACAATGCTATCCTGTGGGAGAGATATCCATTGCAGTAGTTAAAAATTAAATGAAGAGTTTTTCACTAACTGAACATGTTAAACTTAAAAGTACATGTCCAACTTGTTTAAATACACTACACCCTGCCCTTGGGGCTGTGTAGGGCCTACCTTAGGGGTAACTGACATGTAAAAAAATAGGAAGGTTTGGGTCTGGCAAGTGGCTACACTTGCCAGATTTAAATAGCAGGCTAGAATTGCACATACAAGCTCTGCAGTGGCAGGCCTGAGACATGTTTGAAAGACTACTGTAATGGGTTGCACTATCAGTGCTGCAGGCCCACTAGTAGCATTCAATTTACAGACCCTTGGCACATATAGTGCACTTTACTAGGGACCTGCAAGTAAATTAAATATGCCAAACAGGTGTGACCCAAATATACCTTGTTTAGAGGAGAAGCACATGCACGTTGGCACTGTTTAGCAGTGGTAAAGTGCCCAAAGTCCTGAAACCAAAACACACAGGGTCAGGGTCAGAAAAAGAGTAGGGGGAAGGCAAATGGTTTGGGGATGACCCTGCAGAAAGGGCCATTTCCAACAAACACACTAACACTAAGCAACACAAACATTACACGCTAACGCACAGCTCTACAATAACTAAATCGTCCCACAACCCCTGCCCCAAAGACCGTAAAATTAATTTAAAAATAGTCTTACCTACATAGCCGAGCAGCAACAAGGTACTGTAACCTACAGGAAGCAAAACTAAAATACAATTATGCATACAGAATATAAAATACAGATATTAGTTAAAAAAATGGGTGTAAAATTGATAATTGCAAATGTTAAGCTAATTGTATAAAAATGTGTTTAAAATATTGCATAAAAGATGTAAGAACTGAATTTTAAAAATGTAAAAAAACAATCTATATATAATATATATATTGAAACTTACTATAAAACATTAGTGTTAAGAAATATACATGAGAAAAATGTACATAATTTAAAAACATATTTGTAAACAATATACTTGTGAAAAAATATGTATGTGAAAAAACAAATATGTAATGTGTAAAAGAACAAATTATTTTGAATTGAGCATAAAATGTATTAATAAATGTTACACTTCAAAATATTTGTATTCATTAACAAATAGATATACATGTATATGAAAGTTAAAAAAAAAATCCTAATATGTTGCAACTATTTTTGTGATATACAAAATGTATATGTTAAAAACAAAGCATGGAAAAGTACATGCAAAAAATATTTAAACTTGTACAGATAAAATATATATTAACAAATAAAATCACACTTTAAATTTATTCCAAAACAAACACTACACCAGTTTCAACTACAATCAGAACAGTAAAATAACACATTATTCAACTAAAACATATACATACATAACTCATGTATACCCATATCCCAGGAAACAAAATGTGAAGTTAATATATGCACTTAAACTGGCGTCTACACCATTCATTCTGTTGAAAATCCTGTCCCATAGTTAAATTTTCCTACTGCGAGGAGATTGCTGGACTTGTCCTCCAAACAATTGTGGCTCTACTCTTATGATTTCATTCACCATGACTCTTAAGTCACCTTTGGAACAGTGGGATTTTCAAAATGTGACTTGTTGGAAAAAAAAACACTAATGAGGTTGACAGTGATTGATTTAAAAGGGGAAGTGCAATAGGGTGTGAATAGACAAAAGTGTGTGCAGGGTGTTCTTTGGGATGGTGAAAAAATAAGGGGTGCCTAATCAGTATAGTCAATGGATTTCAGTTGCTTGGGCTTCTTTGTCTTGCTGTGCAAGTGTAAAGGATTGTGGTCTGTGAAGGGGTGTGTTCTATAGTGTCCTTCGCAGGTGTGTCCACTTGGCCACTGTGTATCATCTGTGTTGTTTTTTAATTCATCCAATGTGCAGTTGTGTGTTACTTTGCTGACTATAAACCGTTGTTGTCCGCACCTCCGTTGGCTGATCACCAGAAGGGACCGTCATGGCGACTATGTGGTTGTAATAGGTTTGGTGGTTGCCTGCGGTGCTGACCGCGTTGAAGGTTAGACGCCTATCTCCAGGCCACCTGCTTGGCAGTTGGCGGTCCTTCCTGCATGATTCGGTATAGGGCAGTCTGGAAGACTGCCGGCATGGCAGTCTTTTCAGGACCGCAAACATGGTGGTCTGGCGGGTCTGCCTGCCAAAGTTGTAATGGGGCCCTAAATGTTTAGATTTGTCAGCACCGTGGATCCTCTGCACCTTGATATATATCTCTATCTACATTTTGAGCCTTAATTTCTCAAAAACTGCGGAACAGAATTTCACCACTGCTTGAAGGAATACACTGTTGCTGGCAGTTCTGAAGATAAGGAACCAACTGGTGAATAGATAGGAATTTTAATCCCATGCTTGTATAAATATTTACAGTATGTGACATTGTATGGCTGAATGACTTTAGCCTTTTTCAAATTTAAACTTCTATGTTACCCTATAATTGTCAAACCTCTATCAAGTCCTGAGGATGGTCTCTGTGAATGGCTAAAAGGGAACTGAAAAGTCAACAGAAAATGAGCTCTAGCGGCAGTACTGCATGTGGATTTTGTAAACACTGGAGCTTCATCTTGAAAATCTAAAAGGGCTGGACTTTCAGGACTTTCTGTTCCTTGGCCTTTAGGCTTGCTTCCTTTACTGTGTATCTTTTGACTTTGTGTATATGTTTGGTGTTTATGTTTTTTTAGAGGAAAGTTGTGAGGGGGTTCACCTACTTTTCCTCACAAGGGATATGAATAGGGTATTTGTAATAAAGTTTATTTCATATAAAAATTACATTATAGAATAATCAAAACATTTTCCTCTCCTCCTTTGGTGCTTTATATCACAAGATGTCAGATGAGTGTTTAAATCATCAATAGGTTTTTTTAATTAACAGGGGGAATTCAGTTGATTTTGTTATATTGCTGGTCATCCCAGCCACTTGTGAGGATATCAGTCTGGGTACTCCTCGTTTGCATTGAATGAGCCACAAAGGAGAAGCAACCGTCACACAAAATCATAGTTAATCTTGGCCTGGGTTTTTAGCAACAGACAGTATCAGCAAACGGCAGCCTAGACTGTCTATAGGTCAAGACCTATAAACAATAGGTAATGTAAACAACAATGGTTTAATGTTTGTATCACATTTTTAAATGATTTTGAAAAAGAATTGGAAAAAGAACCCACATGAGCTACTGCAACAGAGGTACACTATCATTATAGCAATTAAATTAGAATACTTGCAACATTGTAGGCTAAACATACTTAGCAAAAATGTGCATAAGAAACATCCAGTCATTTACAATATAAAACACATATCTGAAATATGTTAATAGGTGAAAAAAGCACTAGCAAGCACCATAAGATCATGTGAAATTTAATAGAGATTGAAACCTGAAACCTTAAATACAACTAAATGTGTTAAAAATAAAAAAAGAGTAGAAAAACATGTGTATTGACAAAACATGTTAACAATTAGTAAAACGAGAAAAACAACAACAATGCTACAAATTTTCAACAAAAAAACAAAATAATAATTATATATAGGTGTATATGTTTCCAAAGGTGGAAAACACATTAGCAACAGCTAAATTAAAAGTGAAAATGACATGTAGGTTTAGTGACACATTCAAAAGTATACCTTACCAGTCTCCACTCCACCAGGGTTTCCTGTCAAGCCTTCAGGATGTAGGATGTGCAAGACCATCTCCTCCCAGGGATACAGTTGTAATGGAGGGCTGGGAGAACCACAACCAGTCCTCTGGGCCTGGAGGTGACGTCTGGAGGCCAGGGAACACACTCTCCCACACAGGTCACTCCACCTCCTCCTAATTTCCTCCTGTGTGCACAGGTTGCTTGATCCCACATTCACTTTATCAAATATTCTGGCCCACATTTGCCTTTTCTGAGCAATAGTTTTATTTTGTACTTGATCTCCAAACAATTGTGGCTCTACTGTAATAATTTAATCCCCCTGATTGACAATTCTCCGTCAGTAAAATGGAGATTTCTCCTCCCTGTCATTTTAAAATACTTAAATTAATTTAATATCCCACAGTAAAACTCCCATTAAAACAAATAGGAAACAGGTGATGAACATTAAAATGAGAAAGCAAAAAAAACTGACTTCACTGAATAACTTCTCAGGAGCAATGTTCTGCAGCAGTGAAATGGCAAAGGTTCATGATCTGTAATGGAATACCGTTTATAGTGTGGTATGCAGGTGAAAACAGAAATCTAAATAGGCTCTGCACAATTCGGCCACCCTGACAGTGATGGAGTAATGTTGGTCGGCAGGGGAGCCTGACATGTCGACAGAGGTGAGCCACTTACACGATGGAAAATATTGTCAACGCGAACGGAGGATCAGCCAGCCCATATCAAAATAGGGTGGGCAAGAATCCATCACAGTGAGTGCAGAAATCCTTCCCAGATCTAAATCAGGCCCAAGGCTAAGTGGATGATGTGATTCTTCTACAAGCTTGCCAAAGATGGTTTAAGAGTGCACATTTTTTTTCAGACTTCACACTACTATGCATCCTTGCCTTATGTTGATTCTCAAAAGACACCTGTCTCTGATCTAATGTATCATCCCACACTGCAGCCAGATAGAAAGCAACTGAACCAGGCCTGAATTAGATTGAAATTGTTGGTATTTGTGCCAATTTTCTTTTTGGGAACCTTAGGTTCCTACAAGATGGGGGCAGGAATCAGATTTTGAATGTTATTGTGTTCTCTTGACCTAACCATTGATCGTGGTTCATCATTTAATTTCTGTCGTAGCCCACAGCCTTCTGTGTCTTCCAGTATTTATTTCATGCACAGCCCTCCACCAAACAGAGTTGGTTATGTGTAGTGCAAACAAATACATTCACTTTTTGAAGCAGGCACCAACATATTCTCAGTTGTCTAATGAGACTTCATGGTATTGCTCCTTTGTAAATATTGAAGGGCATACAAAATACCCTGTGTCATGCCACTTGTCATTGAAGAAGCCTTGGGTGAGCAGAGGCATCCTGGAGGGCACTATGCTCATTCCTCACTGCATGGTCACAATGGCGTATACTAGATGGGTGATTTACAAATAGTCAAAACAACTTCTGTGCAACTATGTCATTGACAAAGGAGAAAAGCTGTGAAAATTGCACACTGCACACTGAATAAAGTGATATGCTTTAGCCACACTGTTCGTAAAATGTTTCTGATATAGTCTGATTTTCATTGTTGCACTCATTCTTAAACCACTAATGCCTTCTCACTCTCCCCTCAAGTGTGCCAAACTATCAGATGAAGAGTGTAAACAAAAGTGGGAGGACTTGACCTCTACATTTGTCCTCTACTCGTGGCCTTAAGAATCTGAATCATCAATGGCCCAACTGTGCAACTAATATTCAAGGGAGGACAACATTCCCATACACTACCCCATTTAGGAAAACATTCTCAATTCTACCACATAGATACCAGAAACTGCTACACTGACTGAAACATTATGCCATCAATTACATTTGCTTTCTTATTCATAGATGCTGTACCGATAATTGTAGTGTACCTGTCACGTAGATGTTAGAAATGGGGTCTCTGGTTGGCAGTCAGTTTGCACTCTGTCCAAGCAGGGACCGTCACTCTAGTGAGGGCAATGGAGAAACACACTTAGGTAGCCCCTGCTTACCCACTTAGTAGCTTGGAACAAGCAGTCAAGCCTACCTCAGAAGCAATGTGTAAAGTGTTTGTACCAATGCACACGGTAATCCAGTGAAAACACTACAAAATGGATACCACATCAGTTTAGAAAAATAAGCAATATTTATCTAAATCAAACAAGACCAAAATGACAAAAATCCAACATAGACAAGTCAAGATATGAATTTTCAAAAGGATAGGAGTCTTACTCCATATAAAACAATGGAAACCTTGAGTTTACACAAAGTATCTGGTTTACGTCAAAAATAAAGCCTCACGGGCAAGCGTACATTGGAAAAGTCAGTAATGTGTCGATTCCTTACTCGCAATTGCGGCCGTGTGTCATTTCTTCTCCGGTCGGGTAGGCGATGTGTCATTTTTCTCCCCCGCAACAGGGCAATGCGTTGATTTCCAGACGGGGCACCTCAGATCCGTGCAGGTTCACGATGACTTTGACACTCAGGGATGATGCATGAGAAATCCTGTTGCAGGGTGTTAGAAAACTGCGCTGCTTGGGGTTTGCGTCGTTATCAGCAGCCACAAACGGGTGTTGTGTCATTTCTCCAGCCATGATCCATCGATCTCCCAGCCTTAATGCAGGTGGAGCATTGATGTCAGCCGCAAAGCAAATGGCACTTCGTTTATCAGCTGTGTTGCAGACGGAGCGGTGAATATTTCCCCAGATGGCGTTCTGTGTGTGCATTTTACCTCTTGTTCTGCCAACTTCACCTTTTAAGGGCTCAGGGACTGGATAGGACACCCCTTGGCAGGGCAGGAGTCTCAGCAGAGAGTCAATGTGCTGACAGAGGAAGTCTTTCATGGCACTGAGACTTCAAAACAGGAGGCAAGCTCAGTTCAGCCCTTGGGGATTCTTCTCAAGCAGGAATGTACAACAACATTCAGTCTTTGTCTCCTTTCAGAAGAAGAAGCAACAAGTGCAGGATAGCCCAACAAAGCACAGCCACAGGCAGGGCTAGCACATCTCCTCAGCTTTTCTCCTTGGCAGAAGTTTCTTTTGGTTCCAGAAGTGATCTACAAATCTGGGGTTT
This sequence comes from Pleurodeles waltl, assembly GCF_031143425.1. NCBI lineage: Eukaryota > Metazoa > Chordata > Amphibia > Caudata > Salamandridae > Pleurodeles > Pleurodeles waltl. The sequence continues at coordinate 516,226,125 of NC_090450.1, read as the reverse complement.
TGGGTCCATTACGTATACCCCTTTCTGCCTTTGAAGTAGGCAAACTTCAAAGGAAAGTCTCTGTTGTTTACAGAATCCTACCTTGCCCAGGCCAGGCCCCAGACACAAAGGAGGGGGTTGGAGACTGCATTGTGTGAGGGCAGGCACATCCCATTCAGGTGTGAGTGACCACTCCTTCCTCTACTCTAGCTCAGATGACCCATCAGGATATGGGGGCTACTCCCCAGCTCATTTTGTCTCACTGTCTAGAAGGGAATTCCCAAACAGCCCAACTGTCAGTCCAAACAGGCAGAGTCACAAAAAGGTTTAAGCAAGAAAATGCTCACTTTCTAAAAGTGGCATTTTCAAACTGACAATTTAAAAACCAACTTTACCACCAAAAGTTGTACTCTTAACCTGTGAGTTGAGAGACACCAAACTCCTGATTTCCACCTGCTCCTAAAGGGAAACTGCACTTAAAAGTTATTTAACAGCAGTCCCCATGTTAACATATGAGAAAGATGTGCCTTGCAACAGTGAAAACTGAATTTGGCAGTATTTCCCTGCTAGGACATGTGAAACACATCCGTACATGTCCCACCTTTAACATACACTGCACCCTGCCCATGGGGCTACCTAGGGCCTACCTTAGGGGTGCCTTACATGTATAAAAAGGGAAGGTTTATGCCTGGCAAGTGAGTACACTTGCCAGGTCGAATCAGCAGTTTAAAACTGCACACATAGACACTGCAGTGGCAGGTCTGAGCCATGCTTACAAGGCTTCTCTTGTGGGTAGCACAACCAGTTCTGCAGACCCAAAAGTAGTTTTACAGGCCCTAGGCACCTCTAGTACATTTTACTAGGGACATACTAGCAAATCAAACAGGCCAATCATGGATAAACCAATCAACAATACAATTTACTGCGAGAGCACATGCACTTTAGCACTGGTTAGCAGCGGTAGAGTGCCCAGAGTCCTAAAGCCAACAAAAACTAGTCAGGAAAAATAAAAGGAAGGAGGCAAAAAGTTTGAGGATGACCCTGCAAAAAGGGCCAGGTCCAACACGTAGAATATTCAATAAAGCATTAATAGCGTGTCTGCTCCTTCTATTTGATTTGATACATGCTTTTTAACTTGTCTCAGTTTTCTTTATCTTGTTTAAAGAATGCTTTAGTAGGGTGCATGTTGTAAGGTAGGGCTCAGTGTTTTGTGCAAGAAGAATTGTGATTGGGCATGATGAATTCAATGCATGGAAGCTGACAGTGGTGGGCATAATACCAGAGAATGAGTGAGACACTAGTTGGCTGGTAATGGATCCTGCTGGAGATCCCCATAAAAACTAGGGGCATAATTAGCAAGTACTGACAAATCACTGCGTTGTGGTAGCGATGAGCCAAAATGTATTCGTCACATCAACAGGTTACGATGCCATGGATGCGTCACATCTACAATACGAAGCACCATGGCATAAGGACCCAAGGATGTGCATCAGTGGGAACTCTGCCACAACACATCAGGATCAAAATTGGCCCATTGCTGAAGTTGGCCTCAGAACTGTTCATACTGACACATGTAGCCTATTGTGGGGGGAGAACTGTAAAAGACTGTAAAATGGTGGAATAGCACCTTGTACACTCTTACATTGGTCCTGGATGTAATGTATGCTGTATGGCTATGTGTCATACTACAGTGGGCATAGTCTACGTCTGTGTACGTAGAGATCTGACTATGTGTGACCTAGTGAGTGATAGTGTAATGTGAGAAATGTAAATATATGTTGTAGTGTTAATTGGCAGTACATGTATCACCTTCCTTATGTGTGTACTTGCCTGTTGTCCTTTGTAGTATGCTAGGCTGCACTTAGGGACCCATTCCTCCACAGACAAATGACAATCCTGGTCTGTCCCTTAAATAGACTACACAACTTCACATTGCCTTGTTGCAGTGGATAATGATATCATAGGTACCATGGTCCTAGGTTGGTCAAGGGGTCCTACAACATGATTGTCACATGTGTAGACCTACTATTAGTAGGGGGGATGTGATTTAATAACTTATTCCAGTGTGTATAATGACTTCAGCTGTCAGATTCCTATCAAAAAGCCACGGCGGCATTTCCTATGCCTGTATTGAAGAGTTGTAAGAATTTTGACACATTCCAGGCTTAGTGCAACGCATCAGAAAGATGCGTCACACATTGAAAATTGTGTAAATATCACTTTGTCACTTCTAAGCGGGTTTTTATGAAGGGAATGCATACCCTGCATGCACTAGAAACTGTATGGTGCAGCCAGTTCCAGCGCAGGTATTATTTCACACGGGCCTACAAAAAATGACGATGTGGACCTAATGCGTCATATTGTAAATATGGGGCAATATGGAGCAGAGAACGTGCCACCGATGTGTCAAAAGAAAAGATGTAACAGGTTGCAAGCTCCTTGTAAATAAGCCCCAGAGATTACCTGTGAACTCAGAGACTAGTGTTTTCAGATTCTGACTGACTGACTACAAGTATCCCTCATAAGATATGATTAAAAAGTGCCTGAAGTTACTAACAATAAGTAGGAAACCATTGTAAAAAGTCCTTTTGTGGCTGTGGCCATCAACCTTTGTATTCAAAGAGCCACAGTGATTTGCAAGTGCAAAACACTTTTTACAATATACATAAATCCTTTTAGGAGTCAAAAAAGTCTTCCTCGCTTGTGAAATGACCTTTTCTGCCCTTCTTGAACAGCAAATAGGAGGTGCATGAAAGGGCCATCTCCTATTTACATGTGGCATAGGTATGTATCAATGGTTTGTGACTGCAATTGCAAAAATATGTTTCCAGCTTGGGAATAGGAACACAGAATGGAGTTCAGCTGTCCCTTTAGGGGACAGCATTCCTATAATCAAAGCCAATCACAGGGGTGACAAATACCATCCTGTGTAATACATAATCGCTAAGTAGGCCATTCTTCGACCTCTGCTAATGGGTATTGTGTGAGGTCACTTTTAAGTACATAGTTTGCATTACAAAATGATAGGCAAATCACAAAACGATGGTGCCAAATTTACACCAACTTTGTGTCCTGCCTATTAAAACATTGGGCCTCAGGTCTCTCTAAAACAGTCAAGTCACATTCACTGCTAGAGAATGACACAATTAGCCATGTGTTATCATGTAATAGATTTGACCGTAATATAAACAAAGCTTGAAATAGTTTGGAAAAACATTTTCTCCGAGAACTCGCATCATAAAGCTGTACATACTTTAAGCCAAAATCTGAAGGTGTAATTGCCTCTCCATGGCGAGTTTTAGAGGGAATAGGAGATCTTTAAGGAGGGTCAAAATCCTTCTTTTGAATCAAGTTAAAATGAGAAAATTAGTAAAAACCTGGTTAGTCGTAAGGGTGCTGAAGAACATTTCTTCTTCTTGTCATGAGTATCTATTCAACACCAATGAAGTGCATCATATTCTGTGGGGCTGAGCAAATATATATATATATATATATATATATATGTATATATATATATATATATATATTGATGTTGATATTGATATTTATATATATATAAATATTTCTTGTGCAAATTTTAGATTGAGTGTTTACTTATACCTCATGAAAGTAGCTGTTTCAATAGACTGCAAATTAGTTGAGTAACCAAATTGTTTTTCTCCCAACAAATCAAGTATTTGTCCGTGGAGAAATAATATTTTATTAAAAATAAAATAATTGTGGATAACAAACTGATCTCGATGATATACAGCACTATAATGAGAAACATACAACCCCCCTCTGCTGAAACTGCAGGACAGATGGGAGCAAGACCTGGGATAACTCGACAAGGATGAGTGGCAGGCTGCTTCGGGCCTTCCTAAGGAGGTGGCAATAAAGACGAGTTTTCACCTAATTCAACTTAAAATCATACACCGAGCTTCCTACATATGAACACTACTCAATAGAATAGGCAGGGCAGAGGATGCTCACTGCCTCAGAGGCTTCCGATCGAAGGGCTCACTACTACACACACTCTGGAGTTGTACACGCTTACAGGACTTTTGGAAGGCATTGAGGAGCTCCCTGGAGGATGCAACAGGGCCGTCCATGGAACTGCAACCTCAGCTGATACTCCTGGGCATATGGGGGCCCACAGATCTATCTAGATGTTAGAAGATTCTAGTAAACCTGGCTTGCATGGTGATAAAACTGAACATTGCTCAGAAGTTGGGCTCTGGGATTTCCCCCGTCGCCGAGAGAGGGATGCATGCATGGAACATTGCAAACTCGGACACGGAAGTCTACAAGGGTCGATATTGCCAGAAGAAATTTGACAAATTCTAGGGTGAGTGGTCCATGGAAGCCAATTGAATGTTCAGAATAAGACAGGTACCTGTATTTCTGTTACAAACTAGGAGGGTGTGGATCACACAAATGAATAACCTTTGCATGTATAAGAGTCAGGGGAACTGGGTAGGGGCTGTGAGGTCATTGAAAGTGGGCAATGATGAGGAGAACATTGATTCTACAAATGTACCGTGCCAGGGTTCCAGGCCAGCTGTGGTGATCACCGGGCATGTCATGACAGATTGTATTAATGTATATGGTGTTATGTATAAAAGAATAAACAAATATTTTTTAAAAAGAATAATTGATTTCATTAATCAATAATTTTTCGTCAGATATTAGTTGTTTTTTCATTTTGTTCCTGATGGTTTAAGGTGAAATGGCAATATGTCACATTGTGCTGCACATCAAATTTGGTGGTAAAATCCAATCCAACCAATATACTTCGATCGATCTGATTACCGGCACCCTTGTGATTTGTGAATCTAAGGTAATTAACTCAGAGTGACTATTTACGGCAATAACATCTTGTCCACATGGACATGGATTTATTCTAGTTTTAACAAGTAGGGCATGGTGGCAGAATGGACAGGAACAGTTCTAGCACAGACAGAAAATGAACTTTCCATCCAATACCTCATTCGGTAATGGCAGAGCCTAAAAAACTAGCATACACAAAAATATTATTATGTCTCAAGAGATGGTGAATGCTACATAAGGTCCCATCTACATCAACAGGATAAGAGGTTATTGTATTGAACTATATTGCATTTTTTCTACAGTACTTCTAACCCCTGATGGGCCCATGAAGTATTTTGATTTGACAATAGTTTCTGGGATCTGTTGCAGACAGTTTAAGGAGATGAGAGCAGAAATTATGTAGATATGCATTGGTAATCTGAGAAGCTGCATTAATGTTGCATTTTGGATTCTCTGAAGTACTGATAGATGTTTCAATATACAGCCCACTGAGGAAATCAAAATAAGAGGGTGTCAATGTGCAAATTTATCCTAAAATCCAACTCATGGAGCATGCCAATGGCTTGGACCATGAGCGATGTAGTCCTGATGCAAGCTTTGGTGCACCTTGACTGTAGCCCTCAAATCTGTCTAATAAATTAAACACAGTAGCAGGTGCTGAACATTCTTGGTAGAGTGACAGACAAGAATTGGTGTTTCAGAGCTTTATATAAAGGCTCAATAGGCAATATACATAGAACACGCCATAAGAGAATTTAGTGGCAAAGTACAAAAATCATAAGTACAAGAACTCCTTACAGTTTTATGCAAAACCTAGCATAGATTCATCTTCTTAAGGTGGGGGATAAGAAATCTACAGCATAGAAATGTACACACCCTTTTATAGGACTTCCAACAAAGACATTCATGCATTCTACATGAGTGCATGGTTTTCATGATATGCAGCAATGGGAAACAAGCACGAAGATACATTTTACTACAGAATACATTCAAAGTTTCTCTCATGATATTAATACATTGGGTCTACAGACAGTCTCACAGCTTAATCGAGCAATTCAATTGATACTTGTATAGAACTAGCCTAGGATGGTTGAAATGTGCTTAGTTAGGTATGGTGGGAGCAAGTCTCTAGGAACATTCTCAGTTTGTTAGTGTGAGTCTCGCAATTCTTTATTTAGAACAAGAAGAACAACAACAGTCGGCATGCGATATTTTATGATGGGAACATTCTCTGTTTGTTAGTATGTCTCCCAATTCTTTATTTAGAACAAGAAGAACAGCAACAGTCGGCATGTGATATTTTATGATGGCTGTACAAGATGGAGGTCACTGTAAACACAATCTAGGAGAGTGATGTGTTTAATATGCAGGGGAAACAGCTCTGACACACACCCCGTTTATTTTTAAATCATTGGTTAAATTCTGTATTACAGAACATCATTAGTTAATTTTGGGTTCTTTTTTTGGATTCTCCCAGATCCTTCAAGGTGTTGTAAAGTTAACTTTGCATTTTTTCAACCTTCACATCAAGCCTCTGTCTTTTTTGTTCTTTCATTGCTGACAGCTTCTTATACCCACAATCCATACCATTTTACAATTAAATTCCTTTGCAAAACTTCAAGGAAACACACACATATGTAATGCTAATTAATATAAACAAAAGAGGGATTCGAAGCCGTTTCAAAATGTCTCCACCCACACTAACAAGCCACTCTCCTATCTTGGCAAATCCCTTTCCATTGGATCCAAATATAGATCCTAAGCCTCCCCAGGCATCTGACTCTTCCAGCTCAATTAATTCATAAGCTATATTTTTAATGTTAGTAACGTAGCTGCCAACCTGCTTATCTATGGGCGGTATAGAGGTACTACAGTCCCCAGCATGAGTGACTTTGCAAAATCTGCCTTCCTTTGCGAGAAGTAAATCCAGCACAAGGTGATTTTGCATAATCATAGCTCTCATTGCAAGAAATTATTTATTTAACTCCATTAAAGCACCTGCAGTGCAATTGGCAAGCAAGTCAACTAAGATGGAGAACCTTCTGAACTTTACATCTTTCAATACACTCCTATAGATGGCATGAGAGTTCCAAAGATATCAGTAAGAAGCTATGTCAAGCTATGTTTATCCCTCCTTATATATGGCTCAAGAAGAAAGTCTAACTCATTAGTATGATAAATCCTGTGGAAAACTAATGCTGCACAACTACCTATTCAATTGTGTGGTAGCTGGAAATAAGCTGATTACATATACATAAGAGATCCCTTTTATACTAGTGTCTATTTTTAAAAAGGGTTTCCCTTTAATTAGATTCTTGTGCTCATATTCTAACCATCCTAATTTTTCAACCATCCTGTTTCCCTCTGGCTGCCATATAATGCATAAAGACCCCTTCTTGGTGACATCAATGTTAATTCTAGGATGTGGTTCCATTAGTGTCTCTTCACCTTTCCCAAAGATGTGTTCAGCACAGACCTTTCCTTTTCCCTTTCTTCAACTATCTGTAACCTCTCATTGAATTCATCCATACCTACCCTTTCATGTCGGTTAATTTTGCAGATTACATCATGCATGCTATGGTTAAACAATTTCATCACATACCTACGCTGATCCCTTGAATTAAACCTTTTATTAAAGCGAGAAACATGTTTAGTAGCCCACAAATACAGTTTTCGACACTGACAATCACCACATCTTCTAATGGATCCTCAAAATCAGAATAAAACAGTTTGATAGAATCCTGATGATAGATGAAATTTAAGAAAACCGAACAGCAGAAGGAGTGGGGCATAGGTAAGTGAAAGTATGATGCTTCCTCAGCTGCAAAGCTGAAAGATAAGCACAAACATAACAATCGTCAACCTCCATGACTTTCACGTATTCAACTAACATTTGATAATATACATTGTAACTAGACATACTCTCATGCTGGGGAATATGTGACACCTTATGTTTAGTTGGGGAAGGTCTAAAAATAGATTCAAGAGTAGAGTTGATTGACATATGAGGGCTATCTCCTCCCAAGAAATAGACATCCAATAGCCATCCAAACATGGAAACAGAAGTGGCAACTGTGAGGCTTATAAGCATAATTTTGTAGTGTTGTTGTGCCATGTTAACCTAAATCAGATCACGGAAATCTAAAGCAGAGTGGTTAATCCTCTAGCTAATATTCTATTGTCTCTACCTTACCTTGAAAGCTTCCAGGATGTTTATTTACATCATCTGGAGGCCTAAAGGAGCTATTGTCCTCTGATCATTACCCTAGCTCTCTATCTGTCCTTGTCAATATTCAGTGTGAATAGGCTCCCATTGTTGCACCTCTTTGTCTCTGGGAGGCTTGTTGACAGTCATCAGAGTCAAACTTGATTTTGGCAAGGTGTGTCCAGTCTGGACCTGAATACTTCCAATTGATCTTTCTCCCTCATTTGGGTTGCGTAATACAGGTCAAACTCTAGACTTTTATCCACTATGACAATGTGGTCAGCCTGTTCCGGTTCTTCCAACTCACTGTCTTCCCTAAACACCTCTGGTCTCTTCTTAGGCATCAGCAGTCTTTTTCATGTGGCTGTAGTTTTTTACCAACCATCTTCAGATGGACCTCGACCCCTTGAAGTACTTGGGATCTCAGGTTTAGATGAGGCTGACTTTCTCTCTAAGTTGTAGCTCCCTTGTCCTAACCCATCTATTCCTTGAAAGGTCTGCTATGGCAGATTAGTTTCAGCCTTCCACGAATTTACCCTGTCCTTGTGGATGGGAATTCTCAATCCATTGGTCGGTATCACAGCAGTCGGACAAGACAAGGCCAGAAGCAAAAAAACACAAGGGTAGTAAGGGTGAGAGAAGCCGCACCTCCGTAGAGTGACAACCAGTATGATGAAAAATGTCAATAAAATGAGAAGCTGGTGCCAGATAGGTCGGTGCCTAACTACCCTAGTAGGCACAGATATGTGTACTAAGGTACACAATGACAGTAACAGCAATATGACCACGGCACACAGAAATGTACAATCCAAGTTCGTATTGAGGAAAAGTATCCCTGGTAGTAAGGTTCAGGATGTGGAGAACAAAACATGAAGGTCCCCAGTTGGTAATGCACAGTGTCTTTAATCGTAGGCACAGTTTGCCACAGGATTACGTGGCTCAGTTATAGATGGGGGATACTTGCTGGTGATGGGTTGTAGGAATTTGCCAGTATTTCAGAATTTGGGTACTTTTGGATCAGCCATAGGGAGTTTAGGCACTGGGGGAAGCTGAACTCACCCCTTGAACGTCCGGCAAAATCCAGTCTGGATTATAATAGCACTCTTGCTTCCAGTGCACCTCTCTGCTACAAATGTGACATTAGGTATCCTTCTTTAGGGCACTTATACTGATCCTTGCCACATTACCTCAACCTCTCCCCATCTCTGGGACATCCCTACTGTAATTCAAGGAAACTCCCTGCATAAAATAGTTTCTAAACTGGTGTTTAGCCAGATTCCTTGAGATGGAACTTTAAGTCTCTGAACCCCTCCATTCTGTGCCAACTGGGTCTGGGCTATCATGCATTTCTCCTTAAGCCCCTATTGCTTTGCTTCCAGCAAGTCACTGCAATATTTTGCATACTATAAGACCTTGCCAACAAAGGACTCCTTGGATAATTTGATGGCTAATCTCTGGTCTTAGCCTATATTCAAAAGACATCAGGAAACGTCCGATCTTTTCTCCTAGGTGAGTCATTCATTCTGATGTGCTCATATACACCTGCATCAATCTCTAGAGGTAAGTGTGTACCAACTCTTTTGAAGGCCAGGGCAGAACATGCAGAGTTTTGCTCCATGGAATGCTGCAGAGTTCCAAAAAAACTCCACAAGATTCAGCAGCAGTTCACAAACAGGCAAAAGAATGCTATTCCACCCATTTTCTCTGTTTTCTCAGGCCAGTTGCGCATTCTGCACTGAAAATTTATTTTGTTTTATCTTCTTTCAGTGTTCTGTGCATGGTGTTGGGCCTTTGTCCCAATCTGTGCTAATCCTCCCCATCTCATTCATTCCCCCCATTTATGTTTATCAGTGTTAGTTTTACTTTGTATATTACATTATTGTCTATTTTCTTTACTTTTTCATGGCATTTTGTAAATTTTTTGTTTATTCTTCCTTCCTTGCATTTGTTCCTTTAATTCTTCCTTTCTGCTTTGCTTTTCTTCTACTTTTTTTTAACCCAACTCCATGGCATCAGTGCAGCAGCAAATGAGGGTGTAAATCGCACACTCTGTGGCTGCCCGTACTGCACAAGGGTGCAGGCCCGCCTCATTTTTACAGAGGGGGAGGTGACCATGCTTGTTTTTTTTGTGGAGCGCCACCCCCCTACATGCTGGCAGCAGGCGACAGGCCTCGTCGAGTGTACGCCCTGCGGGGGCATCAGCTGCTGTGGGCGAGAGTGCACCTGTGTGTGCGCTGTAGCACAGGGGTGCAACGCACCACACAGCAGCTCATGCACCACTGGGCAGACCTCATAGATAGAGAACAGGACCTGCTCAACCTGCTAGGTGTCAAGGTTGTGGGGTTCGTGAGTAATTTTAGTTTTTTTGTTTTCTAAAAATGCTAAAAAAAAATCCAAATAGCATGGTGCTCACACTCTGAGGTAAGTTAAGTTTACATTATGAATAATATCTGATGCAGCTTGAGTTAGGCACGTGCTCAGTGATACCTACTCATACCTAGAGGTGTTCACTTGGGCAGATTATTTAAGAAGTGATGCAGACTCTTCCATCCTGTCACTATGATACCAAAGGTAGCAGAGTTAGTGTTTTCTGTGCCTTTCTTTATGTAGCTCATACAGTCCCAACTTCCCACAGATGTGTAGTATGCAATTAAAAGTAAGTCTGAATTGGCCTATCAAATAGGGTAAAGAAGGAAAGATATTTTTTTTTAATGCCTTAGTAGTTCAAAATGTAGTTTAGGAAATTAGGATAGGGCTTAGGTTTAGAAAATTAAGAACCAGACAAGAGGCATCTGATTTAGAAAAGTACAATGCTACTGTGTCTGCCTGCAAAATCGTTTTTTGGTTATTAACTATACTACTAATCTGGTGGCGTGGCCAACATGGCGGCCAGAGCGGTCGCATAAAACACAGCTCCGCTCTCGGCCCGAATACAAATCCTCCACAAGACGACTCCGTTTCCTAAAAAACGGTAGGCGCCGAACATGTGACCATCGGAACCCCTCCGGAGGCTCTGAACATACCCCAGACGCCCCTGCGGGGTGGTGCCGTGACTGCGGGGACAGGCGCGGAGGCCGAACACTGGGACGGGCAGCGAGACCACACGAGGAGCCGGACTCTACGGTCCCTACGCCCCGGTCAGGGGAGGAGTTGAAACAAAATCAGAGCCCGCAAATGGACCGGAGGGCCTGGCGAGGCAGCTACAGAGGCGACGCAGGATTTAAGAGACAGGTGAGAGCCCCCGTGGATGGAGAGAAAAGACCTCGGGGGCCTCCCGGCTAGGCCATGACGGCCTAAAATAGTGGGCCCGTCCCCGGACAGTTAATATACATGAGGTCTGGCCAAACAAAGGCATCAACTGGCGACATATACTTACCGGCGTCTCCGCGGGCGGCGTATCCGGCCCGTGGGTGGTGGTGGCGGCGTGGTACGGGTGTGGAAGCAGGCGGGAAGGGCCTGAGCGGTCCCGCGCAAACGGAGAAAGGCGCAAGGCTGCGCGCCAAATATCCAACACTCGTAAAAACCCTTCATACTGCGAACCATAACTGCGAGCCCTATCAGCGGCATTGATCGGGCCACAGGGCCCCCCAAAGTATATCAGACTACACACAAATGCCCAGAAGATGCAATAATTGTCCCGCAACAGCGCGCTGTATGTAAGGGCACCACATAGCGCACCAAGACTGTCCACATTGGGCGGGTTCACCAAATATCCAACACTTGCAAATAACCTACACTCCGCGGAGTACAACTGCGAGCCCTTTCGGCGGCATTGACCGGGCCGCAGGGCCCTCCAACGTATATCAGACACCACACAAGCGCCCAGAAGACACAATACCTGTCCCATAGCAACGTGCTGTCAGTGAGGGCACCATATAGTGCACTGTGGCTGTCCACATCAAGTAGCTTTCAACAACTACCGCTGGCTACAAAATAAAGGTACACTGTATGCGCAATACCTAACCGCATCAACCAATTCTGCGAAGGTTAGGCCAGACCACCATTGCTGGAGCAATCCTGAACGCAACAGAGCCAGAAAACACCAACAAACTTGAATAATACTGCTCTCAGATTGACCTGCAGGTGCCGCACCAACCTACCCGCAACAAATCAAACTACACCCGCACCATTAATGGGCAAACCAAAGACCCCGCGAGCACCACCAGGCAACATGGAACCAAACGAGCTGACTCCACCGCCAGAGCCCTCGGTCACATACCAGGCACTCCAGAAGCTTGAGGCAACCTTACAGTCGCACACTACGCAATTCGAGAAAATACTGCAAGCCATCCTGGATACCAAATCCACATTAGAGGCAAAAATAGGAACGATCACGGAAGATGTTAACCTTCTACGCACGGACCAACAAGCATTGGCGGAAAGAGTAACAACGCTCAAAGAAGATACAGCACGGTTACCGTCATCGATAAAGGACCTTCAACTACAACAGTCGAAGCCCTGAAGCGCAGATCACGCCAGAATAATGTCCGATTCGTGGGATTTCCAGAACGGGCAGAAGGACCCAGCGCAGAACTATTTATCGAGCAATGGCTAACGAACACAATACTAAAAAATAATATCCCGATTTTTTTTTCAGTGGAACGAGCACATAGAGTGCCCGGAAGACCCCCCCCCTCCAGGGGCCCAGCCCCGTCCGCTTATAGCAAGACTCCTTAACTTCTGTGACAGAGACCTTATCCTGCAACTGTTCCGAAAATCAGTCCCGGTAAGCTTTGAAAATGCAGAGATCACGGCCTATCCAGACTTCACTGCGGAAGTGCAAAAGAAACACAATTCCTTTTTTAAGGTCAATGAAAGACTGCGCAAACAAAACATTAAATATGCCCTTCTGTTCCCTGCAAAATTGCGTATTCAAAATGACACTCGCACTCTCTTCTTCACTACTGAGGACGCCTGGAGCTGGCTGCACGCTAAAGGCCGGGCCGACCAAACAAACCTGAGCAACCCAGCTGAAAAATGGTCATCACCCAGGTCTAGGCGCAAACCTCGAAGAAAACAGGACGTTAAACTTTCACCTGAGCAGTCCCAAGCAGAACGCTCTTCTCTACTACAGGCCACAACCCGCTTCATCAACACGTCTCCAACGTCCCAGTCCACCCAAAACGAAGCAGAGCTAGAACTCGAAACACAATATGACTCCACAGACTCCAACCGCGGCCCTAATTTAACCCCGCGTACAGCAGATGACATTTGCTAAACAAGCAGGCCCAGAATAACTTTGCAGCCAAGAACAAACTTCCTCCCAGAGTAAAAAGCCCACCTAGTCTGATGACTAGCAAGGATGCAGAGTATTGCCAAACCTGGCAACCAGCCAGGATCCCGGGTCTGCAGCCGCCGGAGGTCCCCAAAAGGACACACCAGCACTAGGAGTAGAGCAGGCGAGAAGCTCGCCGACTTGGATACATATACCCACAGCGTCCCCTACTCCATATGGACCGGTTCTTTAAGAAGGCAGGCATAGGCTCTTTTCCAGCCGTGTTGTATGCACAGTTACAGTTATACATAGTTGTTGTTTTAAATGTTACTAGATGTGATTCACTCAAGGCACATATCGTAGCCCACGATCAAATTAATAGGCGTTGTAAACAACCCCACAACACAAATGTCGTACTCATTACCACAATTGGAAATACTCTAACTATAAAACACAATTGGGAATGCCGGGTGGGGCACAACACACAGACAATATACCCCCCCAAGCTTAACAAAACAACACACATACCATGGCACCACAACATAACCTAAACACTCCACAATATAAAATAATTACATGGAACATCAGGGGCATGGTAGCTATACGTAAACGGCAACAAATTCATGCGTAACTTAAGCGACACCGGATACACATAGCCATGCTGCAAGAGACTCATCTCAATAAGGCCTTGCTAGAAAACATACGCGCAAAATGGCGGGGCCAAATATATGGTACCATCTTCTCGTCCTTCGCTTGCGGGTGGCGATATGGATTGCAACGTCCCGCACGCAGATTGATCCAAATGGAAGGTACGTGATACTGGAGGGGGAACTGGATGGTCACCCCTTAGCACTAATTGCTCTATGCACCCCGAATACAGGCCAACGCGAATTTCTATGGACACTTAACAACAGCAAACTGAGAGATCCATCTGAGCCTAGTATATGGGGTGGAGATTTTAACTCGGTACTAGACATACATATGGACCGATCAATCCCTCCACTGATCACTGCCCCAGCCAGACGCACAACTGCCGGCCTAGTAGAGTGGGCTACAAACAACGGCCTGGAAGAAATATGGAGGGCGGGACATCCCACGCACCGCGAATACTCTTATTATTCATCAGTGCATAAAATACACACAAGAATAGACATGCTATTCGCGACGCCTGCCATAATTCATAAAACAAATAAATCAGAATATCTAGCTCGCACTATCTCGTACCACAATCCACTACATGCCACAATAGGATGGGGACGCACACATGCTGTTTTCCAACTTGGCGCCTACAATCAGAAGCCCTCACAGACCCCCCCCTTCCAAGCAGAGTTATCCAAATGCTTATTAAATTATTTTCAAACAAAGACACCGCCTCAACACGCGCTAGTGAATGGGATGCCCATAAAGCTGTGACCAGTGGCCACTGCTTAGCGGGCACAGTGGGAGTCAGAAAAGTGCACACTAAAGAACTACAGGAATTAGAAATTAAAATGCGCAGTGCGGAAGTTGAGGTCTCAACAAACCCATCCTCACTACAAACGCTGAGTGATCTCATAGCAAACCACAAGGAAACAGACGCCAGACTATGTAAACACGAATATAGACACCTACAGGCGAGACAACAAACAGAAGGCGATAGATCCGGAAAATTATTAGCTTGGCTGGTCCGTCAACCAATGCAGGCAGCACCAATAGGTGCGATTAAACTTCACACAGGCCTTGTTGTCAATACCCAAGTTGAAATTAACACAGCCTTCCTTACGTATTATCGTACTTTATACAAAACCTCAAATCCTCCTCCTAAACAACAGATATCTGCATTACTAACAATGATTCCCCAAAATCCACACATAATAAGCAACTCAGAAATGCTAGATGGCCCTATTACAATAGAAGAACTACGAACGGCTCTATCGCAAATGGCAAGCAACAAGGCCCCTGGCCCTGACGGATTGCCAGTGGAATACTAAAAATCACATCCTAATCATTTATTACAACCCCTCCTCGAGGTGTTCAATGAAGCCCACGGTAGAAAGCAACTCCCAGATACCATGCGTGAAGCACTAATAGTCGTGCTCCCAAAACCAGGCCGTGACCCCTTAGACGTCAAGTCATACAGACCCCTCTCGCTCATTAACTCTGACTGTAAATTCCTAGGGAAGATCCTAGCAAACAGACTACTCCCCTACCTACCAGAACTAATACACCCAGATCAATCTGGGTTCATACCAAGTAGAAATACTTTTTTAAATATTAGAAGACTAATTTGTTTAATGCATGGCACCATCGGGTTTGAAACAGTAGCCATGTCCCTGGACATAGAAAAAGCTTTTGACTCAGCTGGGGGTATCTCTACCGAACATTAGAAGCATTTGGGTTCCAACGCGGCTTCATAAATTGGATTAAGACGTTATATCACAAGCCCATAGCACGGGTCAAAACAGGTCAAATTATATCCGAAGAACTTCCAATAAGCAGAGGCACCTGGCAAGGCTGCCCGCTGTCTCCCCTACTGTCTGCTATTGCAATGGAACCACTGGCAATCAGACTCCGCAAAGACGCTCACAAATGGGGCATACCAGAAGCTGACCAATATCACATTGTGTCACTATACGCCGACGATGCCCTAATCTACCTACGCCAGCACCCAACATCTATCACAGAAATAATGCTAATACTAGATAGCTTTGCACGGGTTTCTGGATTACATATAAATTGGTCCAAATCATGTATTTTTCCCCTAGTCCCCATACCAAATGAACAACACAGCAGTCTACCCCAATATCAGTTACCCTGGTCTACCTCAACCTTTAAGTATTTAGGCGTACAGATTTACCACTCTATGACAGACCTAAAGGAGGGCAATCTAGACCGTCTGCTCAGATCCACCCGGAGCTCCCTGTCATTCTGGACATCGCTCCCACTATCCCCCATGGGCCGTACCGCAATAGCTAAAATGCTAATTCTACCGCGTTTTTTTTACTATTTCACAGCCCTCCCGCTGACATTACCACGTACATTCTTCCATAAACTGCATTCCCTCCTAACTGAATTGCTATGGGGCAGAGATAGACGTAGGTTATCGCTAGCTATTACACAACACCAACAAGTGGAAGGTGGTTTGGATATGCCAAACCTGGAATTATACTATGCAGCAGCCCAACTGCAATGGATAGCTTCATGGATCAACAACTCAACGTCCCCAGAAAGCGTAGCAATGAACGAATACACAACATCGCAAACAATATTAACAACATTATTAGCGGGCTCCCCCTCCCCACCCAATAGAGCCCCAATATTGAAAGCTGGAAAAGATATGTCCAGGGTAAGTCCAACCATCCCCCATATTCACCTACAATACCCTTATCCCAGATCCCGAAAATACAAAACCTAACACTTCACCATGATATACGGGAAACTACAACTTTAAATGTGGGTGACCTATACTCTGATTCCCGTATAAAAACTTTTGCAGAACAGGTGTCGACGGGAGTAATACACACTGGAGCTTTTCTAATGTATGGGGCCATTACCAAACTGATACGTAACCTGTGGGGCAACAGCAATAATGAGCCCAGAGAATCCGAATTGCTCACAACACTCATGACAATAGGCAACACTAAGGGCACTATCTCAATGATATACAAAGCTGTAACAACAAATACCTGCGTAGATTTATCCCCAGCTAAATCTCGCTGGGATACCGCCCTAGCTGCTCCAATTTCCCAAAAAACATGGGAAATCATTCTTGCCACGGTTAAAACGGTATCAAGAAACACCAGATTGAGATACACTCAGTTTAACTATATCCATCAGACGTACTTATCCCCTGCACGCATCAACAGAATCTATCCTAATGCCAAATCGGAATTTCCAAGATGTGCCACACCTACTGCCAATTTCTACCACATGGTCTGGGAATGCTCCTCAATAAATGCAAGCTGGCAGAGAATTACAGAAACTACCTCAGAAGTCGCTGACCAGGCACTCACCCCCTCCCCAGAATCATGGATTCTAGGAATCCGCCACCGCTCCAAAGGTGACAAACACCAACACAAATTCATAGACTTGGCATTTGTAGTGTATAAACGCTTGATTGCTATACATTGGAAGGCGCCCCAAACCCCCCCTTATATAGCCTAGCTGCGCGACCTATACAACCGTACACAAGCAGAAGCCCACACATTGAAACAAGTACAACAGATGGGCCAGCCACAAGAAGGAGTCAAAATATGGGAGAGCTTTGTGGTTAAAATAGAAACTAGAGATGATATGTTCCCCCCATGACTCCCTACATCCCCTTCACCAAAAGCGCTGACACTAGGACATCCAATTAATACATAACCTAAGGAACTATCAAGATTCCCCAAGACAGATTGGCCATAAACTCCTCCAAACCAACATGCATATACCAGGCCCACCCAAAAACATGCACCCTTGCTTAAAGCCTGTACTCACATTAGTTGTGTTCCTCCACCCCCCCATGCACCCCAACGACAATTCCAAGGTTCAAAACGGCATTTAGCACACATGCATAAAAAAAAATATATACAATCAGAGTGATCACAGTTATATAATGTATAGTTTTTCTCTTTATTGTCTCTTCTCTGTTCTCTCTCTATTCCATGCATATCATTAAAAGCTTCTTGTTGTCTACGAAGCTATACGAGCTAAGAAGCCGCATACTACATTGAAACAATTGTAATGCATTGTCAGTTTCTATATCTTGCTTAATAAACAGATTTAAAAAAAAAAAAAAAAAAACTATACTACTAATATTTTTTTATCTTCTTTGTTTCTTACATCAGCATCCAAGGGCAAGAGGGTACAACATCAGGGTAAAGGGACTGCCACCACTAGTGCAGCGGTGGGTGGACAGACACCACTAGTGCCATGGCCGATGGTTCTGCTGGCCTCAATAAGTCCTGTTCTCTAACCTTTACCTCTCCTTAATATCAGAACAAGTTTGCCTTCTTTATTTTTTATACTGTCTCTCCAACTAATGTTTGTTCAATTCTTGGTATTCCTGTATTATCTTTTTTTATGTTTGATTTTTTGTAGCTGACTTCATCCTGTCTTTAGCTTTGTTCTACTTTTTTTAGTAAGCTTTCCCTCTCCCATTATACGTCTTGTGGTACTGCATGACTAAGAGAACAGAAGTTTGGTACTGTGAAGATTGCAGCCCCAAGTAAGCTATTACTCACTACAAATATTTGTTGAGAAGGGTTTCTTTCTCATGCTCAAAGAGTCAAAATGAGAGAGTGGCCATGGTCATGGACTCTCCCCAATGTTGTCTTGTCATTCATTTTTACAGTATACCAGCAGGTTCCATGACAATGCAGCATGGCAGGAAAGTACAGTCTCAGGGTACACAAATGTGTACCCAGCTAAACAACTGTTTGGGTTTCCTCATATGAAAATCCTAAGAATTAAAGGCATTGACCAGTCCATATTCAGTTGTCCATGCACATCACTGTGCTCTCACTTGACTCCTATAGTATCAGAGAACCTCCACAGGAGGGTCTGCCTGCTCAAGTGGGCAGGCAGGCCCCTCGGGATCATCTTGGGGGTGTCAGATTTGGGATCGGCGGGTTTGGGTTTGGAATGGGTGGACTGGTTCTTTGGAAGGGTGAGCTTCTTCTTGAGGGGAGGTGTATGGGTGCTTGCAGGGAGAGGGGTGTCAGGGGAGCATATGAAGGTGTATGGGACAGGTTGGGATGTGGATTGAGGCCTCTGCTTTTGGGACGGGGCTGGAGAGAACAGGGGTAAGGGCAAGCTAAAAAAAACAGAAGAGAGTAGGGTTTTAGAGGTCAAGAGAGTATTTATCTCCTGAGTCAGTGTGGATGTCTTGGGTGTGTGCAAGTGTGAGATAAGCTTATGTTTGGGTGGTGTCTGTTGAATGTGTGAGTGTGGGTGTTTGCCTGGCTTGGGGGTTGGCAGGAGGAGGTGCTGGGTGATGGAGAAGTAGATATCTGTGTGTCTATTGGGGTGGTGTCTGTGGGTATGCTTGGCAGGATGGGGGAAGAGGAGTTGGGGGGCTTCATCTGGCTGGTGACACATTTCTTGCCGCTCATGATCCAGGCAGGGTCATACAGGGGTACCTGACAGAGGCACGCAGAATCCGGTGGGGAAAGGTGCTGCATCACCTGGAGAATGTGTATGCCAGCCAGAGGAGTGACCACTAGCTGAAGCACCAGTGGGCTGACCTCATCACCAGGGAGCAGGATCTCTTGGACCACCTGGGAATCATGATTGGTGGCACTGTTGGTGAGTATGACAATTGTTAATGTGCACGATTAAATGCTCTGTAGTGACATCAGGGGATTAGTACAATGTCTGCCAGCTAACTTGATGACTGTGTGTAATGCTGGGGAAATATAAGGGGATCATTGATGCACTATGGCAAGGATCACAATTGCTAGCTGTCAGGTAGCACGTGCTCAGCAAACTTACAGGTAACTTTACCATGAAGGAAATTGGTGCGGCCTTTTTGTCAGCACAGCTAACAAAATAGGAGCCAATCATGTCTATATAGGGTATTGTTGACAGAGAAGTACAGATGTACCAACATTTAGGCCAACTATGTTGACGCAATTGCTAGACTGACTTTAGAATCACTACATGACGCTGAAAATGAGTGCTGCCTTCACGTCAATTGATAATAGCAAAGTGGCTCAAACATTGGTCTCATGTTAGTCTGGTGAGTGTGGAAGGAAAGCGTTCACAGAAGTACTATGAATGTGTGGGATTATTGTGTTTCTTGATCTTTTTGGATACATGTCAGTTCATGATTTGAAAACATTGTGAAAAGGTGTAAGGTGCCTTCAGCTAACATCTTAAGATGTTTGTTGGAATTAGTTAAGCCACAATCCAATTATGGATGGCAGTCCAAGTGTATGCACATGGCTTCACATCTCCATGGTTGGTGCAAATCACCCTAGCTGGGCCACATCAGTTGACTATACTGTAACAACAGGATGGCTTACAGGAGTCCCTGCCCCTCCCTCTGTACATTGGGCCTATGTGCAATAAATGTGTCATGGCCACAAGGCATGTTTGACTGGTAATGCAGTCCTCAAGTAACCAGGCGTTGGAGGTTTCTCTTTGATGCACATGATGAGACGATTAAACTCCATATTTTTTAGTGCTCACCAATTATGGGGCAAGTTTGCAACCACATGATAGTTAGGGCCAATGTATGTGTGCAGATATGTGTGTAACTGTCACAGGAGACCCATGCTATGTACAAGTTGGCCGTGAAATATCAGATGCAGTACCATCATGTCTGAATGGCTGCCATGTCCTTATTCAGCCTACACATTGTAAATGATTATGAAATTGTTGCATTGTGCACAGATTTTGACCACATTTCTTACTTCCATACCTTAGAGGTGGACCGGCACCCTACACTGTGGGAGAGGTGGCGACATTTGAGGACCCCGACCACTCCAGTAAGTGTTGATATGTCTGTTATGTGTTGTGTTTGCTGGTTATGGACTCGTGTGAGTTGGACGCATAGCAAGGTGTGATGCATTGGGCAAGTTTTTCACTTGTTCCATGAGTGGGAATGCAGTTCTCACATGTTTTGAGTTTGCCAATGCGTATCCAATGGTATCATGTAGGGATTGTAGGACATCCCTGTAGGCCCCACTGTGAGTACAGGGGTTAGTCCGTGTCTGACACTTGTATCACCAAGAGTCGCAATGGAAGTCAGCCCCTATTTAGTCAGCCTGTCAGGCCCACATTCTCTAAGATTGGTGAAGCTAATAGCTTCCCAATAGACATCTGCTTCACTATTTACCTACGTAAGTTTGAAACAGTAGGTAGAACCTCCTAGCAGCATGTACTTCCACATGTAGTGCATCAAGTCGGTGGAACCTGAGTGTAATGGCCTAGGTGTGCATGCAATTCGTGATCATGGGTGTTCTAGCAACTCTGTGTCTGATGTAAGTCAGGCCTCACTGGAAGTATATGTTGTGTACTAAGTTCTGCATTTCCTGACATGTCTGACCCTATGAGTGCTCTAGGGTTTGCTGACTCCTAATTGTAGATAGACCTTACCTGTGGTGTGTCTGTAGAGACAAACATGTGTGGAGTTGCCTATACACTCCTCGGTGTACATGTTATTGGCAAATTATAGTTGTGTTTCCACCGCCCCCCTCAAACACGGCCATGGGTTTGTGAATGGGGTACCTAATATTGAGGCTACCAGTATGTTACACATACCTGTGAATAAGTGACGGTTTGGTTGCATACTAGTATACACACTCAGATTTGGCACTTGGTACCATACTGGAAAGTCCAGTTACAACTTGCAGACCATGTGGCTTTAGTTTTGCTTTCCGTACACTGACATTTGTAGCCCAGCTCTTGGTGGAGGATATGCAGTATGATTCTTAGATGTTAACTGTCAGAACTCAGATTGCAAGTCAAAGCCACTTGTTACCCATCTTGTGGGTTATGGATGTGCTTTGTGTGATGTGACCTTTGTTGTCTGGCCTGCCATATACTTCCTCAGGGACATTCAATGCTCTGTATCGTGATATGAGCTGTTACAAGTGCAGTAGATGTAATGTCTGATTAACTTGCTGTGCCGTTTCACACAATGCAGTTACTAATGTAGCATATCTGCATTTGTCTTCACAGCAGCTAACATGACTCCAGACCAGGTCCGTGAATTTCAGCGTCAGGCCATGCGATACCAGCACATCCTGCTGGTGGAGTCGGGGTTCCGGAGGATGGCCCGGCGATATCGCCATGAACGTGCCTCCGGAGCATGGCGAGCCTTCCCACAGGGTGGGCCTACTTTGCCCACCACAGCCACCACAGATCAATCAGAGCCAGGTGGCCCCACCCACAGCTGCCTCTGTTGATCCAACATCTGCTGGACTTCCCGGTCCCAGCATTGCCACCGGTGCTGGACAGCCCACACAGACCTCCTCCACCGGTACCCAGACTGCCACTGCTCCAGCTGTTGACCCTGCAGCCTTCAATAGACTTGAAAATAAGATGGACAAAGTGCTGCGCAAGGTGAGCCACCTGAGCCGGGACGTGCGGCACATTAAACGGTGGGTCAAGGATATAAAGAGGACCCTCCGGAGGGCCAACCTCTAGACAGTTTGATGGACATGATACCTTCCCCTCCCTCCTCTTTCCTTGTTCTTATAGTTAGTGGGCTTAGGGGGCTTAGTGTTAGGTTAGTATAGGCTGTTAGTTTAGTTAGTGTTAGTGGGTGGGGGATAGGGGGTCCTGCTTGTTTCTTTTTTGACATATTATATGGGTGGGTGGCTATGTTGGGGTTCTTGTGTGTAAAAAAAATAATATATATATATATATATATATATATATATATATATATATATATATATATATATATATATATATTTGTTTAGGGTAGTATAGTATGTGTTTAGGTTAGTATGTGTTGTCCTCAATGTGTCCCGTCTCATAAGGGGGGTGGGGAGTAGATGTTCAGAACGTTTCGTTACATGTGATTAGTAAGTGTAGCTTAGGTTAGTTAGGGACAGTTGTGGGTAATGAGTAGTCAGGGTAGATTAGGGTGGGTAAGATTTTTCCTTCAGTTTCCTCATCTATGGTTAGCTTTTAATAAATATTTGGTTACCCCTTAATAGTATGTGTTGAATGGTACTTGATCGTGGGTTTGGATTCAGTGTACATCAATTTTGTACTATAACATCTGTGTCCTATGCTACAAATAAATCCCAACTGAGCTATACGATTGGCAGCTAGCCCAGAGCTACCTTGCAAAGTGTCTACCCTTTGTTGCAACCACCAATCACAGTTAATATGGTTTGCAATGTGTTTCTGTTGATAAGTGTTTTTCAAAGTCACTAACAGTGCTTCCAGACTTGATATTGGGGAAACAGTTTTAGGTCTGACTGCAGTGTGATGATCATGCACACCCTTATAAGATGAGTTCTCATGGGCAATCATGTATTCTTGTCTTCATGACCCTCATACATCATTTGTGACACAGTTCGGCATGATTACCTATGTGTATGTTAACTCAGACACCTTAATTTGTGCAGTTTTTTTTGTATTTACTTAGATTAGTGTGGCATGTTTATTGTGTTATTTTTGCATGTTGACAACATTTAGCGGGCACTATTTGATGACTTAGTTATCCCCTGAGGAAGCATTCTTCTGTCCTACACAGCTTGGTGGTGTATGGTTTCTCACTTCATCAGATTATTCCCTCAGGATGGCCAGAGTATGATGCAATCATGGTCACTGTGCAGATTTCTCTAACTACATAATATCTGGACAGTTGTATTGACAAGCTACGTAATTTGACAGTAGGCACATTTCAGTTATCTACTGCACAGTTGATATGTCACATTACCCAGAGACAGATTTGTTGTGTAAGTGCTATTTATTGAAAAGTGCTGTAGTGCTATATGTACATTGTCCATGATTGTGAGTCCATTATAGTGATATCTTCCATTGTGATCTAACACAAGGGTTTACCAAAATGCTTTTGTCATGCTGGGGTTGCTGTTTCAGACATTGCAGAGGGACAGACTTAGCCAATGAGTAGGAGAGAGACAATCACTGGGCTGGGTGACAAGATATACAGTGGTTAGCAGAACAGTGCTTGAGTACAGTTGTTGTAAGACTGTCATGTTTCAAAACGCAGGACTTTGGTAATAGTTGGCCATGTGGCAGGGACTAGTGCTTATGGGTACTTTTCCTTGTGAATGTGATCTGTTCCATGTCTTCTTCTTCTGACGTGTGTGTTGCCTGCTTTGTCCTTGTTGTTGTTGGTTGTGAAGGGGCAACACACACCTCAGTGTTAGAAGACGTGGAGTCAGACATCCCAGTCGCTGCTCCCTGTGAAGGTCTTAAGGGCAGTACTGCTGCAAGGAGGGCCTGCTGGTTCTTGAGAATAGCGGCCACATCACAATGGTAGGCAGCCAGGTCAGCCCTGAGGGGTTCAATGTTGCATTTGTGCACGCTTTGACAGGATTGCTGTTGTAGGTGTTGGGTCAACTGTATTACAGCTGTGCTGATTTCCTTCTGGGTTTTCTGCAGTTCCTGCAAGATAGATGTTAGGGCTTGCATAGATGCTGCCTGATCTGCAAATGACATCATGCACGAACGCACCCCCTCAAGGCTGGTTGCCATATTTTGCATCCCCACCCGCACCTCCTTGGCCATCTCCCGCAGTACTCCCACTACAGTTCTCTCAAAGCTGGTGCCAGTGTCGTCTGAGTCCTCAGCTGTATTGGAGCTGTCAGGTCTTACAATTTGGTTGGTGGGTGGTTCCTCTGCGATGGCTGCTTGTTCTGTGCTCCTCCTTGTGACAGAAGGTGGGGTCTGGAGGGTTTCAAGGACCTTTTGGATAGTCTCCTGGGGAATGTTTATCGGCTCATCATCCATGTCATCAGGGAAATCTGGGACAGGCATATCGGCAGGAGATCCATCTTCCTCTGCAATGAAACAGGGTACAATTAGTGTGTCTGTGTTGTGGCAATTTTGATGTGACGTGCCTGCCTTTTGATGAATTCACTTTGTGATTTTGTTTTATGTTAATATCTGCAGTCCTTCAGATGGGCATTGTTTCAGGCCTATGGCCCACCTGTGTGTCACATGTATCTTATTGAGTTATTAGACTTGTCAGCCTCATCGCTCTCTAGGTGTTGATTTTAGCCAAATAGAGAATTGCCACCTTCTTTTCCTACTCGACCCTCCATGTACATCCATTCTAAAGGTGAGACCTTTCACTGGCTGTGGGTGTTCTGATGGCCCTGGCAGCACACTTAACAATCTGGACCTGCCCCAATTCCTGATTGTTCACATCAACTTAAATGTAATTGACATGTGGCATATCCTATGCATGGCAATGTTATGATCCGATATGGATGTTGACATTGTTAATGGGTCCTGCTGATGTTGGGTAATGTGTGTTACATTGGATTGCCCTGATAGTCGTATCAGTGTCCTATTTCCTCCTCTGACTGTGCAGGTGTATTTCAGTGACCAGTTACATGTGTCCTCTCCTCTATGCTGTTGTCTGAGCAGTATGACATTTGGGATGTTGCCTTGTTACCCAGGCACAGGATGGACCCTGACATATGCAGCATGGGTGTGTCCTTAGTGCTGTGTTGCTCCTATTGTTGTTTACTTTGGCTGATGTTTGTGACAACTATGGGCATTGACATTTGATTGTACTGGGGCCTTTGTCTTGTTTCAGGGGATTGTTGCAGATGTCATCCTCACCCCCTAATTTAGGTGTGTATGATCCATGGGGAGGTTACTGCCATTGGCTACTTGAGCTGCACACAGATCAGAGGTGGTAGTGGGAACTGTTGTCGCAGTTGTCGGTTTGGCTAGAGGATTGCTAATAGGGCCCTAGTTAATGTAGGGGGTATGGCGGCTGACGTGTGCCAGGATGTCAGTTTGACATTGTGCCCTTCCCTCCTGGCGTGGCTTTCCCTTTGCTCCATCGTTGGCATGGCAGCATGCCCCCATGGGACTGTTGTTGGTGTAGTGTAATGGTGTGCCCCAGCTTCTGTCTGTGCAGGCTATGCCCCAATGCCATGCCCCTTTACCCATGCCACTCCATGTATATGTTGACTTCCATGCATTTTGTGGTCGGTATCCCCCCGCTTGCAGTTAACATTATTACATTATAATTCCCCATGCGACTTACCCTGCATGTGCGTTGTCTCCTGGTAGTCTGCACTGTCCTGTCCTTGAATCCCTGTGACGATCTCCTCAGGGATGATGGCTGCGACCACCTCCTCCTTGTGGTCCAGGGCCTCCTGGTGCTCTGGACTCCCACCTCCAGTCTGCAGTGCTGCCTTCCTGTTCCTTGCCATCTTTTCCTTGGTCCTGCGTTTGCAGT